>NW_027526290.1:0-332500 GCF_048455015.1 Haemaphysalis longicornis | reverse complement strand
TGTGTGTGTGTGTGTGTGTGTGTGTGTGTGTGTGTGTGTGTGTGTGTGTGTGTGTGTGTGTGTGTGTGTGTGTGTGTGTGTGTGTGTGTGTGTGTGTGTGTGTGTGTGTGTGTGTGTGTGTGTGTGTGTGTGTGTGTGTGTGTGTGTGTGTGTGTGTGTGTGTGTGTGTGTGTGTGTGTGTGTGTGTGTGTGTGTGTGTGTGTGTGTGTGTGTGTGTGTGTGTGTGTGTGTGTGTGTGTGTGTGTGTGTGTGTGTGTGTGTGTGTGTGTGTGTGTGTGTGTGTGTGTGTGTGTGTGTGTGTGTGTGTGTGTGTGTGTGTGTGTGTGTGTGTGTGTGTGTGTGTGTGTGTGTGTGTGTGTGTGTGTGTGTGTGTGTGTGTGTGTGTGTGTGTGTGTGTGTGTGTGTGTGTGTGTGTGTGTGTGTGTGTGTGTGTGTGTGTGTGTGTGTGTGTGTGTGTGTGTGTGTGTGTGTGTGTGTGTGTGTGTGTGTGTGTGTGTGTGTGTGTGTGTGTGTGTGTGTGTGTGTGTGTGTGTGTGTGTGTGTGTGTGTGTGTGTGTGTGTGTGTGTGTGTGTGTGTGTGTGTGTGTGTGTGTGTGTGTGTGTGTGTGTGTGTGTGTGTGTGTGTGTGTGTGTGTGTGTGTGTGTGTGTGTGTGTGTGTGTGTGTGTGTGTGTGTGTGTGTGTGTGTGTGTGTGTGTGTGTGTGTGTGTGTGTGTGTGTGTGTGTGTGTGTGTGTGTGTGTGTGTGTGTGTGTGTGTGTGTGTGTGTGTGTGTGTGTGTGTGTGTGTGTGTGTGTGTGTGTGTGTGTGTGTGTGTGTGTGTGTGTGTGTGTGTGTGTGTGTGTGTGTGTGTGTGTGTGTGTGTGTGTGTGTGTGTGTGTGTGTGTGTGTGTGTGTGTGTGTGTGTGTGTGTGTGTGTGTGTGTGTGTGTGTGTGTGTGTGTGTGTGTGTGTGTGTGTGTGTGTGTGTGTGTGTGTGTGTGTGTGTGTGTGTGTGTGTGTGTGTGTGTGTGTGTGGCACGCCAGGCACGAAGTACACAGTGACGGTGCGCAGTGGTGTTAACTGTTAACTTTTGCTGGCGCACGTGCGTGTCTTTGTTTTTTCTCTCGCTTATTTCGGTACTTGTTAGGATAAAAGATAAGTTTGCGTCATTGTTTACTGCTTCACATCGGTATCGGAAGAAGGTGCGCGGGCCTTTCAAGTGAGCATCGAAGTCATCTCGCTAGGGTGATGAATATTGCGGTTTATGTAAATAATTAGATGTGCTTTGGTCACGCCCGGTGCGGTGAATACCGACAAGATGGTTTCCGAATAACGGCCACGGATCAGCCTTGCCTGACTGCCGCTAACGGAACCTGCTCCCGCTGTCTATGATATTCCCACGCGATTTTTTCATGTAACGCACTCAGTAACGCACGAACAGGTGCTTTCGACACGAGCAAATCACTTTCGTACCTGCATGGCCGGTCACTGTTACTGGACACTTCGTAAAAGAAGCCACAACGGGCTGCCTTCATGCAGCACGCGAGAAAGTACCTCAACTTACGGCACTCCTCGTCAAGGGCACATGACGCACTGCACGGATAACGAAAGGAAATATGCCGCACACGATAGACACATGCGTCAATTGGAGACGCGCGTAATCCATTCGCGGGTACGGAGCGTCCGTAACCGTTTGGCAGCCGTACATGTACACGGAAACGAGCAAACAGACAGCGCCTGTCCGCGTGAAACGGTCGATTCTGCGCTTGTCCGAGGAGCACTTTCTCCTGGCGTGGGCTAACTTTTCAAGACGGGTCCTCATAGTGCTCGGACGTTATCAGTAACACGGCCAATTACAATTAATGAACCAGAGCCCGAACGACGGTCGGCAAACGTCTCGAGCCTCATCGTGCAACCATGAAGGTAATTTGGAGTGTATATTTCTTTAGTTACTTCTTGCGTTCAATAAGACCGCAACAAAACGAACGCCTCCGATAGATTTGCAACTAGGCGGGCAGCTGTCCCTTGAGAAGTGGATGAAAAAGCAGTCGAGCAAGCATAGTCCCAGGTGCGGCAACCAACTGCATGCCCCGACAACATCCTCCGGGCGAACCGGGTAAAGGTCTACGTGTGGCCGTGGAAAGAGCGCTAGAGGACAGAGGAAATCAGAGAAGTTGTACAATCCGCGTTAAATGCGTTCGTTTAAATGCGTGCCACCGGGTACAACTATGCAAGGCGTGTTTCGAGCACCGGTCATTTTCGGCCGCTTATAAACACAGGGTACGGTCGCTACGTACTCCCAACGTACTCCCAACCAAGGGGACAAGTAGAGGAGACAATATGGCCATCCATTTGTCCCTTCTTCTTCTCCCGTGACCCTCGGTCATTCAGCATCTGTTTCAGGGCGATTCTTGAAACAAGCGGCTCGCTTTGTCACGCGTCCGGAGCTTCCCCTCGTCGGGTATTCCATTGATGGGAGAGGCAAGGTTTGACGCGCTGGATCCCGTGCACACGTCTGCACAAAACCGTTGCGGCGACAGCCCCCTCTCCCCTTCACCCCCAGTACACGGGGGAGGAGGAAACCGCTGCCCTTCCTTCTCCTCTGCGACCGACGAGAACCCAATATGGTTCCGTCAAGAGCGATTGTCGCGTAAACCGTGCATGAGCCCCAAGCAGCGCTTCACGAAAACTCTGGCGTAGAAACAGCGCACGCGTGTTTGGTTCTGCTTTCCGAAATCGCGATTTCGGAAAGCAGCCAAGCCTTGTTCCCACTGAATACCGCTTGACGACGGGGAGGACGCCGCACACCTGGAAATTCCAGCGCGCAGGGACGTCGCTGTTGCGCCCATTGCACGGATGGGCCACCTTTCGGCTCTCCCCGAGGTTTGGCCCGGCTTACCTTGATGACGCTCACGGTGACCTGGTCGTCTGCGCTGGAGCGTAGCATCCGTTCTGCCAGCATCGCGCACGGACGGCGAATCGCGTCGTCTGCTGCGGCCACGTCGTCTGTGCGCGCCTCGGCGGGAGGAACTCGGCGGGGCCCCTCCCCGGACACGCCTCCGGGGCCGACGCTTCCCGCCCCCGGAGGCGGCGCCTCGCTTTTCTGGGCCCTCGCGCACCCGCTTCCCTCGTTAGCCGCAGCTCCACGCCGCCATTCAGGGACGCTTTAGCGGAGAAGACAGACGCCTGCTGATAATGGCGGCCGCCGCCTAATTGGCTGGCCGGCGTGCACTCCGCTAATCCCGGAGGAAACGGCGATTGTTGTGGCAGGCCGCGGAGGAAGCCGGTGCAAACCGCCGAGTGGCTGGGTTTAGAATTTGTGCACCAGTTATCGCGGTGTGGTGCCACGCGCCATTCAGTGTATTTCTCCCTTTTCGGCTGTTGCTTGCAAACGACGAACACCGCCTGGAGAAAACATTCCACTGCAAAGCGAACAGTCTTTCTTCCATTATCACCGCTTTCCCACCTACTGCTTTCACAGAAGAAACTTGCGCAAGGTGTTTAAATATGTTTATCGCAAAACCAAAGACGATACACAAGAAAGAAGACAGGACAAGCGCTTGTCCCGTCTCCTTTCTTGTGTATCGTTTTTGTTCTTGCGATAAACATATTTAAGAATCACGAACCCCAAGAAGTTTTGTTAAATTATATGCGCAATGTGGTCTTCCTGACACCCTGCGTAAAACCATTTTTGTGTTTTGTGGCCGTTTTCGGAAAGCCCGCATGAAACAGAAAATTCCTCATGCGATGTTCACGTGGTGCTTTACAGAATCAACACTAATCGTCCGTACTGGCTCACGAGAAGAAAAAAAATTGTCGTTGCACTTTGGAATCTTTTTTTATATTCCGAGATACTTGACTCCACGAAAGTCTTTTTTTTTTTTTTTTTTTTTACTTTTGAGTAAGACATCCAGACGCTCATGTTACCAACGGGCAAGGAGCGCCAAAAGAGTGGTTATATATGACGGATGAATATGCGAACTCTAAAATCGCTCAACAAAAACAAAATTAAAATCAGTAGAAGACAATGAAAATGGCTGGTGTAAAAGGCCACGGTGTTTTACGCATGATAGGAAATGAGGTGTAAAATTTTGATTTCGCTAAGAAACTTAAAAGTGCGCTTAGAGGGATCATGGGATCATCCGCTAAAAACAGTGCTGGGTGTGGTGGGATGTCTTGGCTGTATATGTAGTTGAAGGAAGTGTTTGCGTCTTGTTGTGTGGAGTGCTTTGCATGTCATTAAAATGTGAATTGCAGATAGGCCCTCCCCACACCTGCTACACAAGGGTCTTGGAGATCCAGTGAGCAGACGGGAGTGGGTCGCGTGTGTGGCCTATCCGTAATCTAGCTAGGGCCACTTCGATGAATCTGTCATGTGAGTCAGCAGTCTATCATCCTAAGTGGGGTTTTATTATACGTAACTTGTTGTCTGTCTGTGTATCCCAGTCGGCTTGCCATGTTTTGCGAAGGTGTTGTCTTATGTGTGGTTTGAGGTCGGTGTACGGTATTGCTGTTATGTCCACTGTATTTGTAAGTGCACCGCAGCAGTTACTTGCCCTCCCCGCGTTCCATGTCGCTTTTGTCAACCAGTGTGATTCACGTGAATGTTTCTCCTTGCCACCAAAAGAAGCCGTTTGAAGACAGGGAATAATGTCAAAATTTAGCAGCTTTTTTTTTTTTTTTTCTGTGATGGACGAAAATTGCTCTTGATGCGTGTCGAAATGGGCTTCCTTGAGGCCGCGGCCAGTTTAGCACAACGGCCTAATGGTTCGGACCGGTATAGACCCGGGGTTGTTCCGGGAAATCGCCATATCTGGCTCTTGGCTCTTGAGCAGTGCCAGAGGTTAAGTTGAGCACTTGACAAAAGAGGGATGAAAACTTGCGTGACGATGTTTCGGGTGCCTCTATGAACGGCAACAAGTCACTTCTGAACAGAGCACCTGCTTGAACAAGCCCAAAAATGTTGCTCTTACGCAATTAGCAGGTGTGGTTCAGCGTCTTCCTCCCCTGGATAAAATTCCCTAACAAGGACTTGGAAGGTTTCAAAACAACCAGTCCTGTGGAACAAATTTTCGCGTATTCTGTAGAGTAAAGAGAATCGCAAAAGGAGCGACTCTGTTTTCTCGTGGGCGGGCGCTACGTCCCGCGCTTCTTTGTGGAATTGAATGCTTCTCGTAATTACTGCATCAAATATCTGGACCGGGCTGTTTGTTTGTTTCTTTTTTCCTTAGCCGTAAGATACACCAACCAGCCCGGCTCAGTTCTCTCGGTCACTGTGTTCTCTGGGTTTTTCGAGAAGGGGCAGCGCATTAGATGTCAACAGGGAAGTCAAAACAAGGAGGAAAGTGGATAAAATGGTGTGATTCTTCCATAGAAAGCTTCCATTGAATGCCACAACGCTAACCAAATGAATCCTATACTCGTGAAGCATCCAATGGCAGACGATGACGAAGACCTAGAAGATTAGTTTTCAAATAATCACCACGAAGTGAAGACACGCCGGTCATATCAACCCCCTGCGCCCGTTGAGAGACAACAATGATATGGGTGAGAGGCGAATGCACTGCGTCAAGCGATGCATTCGGGTGGAGTCAGCCACCCATCGCGTGATCCAGCCGCTCTTCGGAGAGGGCAGCAGGGGCGTCATGTGCCCCAGGTCTCCGGGCGTTCGTGCACACCTTACGGCCTGCATGCGCAGGCCGGTCCAGAAAAGATCCGCGCTACCAGCCTCCTTGGCGCAATTTTCACCCGCAGGCCGGCGAGTTGCAAGCGAGATGCACGTTTTGTTCCCCTTCTATGACTCGGTGAGGTCAAGGATTTCTTGACGACCGACTCCGTAAATCGTTTCACCCTGCGGGCATCAAGCAGGCGTCCGCTTCCGCCCCCGTGCGCCTACCTATGTATATGCATCCGCGTGTACGTGCCAGCACTGCCTGGTGCGCCTACATTGCTTTTGGAGTCACCATTAAAGGAGTACTGACACCAAATTTTGATACCTAAAAAAAGATATAATTGGCTTCAGTTGTTTGTACAGATGCCTCAAAGAAATTTTTGCAGCGATCCGAGGCCGGAATCACATCTAAAATCGATTTTGATTGTCCAGGCCGCGAGCTTCCACAAATCGGCAGCACTAGCGCAATAGCTTTCGGCGTGACGAAACATTGGCCTACGTGTCTGGCCGGTTCAGGGTGACGTCATATAGTCGTTTTCAGAACCGGAAACGGTATCCTGCGCTGCTGTTGTCGGTGGTATTCGCTTGGGCAGGAGACGTGGGCGTATAGCTGTGTGAGCAATGCTTGTAAACGTTGCGTGTTCGACGTCTTTGCTCTTCAGTTCGTTGCCGGCGCATGGTGTTCGGCACTGGTGCCGAAAACTGCGCGATGTCGACGGGCACCGCGGCGACGCGGCGGTGCGCGTCGCCGAGCTCGCCCAAGTTGTGCTATGGCAAGCTCGCGGTATGCGAAGTACTGCTCGTGGAAGCCTGTCCGAGCAAATCGACGACGACGCCAAGATGCATTATTTTCCACGCGACGACATGCAGCGCTAAACATGGACTGAGTTCGTGCGCGCCGGCGGCCGCAAGAACTGTCGCCCAAGCCAGCGGGCTCGGGGTTGCACGGGTCACCTTGGGTGTTGGGAACTTAGTATCGTGGCGACTATTTGATCGCTGGTATCTGTACAACTGCGAATAACCATCCCTTACACAACTTTTCACCACACTATAATCCCCTTTTTCGCATATGAAGCTTTATTTTGGCAATAATTTCCGTTCCAGCGATCGGCAACCAAGACATCTGCCGCGGCCTGTTTTGATTCTAGCGCGCAGGTGGCGCCATCTTTCGGCCGCTCGCCGCACCGTGGTGCCGGCAGTGCTGGGTCGGAGCGCCGAACCTCCGCTTCCGGTCAGCGTAGGCTTACCATCACGGCAAATATCTGAACGCCACTTTTACATTCAGCGCTGATAACAACTCCTAGCACAATTTTCAACACACTAACATCTACTTTCTCGCATGTGGAGCTTCTTTTTCGTGATCAGATTGATCAGAAGAGTGGCGACAAGCTGTTGCTATCACGGTCTGCGCCGGTTCGAGCCGCAGTGATATTAAAAAACGGACGACGGCGGAGACATCGCCGGCCTAATCGCCTGGCCAAATAAAGTTGTTCTGTCCGTCGGGTGGCAGTGACTCATCCGAGTCTGACGATTCAGACGACATGTCGACTGCGCGGGCGAGTCGCGGACCATGTGAAATCGTAGTAGACGATGCGGCGAACGCATGGAGGAAAGAAAAACGTCCCTGACGTCACGGGTGAGACCGTGACGTAAGGCTGGCCCGCTTGCGGGCTGGCCTTCGAACGGCCATTTTCCCACGCGGAGACCAAATTTGAAATTGGTTGCAATAAGCGTGCTATAATTAATTCTGTGTTGGCGGCTGACGGCTTTCGGTTCGATTTTCGTAATTACTGGGCCAATAGGTATTCTTTACAGCATAAAAACTGAAAGCGAGAAATTTCGTGTCAGTACTCCTTTAACGGCCCCTGATTTCGTTATTGGTGCTTCTCCGATTCAATGTAGGCCCTGATTTCATTGCACAAGAAAACGTCTGAGTTGTGTCGATTTTCGACTTCTCCTGATGCCCCTTATGTGCGCTCTCACCTACCTACCCCAAACTTTTCGAATGTAGTGTCCTTCAGCACGCAGGGCTTGTGAACCCGGACGGCCTATACACCATTTTCCTTTCCAAGCGTTAGCGCCGCCATTTTTCTTTTTTCTAACCAGACGCCAGCGCCTTCTAAGAAGCAGCAACCGCCAAGCTGGGCTGCTAAGTGCTCCGTTGTTTCCGTGCCTCTGTTCGGTGTCCGTGCGGTACCCAAGGAACCACAGTGGTTTGGCATTGTTAGCGGTTATAGTGCTTGTCTGTGTGTGTGTCCTGTTTTGTTCTTATCAGTTGCGGAAGAACACGACAGGGAATTTTACTTTCTAATTCGCTGCTATGGGAGACGCCGACCCCGGCTGTTGCGAGCAGAAGATAGCATTAGTGGTGGGGCCGGCGGCACCGACCGAACTATGTAGGTTATTTTAAATTGATTACAGGGAACTAGAAGAGATTATCTCTTATTGTAAAAGATAAAAGGATCACGGGGGACACGTTTTGTCGTCCTTGCCAGAAGTTTGCGTGTGATAAGTAGATTTTCTCCGTCTGCTTGCCGTCCAAGAAGTGCACCGAGCAGACGCGAGAGTTCGTCGTTCGGGCATAGTCTTTGCTGTTTATCACCGACGTCCATCGATGTGTCAACTCGGTGTCCGGTGGGAAGCGATGCAGCAAGAAGACGTCGCAACCGCACTGCGTTTTCGCCACGCCGTGTCGAGCACCTCTCCGGTCGGAGACTTTTTCTCGCTTTCTGTGGTTGTTCCCTAACCCACCACCACACACTGCTGACCAAGTGACGTTTGCGCCTTCATCGGCATCGCAGCATCGCCTAAAACCGTCGGAAGTTCCGCAAAAACTGAGCCCAGGGTGACAAACACTCTTGTACTACTCACCGGACCCCACCGCGCCGATCCATGTTCACCGCCTAGCGCGCACAGGCAACGCTGGTCCGCCGGAAGCGGAAGGCGCGCGGGCCGCCGAGATGCCTGGTTTGCGAGTATTTTCCTCCTTTCCCGGCTGCTTATGCAAACTGGTATAGAAATGCGCATGTTTTTTTAACTTGTAGTGCATCTGTTACAACTCGTCATCGACCATCCGATAGACGAATGAGAAATTATGCTGGAATAATCAATCGCCAATAAACTCCGCTAGTGGAGTTAGCAGCCCTTATAATCGAACACATTTGTCCACGGCGAGCGCAAGAGCGGCGAAGGGGCGCGAACCGGTCAGAGCAGCTCAGGTCACTGAAATATCGCACTCTCTTCGCCTGACGTGACTATTATACTCGGCCGGGTGGGAAGAAACGCTCAAAAGGGCACGATGGCGTCGAACGTGCGCAAGGCTGCAGTGAGCAACAGCGGGCGAGAGAAGATCGGGGTCAACACCCCCTCGCCTCGACATCTACGGCTGCTGTGGCGGAGTGCTGCAGGTTTAAGGCAGGAGGTTTCACCGAGGAGCGCTCCGTAGTGCTTCCAAAGGTATATCACTCATATTTCGTTATAAGAACAATAATGGGCCTGAAACGGAACCTTGTGGGGCTCCAGGGAGCCCACATTTTGATAGATACGCATGTATTTCTCACATCTGGCGGGTTGCGCAAATCCACTGGATGCGCACAGAATCGAGCTCTACGGGTGACGAATCTTTGTGAGCTCGTTATTATACGGAACGCGCTGAAACCTACATTGAAAGGTTCATTAAAGCAGCCTAGAACTGTACAAAATACGAATGAGTTGAATCGTAATAGTTGGTGATTAGATGAAATAATTACTTTTGACAGAACCGCTTCAGTCCAAAGATGTTGCTTTTGAAATAGTGCAGGTTGCTTGCGCTGAGGCATTCACGATGTCCGTGCAAGCTGTCGCAGCGTACTCAGGTAAGTAAAAGGCAGGCACGTATCATGTGCACGCTTTATCAATCATGGAGCTGCGTGGATCGTATACCTTTAAGAACCTTCTGGCAATTTCGATACTGGAGCTCTCTACAAGCTCAGTTGAAGCCTGATCTGGCATTCACCTTAATGCGTCTCTGATGAGTGGCGAATGTAAATAAAGTTCACTTGGTGACGGTACGTCCGTAAAAACTGTGTCGAAGCAAAGAAGCTCGTGGCTGCATGGCCCGTCAAATCCCGCATTTTTTGCTTTACCGCGCGTCAGAAAATTTCTGTTTATTTAGCAGCGGTTGCGGCGAGCTCTGGAGCGCAATGCATGCAGCTACTTCTCAAGTGCTGCTCCTTCTCAAGAGCTGTCTTTTCGCCCTTGCTGGCGAAAAGGAAAGTCCGCACATAATACGAAAACCTTTACAAACGCTTGTAAGGTACCCTTCTCCACAAGTGACTGGGTTCGCAGTCCGGCCGGTAATTTTCTTTAGGCATGTTCCGCCTATCAACGTGGGGGACGAATGAGGAATACCAGTTCATCGTGGGGCCGGTTCGCGAACAGAAAGTATTTGCGGACAATTAACTTGATGGACGCCCGCATGAAACACGGCTTACAACGCTTGCCGTGGTTCTCCATCGTCAAACGGGCCCGTGACCAAGCACAAAAAGGCCAAAGACCCACCCCTCGCCGAAGCAAACACTACCTTTTGCGAATGCAAGGTAAAAAAAAATAATAAAGGGCTATGTGGGGCACGCGTAAAAGCTACGCAACATTCCGTGAGGGATCGAGAGATCTGGCGGCCACTTCGTGAATTGTTCTTAATCTGGTCAACGCTGGCTTTGATATCACTGCTATTTACATCACCACTCGTGTTTGAAAACAACGAAGCTGTCGGACAGTTTTGAAGTCTCGGTTTGCTGCGGCGTCCCTGCAGCTGTAAGCAGCACGTGGACGAGCAGCAGCGAGGCCGATATCAAACACAATCTGGAGCGCCCAGCATAGGATGGGTGAGCTGTGTACACCGACGGGGACATCAGTACTCGCCTGCGTAGAGCGTGTGCGTGCGAGGAAACCGCATAACTCTACTTCAGGCAGTAAGTAGTAAGGACTGATGCGGGGCGTGGTGGGGACTCGAAGTTTAGGCGCAAACGCATTGAAGACCACATCAACATGTTTGCAGCATCCTCCAGTAAGGGCTTGCGTATCTCCAAGAAGCCCCACTTGGTTTTCTGCGGAGGTGGGATGAAATAAAGCAGGGAGATATCCCGAAAAGCGCGCCCTTGAGAGGAGACCGAGATGACTTTTTTTCACACAAGTGCTCCGTCCCGTCGGCACGGCGCTTTCCCAGAGTGTATCCCCCGCACGCGTTCGGCGTATAATAGGCTCCCCGCCGCGGGCGGCGGCGGCGGTGGCGGCTGGGTTTCTCCGCATCCGCGGCGGGGTGGCCGGCGGACATCAGTGCGCTTTCAACGCGCAACACAAGCCCCCCGCGGGGGCAAGGCCCCAGCAGGAAACCGCCGGGTGCGCGCGCGTGTGTGTGTGCATTTGGGGTCGGCATTGCTCCACTCGATTTTTGTCTGCTTGTTGGGGCTGTACTTTTCGCCCCTCCTACCGTTCGCTTTTTTGTTCTAGCTAATTAGTGCTTCTTATGTACAGCTCAATGCTCCATTTTCGGCCGCTTCTGCGCTAATAACAGTGCGCTTTTTTTGTGCGTGTGTGTGGATTGAGATATACAAAGGGCCACACGAAAGAATCTATGGATTGATGGAAGCACAGTATGGGTATTCGTGAGGTTTTCACAACTTTAAAGGCGCTAGAACACTCGTGCATGCCTCCCCTCCTTGTTGACGAGAGGAATGGGGTATTACCACGTCAAAACAGGTATCTGCACTCACATTTCCGATGAAAACTTTTGCTCCAACATAAACCTCATTGCAGGGGTCAAACAAGCAGAAACACGATGACGACGCACGCTTTGGGAAGAACGCAACGGTCAGCGTGGCTTTCACGATATAGGGCGTCGTTATTTTTAGAGATGCAATCAAAACGAGGTCATTTTCGGTGAAGCATGAGGGCTTTCTCTACTAAGCGGATGCGGCATGCCGCCAACAAGTTGTCTGTGCGTGATAAGGCGTTGGCAACAAAACATAAACAAACCACTAAAATAGCAAGACAACCTGAGAACAGTTTACCTGCGCCCAGAGCTATACTACTTTAAACGCGACTTGAAAGGCATGTTTTGAGCTCAATAAAGTTTGCCTCCTCATAGGTAAATTCTAGATGCATGATGTATGTTATACAGCCAAACACCGTTACAACAAAATACTACACAATAGCCTGCACGACGGAGCATGCCATTTGGCCTGGCCAGATTCCTGTTTCCTATGTATTGCGAACGCCACTGTAGCGAAGACCGCTACAGTGAATTTGCCTGTTTAACGAAGAAATTTATGCGTTCCCAATCACTGAATTCGTGTTTGGTAACGAATACGCCTAGCTGCACATGGGGTAGAGCGCAGCTGATAGGTGTGCCGACGACCGTGCACACTAAACGTTTAGGTGCGGAGCATAGGCGTGCGCAGAGTTCTCAATTTGGGGGGGCAAAGTCTTACCGCTGCGCCCGCCCCCCCCCCCCCCCCCCCCCCCCCCCAGAGCAACTCCCGACCTCTTCTCACTGAAGGCCTTGCGGTGCGAACGCAGTGCAAAGAGGGATGGTTATAAAATTTTTATTTCAATGTGATGGAATTGCAACACACACAAAATATTTCTGAGCAGAAATTTTACTTTCATGTGTTACATCGGCAAGGCATGGGGCAAATTTGGCGCCCCCTTCAGATGATTAGGGGGGGCGGCCGCCCCCCCTGCCCCCCCTGTGCGCACGCCTATGGTGCGGAGTACCTTAGGACCGCACAATGCCCGTCCGCCTCCGTGCGCATAGCATTTACAATCGCAAAAAATCACACTGGCACCGGCAGGATTTGAGCCTGTGTCTGGTGGACTATAGACAAAGTTAGTGTCAGTCACTTACCCATTGGACTGTGACCGTGAGTTGGTAGCCGAGAGCCAAACGGCTTACTCCCTCGCCTGTAACGGTGCTGAGTACCTTAGGACCTCCAAATGTCCGTCCGCGTCCATCCGTGCGCACGCCACCATTGAGCGATAATCAAGCGAAATTCGATTTAAGCCGTGAGCTGCAGTTTCATTTAGGGAATAATCAAGGTCCAACTCATGGCTAAAATCGAATGACGGTCGGAGCGCGAATTGAATGTCACTCGGAGCGCAATTTGGATGTCATTTCGAGTCCGCGTACTCTGCACCCTCGCCATCTTCCACGGAGTGGAGATGCCGCCATTTTTACACCCTTTTTGGCCAAAAAGGGTGTAGCATAAGTGAAAAAATTGGGGTTGCGAGCCCATTACACCCTTTTTCTTGAATCTCAACACCCTTTTCCTAGCTCTACACACTTTTTGTGTGAAAAAAAGGGTGTTGATCAACTTCAACACCCTTGGTTTTTCTTAAGCTGTTGAAAGGGTGTTGAAAAGGTGTTCAGCTAATGATTGAATAAGGCCATGCATACATGTATAATTGCATTCTAAAGAACAATACACCCCCTCATACCCTCCTCTACTCGTAAGAAATATTCATAAAGCAAACAAAAAAGACTTTTCGTCTGCAATGATCGCTCGTTTCCAATGCTGTTGTTGTGTGTCCTCCCATGCCCCAAGTTCAGCTTTGGGACGTGAAATATCAATTTGAACGTTTAAAATAAAGAAAAATTTAGTTGTGTTGCAAGAAGTGTGTTGAACGAGGGCAACACGCTTAATTGGCTTTCTGTAGGGTGTTGAAAAAAAAAGTTCCGTTGCAAAAAAAGAACAGCGCAGCTGCGGGTAAACGTAGTATTTTGCGGTGCCGCTAAGGTACACGTTTTCTAGGCTTTGCGATGTTCTTGCTAAGCTAGGATAACTCTCACGGGTGAGGCCAAGTTTAACCGGATTTTACGAGGCTGTTCCAGCGTGTACCCCACACTGACAGCGGATCCAAGAAGGAAACGAGCTACGTCGAGCCCCATCTATAGTTTCTCCAGCCTTGGGCCACCATAGCAAGCTGCGCCAATTCTTTTTGCGTTTTGGAATCCAAAAAAGACTAGTACATTTGAAATGGTGCATGTAGTCAGAGGGGCGTATACGCTTGCCCCTTCTGCGATAACACTTTCACAGGCAACAAAGCCGGATTCACTGGTATAATACTTTATCTGCGGTGGTGCACCCTTTACAGGGGGCGCAGTTCGTTTTCTCTGCCTTTTTTTTTTCTAACGCCACCAGACTTAGTTCATGGTTACACAGCTTCACTTGTAATAAATTATGCCAATTTATGTTGCGTGAAACATCGTGAGGTACAAAACATACTCCGCT
Source organism: Haemaphysalis longicornis (assembly GCF_048455015.1). Lineage (NCBI taxonomy): Eukaryota > Metazoa > Arthropoda > Arachnida > Ixodida > Ixodidae > Haemaphysalis > Haemaphysalis longicornis. Next base: position 318,579 of record NW_027526290.1, on the reverse strand, counting down.
TGTAGAAAATGTTCTGTCCACCCGTGTAAATGGGTGTTAAATGCCTCCAAAGTTGGTGGTCTCTTACAGCCTTTTTCTTACACCCTTTTTCTTTGCACCCGTTTTCTTAGTTTCCAACACCCTAATTTGTAGCTTGGCACCCTTTTGGATAAAAGGGTGTTAAAATATTGAACACCCTTGTCGAAGGGCGTTGAGATGGCGGGGAATATTTGTCTGGTATTTAATAAAATTTTATGACCTATTAAACATAATAACTACCTCTCGATTAAAAAGTTCTTGCAAATCCGCACGCTGATTTGTATAGGCTTATATTAAAATGCATAATTCCGAAATTAGAGCAAAAATACCTTAGTTTTGCGACAAGCTCACAAGCTCTATTTGAGAACTTTCCTCTGCTTGCTATAAAAGCATGAAGAGCAGATGTATTTCTAAGTAAGTATGTACTCGCTCTCCCAAAGCATCCAGTTGGTTTTCTTGCTCAATTCATTTGATGGTCAAGTGTGAGTTGTGCATCTGTATGTGATGCTGCGCTCTCGGCCCATTCACACCGTCACGCGCTCCGCTGCACACACCCTTATTTTAGGGCGTTGAGCAACCTTACACCCTTTTTTTAGGGTGCTCACAGGAACACTCTTTTTTTCATCTTTACACTCTTTTTCAGCCAGAACACCTTTTAAAGGTGTTCGCCACGTGGGACAAGATTCTTACACCATTTTCGGCCCAAAAGGGTGTAAGAAAGTTTAGTGTGTGAGTAATCCAGTTCCGCCGTAGAGCTTCAGAGTTGATGAACATGGTGCTTGTGGTAGTGCATCAGTCGTTGTTAGGGCAGAAGATTACGTCTCGGTGGACGACCATGGTCCTGGTTTGCTCTGAACTGACAACTCGCGACATCGTGGATGCTATCATAGAGAATAGGGACGCCACAAATGATTAGGCGAGCAGTGATGAGCTCGCAGAGGAGCCCAGCGTTGTGACCACATACCAAGCGGTAGCGGCATTTGACGCGCTGAAAATATATACAGTAATACATCGTTAACAGTAAAAATTTACACCATCTTCCCGCGAGGGGAACCATGGGGTAGATGCGACGCATCGGGGGTTGCCGTTGCGTTTCCGTTATGTTAGCCTGTGGATTGCTGTTGTTGTGTGTCCTATTTACGCAGCATGTTCACCCCCGATGCGTCGCATCTACCCTATGGTTCCCCTCGCGGGAAGATGGTGTAAATTTTATCGGGGTGGTCGGTGCTTGTTACGGTTGCGCCGACCATCGCGATATCAGGCCTGGTAGTCTCCATTTGAAATCATCGGCGGTCACCGGAGGATGTCATCGGAGGAGCGCCGGCGGAACGACTGAGTGGAGCGGCGCAGTTACCGCGTTTATATGTACGGTGAGGGGAATGAGAGAGAGCAGCGCAGAGCAGCGCATGCGCATGTGTTAACCCGCATCCACGCACAGCTGGCACGGTGACGGAGCGAGCGCAGCCGAGCGCTAACACGCAGATGGCGCTGCGGTGAGAGCGGCGAGGAGAATGGGGGAGGGATGCGGACGCCGCCGAACTACGCCGCAGGGACAAGGCGGGTGAAAGAGATGCGTCGCATCTAAAACCGTGAAGTATTTCGAGATAAGCGGATTTTTTAGATAAGCGAAGTTGCGCAAATTGCCATGAAATATCGAGTTCTTTTCTACTACTTACCAGCTCTTCAACAGCAGCTTCAAATCTTGCTTTTCATAAAGGTTTGACCGACAAAAAAAACACACAAGAGACGTTCACTGGTTGGGTTTTGTGGCACTGCAATTTTACTTAGCAGAAAAGAACTGCGTAATGCTGGTCTGCTTTGTGGTCGCACACGGGCTTAGTAAGCAGTCCTCTAGCTGCTTGACGCATTGCATGAGCCGATCTTCCCCGCCGCTGCACTCAACCTTACTTCGCCGTATAGGTGGCGCTGGCTGTAGCAGGAGTTCTCCGGGGAACGCCTGCGCTTCATACAATTTTTTTCATTGCAAAGGGGACCCGCGCTCTCCATTGGGGTTTCCCGATACGACACGCCTCTATCTTGTAGTACATATACCTTTGCGCATGTGTTTACCGTCACATGACGTGCTACAGGGTTGCTTGACGAGGTTGAAATGCCTCTAGGCTCAGACTTCACGTTCGGGGAAAACGTCGGCTTTGTGGTAGGCGTGCCTAAACGAGAAAAAAAAAACCGAGGAAATTTGGCGCGGCAGCACCGCACGAATCTTGTGAAACGGTCCGCGGCGGCGAAATTTTCGTTCCACTCTCAGTCAAGATTACGAGATATCTGCAGTTTGGCACAAATATACTTCGAAATAAAGGGCAACAAATACATGGAACGTATAGGAAATGGTTCGGTGCCGCGAAAAATTTCGACTTAGCCGATTTTTTTAGATATGCGAGTTCGAGTTAACGCGGTATTACTGTATATCGTAACTGCCTGACTGCGCGGCGCAGCACGCCGTGAAGCTTGAAGCATGCTGTCAAGCTTTATCACATTGCCTCTTGGTATCGGACGCTTCTAGTGGCCATTAATAGGTTAATACTCATCCCATTTTTCTCCGTAAAGATATATGACTTCAAGTTAAGAACAGTCAAGTCTATGTACTTGGCGAGTCATTTCATACAGAGCACTATATTCGTAATAAAACTGATGTTATTAACTTACTCTAGTACCTTTCTAATAACCACCGCTGCAGCTGCTATATGTATGCAAAGGGCTGTCACGATCAGCACCATGTGCGCTGCGGGAAAGTTCCGTTCGCGGCAGTGAAGCTAGCAGCAGCGTCGTGTTGGCACAAGCCGGACGCAGGGTACCGCGTGCCACTCGGGACCGTTGAGTCATGGTAGCAGCAGCCGTTGCGTGAACTAGGACAAACTGGCTCCAGCAGGACTGTGTTAAAACAAGCCATTGCCAAACGGCGGCCGTGTGTTGGACTCTTCCCCTTTCCCTCCCTCTCTCCGGTACAGCGTCGACCGGCTTCTGGGGAACGCATCACAGAATTTTGGGAAGCTTTATTGTGTATTTGTACCATTTCGTGCCTTACGCCACACGCCGAACGCCTGTTGACGGTTAGGAATTCTGAATATTACACCCGCCCTTCCGTGACCCGAGGTGAGGGTGTCTTGGGGCACCGTGGAACACGTTTCTCTGCCCGTTCGAGTTGTCGTGTTGTAAGCACGCCAGGGTGCTGCTACCGTAGCATCGCTGTTCTCTACTCACCGTGCATTTTCTGAAAAATAAAAGATGAGTTGAATTGAATTAAACAAAGTCAAGCGTAGCTTTGGCTTGTCGTCCTCGGAACTGTCCTGCAAGCCGCTTGCCTGCCATGCTACCTCTACATGGTGGAGTGCCGTACTCGTACGCCTGCGCCCATGCAAGAGGGCTCACTTTTACCCTCGTTTGTACGCCTGTCATATGCGACATTCGTTTATGTGAGAAGGAGCGAAGATATTAAACTCGGTCACCACGTACGGGGGGTCAGCGGCAGGTACAGACGAAGATGGAAGTTTGGGAACTTACAGTCCCGAGTTTCTTTTCAAGTATTTTGACACTTTCGAACTGTATCGAACAGGCGGAGGTTACTGCCGGTGCAGAATGGTACTTATCTCGAATTGGATTGCGCTAGCGTGGAACAGACCGACAATTGCTTCTTGTCGCTCATTGCTGAATGCCAAATAAAACATTCGAACAAGTAAACACACAAACCCCACAAACAAACAAACAGAACAATAAAACAAATCCGATTACTCAAGGATTCTCCGCTAAATACACGCTACAAGGTCGTACTCCCATTCACAAACTGTTGATTTTGTCGTACCCAACAAGTCTGCGCGACTGGGGCAAAAAATGGGCTCGGTTCAAGTTAACTATGGCTAGCCTCGAAACATGAACGGGTCAACTCCCGTTACACGTTATACTGTGCGCAGTCTCAACCAAGGAGGCGCTTTTCTGACGGGGTGTCGCATTGTGCACCTGAGACCGTTGGATTAATGGAAAATACAAATTTCCAAAACTGCGGTCGTACGAGCGCTCATGCCAAGGTGACCGGTCACGAAGTTGTGCAAGGAGAGTGCAAGTGAGTATACTATATGACGGGAAACAGTTCTAGGCCATCATAATGAAAGTTCTAATGGTATAAGATGCCCTCCCGCAGTGCGTAGTGCCGGGAATTTCTATTAGGGCAATCAGTGAAAGGAGATTGACTATTGAGCGTAGGCAGATGTCTTGGTATTGTGCAACATCGATCTGAAGCAGTGGTCAGATTGAACAAACACATGCGTCTTTGTCATTCCAAGCGATGTATGCATGGAGGATCCACAGGGCAACGAGATAAACACTTGACATCATGGTGGAGGCGTTTCAATTTGTGCGCGGCTTAAAACAAGAATTCTTTCAAACGCAAAACCCAGCAGCCAACACATGGCGTGGGGACCTGTGACGGCAGAAAAAGTCGAAACGAAACTTCGCCACAGCCCACACTAAGGACAAAATTTCCGCTCGCGTTCGGTGATTTAATAGTTGCGCTCAGCATCAGAAAGAAGGCTTGCGGGCGCAATCCTCGCCTGTCTGATGTTGTACTAAGACCGCTTCTATTTCGTGGCCACTGGCCTCAGTGCGATGTTAGGTTGGGGCAGATTCTTCGAAGTGAGCCCGAAAAGGCGTGATGGCAAGCGTACCAATGAGCGGGGAAAAGGCCTCATCTTGTGGAGAATCCCAGGTGAACGGAACGTCTTTTTTGAGAGGTGAAATATGGGCAAAATCTTGTATGAAGCGGCGAAAGTAGGAGCAGAGCCCAATAAAGCTTCTGACATCTTTTGCGGTTTGTGGATGGCGAATGTTTTTCACTGCGTGTATATTAGTTGTATCGGGTTGGACGCCGCGGGCCCCCACAACGTAACTGAGAATGCGAAGTTGACGTTGGGCTTTGCGGCAGTTGGATAAATTCAGTTGAAGACCTGCTCGGGGAAAACCTGAAAGGACAGTTGACAGGCGTTACAAATGACTTTCGAAGGTCCGAAAAAAAAAACGATGACGTCATCGAGGTAGCACAAGCAGGTGGCCCATTTGAACCTGGCCGGTGCCATTTGAACATTTGAACCATTTGAGCATTTCAACACGCCTGGCACGTTCCGTATACCTAAAGCTAATACCTTAAATTCGTAACGACCATCTGGTGCAATGAAGGCCTTTTTTTCTCAGTCCATTTCATCCGCTGCGATTTGCCGAAAAGCAGAACATTAGTTAATTGAAGATAAACTCACCATGGAGACAATCCAGTGCGCTGTCAATTAGGGGAAGACAGTACGCATCCTTTTTTGTTTTGTGTTGGGTGGTTCAGATGACGGTAATCGGCACAAAACCTACATGCATTGTCTTACTTTTTTAACCAATACTACTGGTCACGATCAACGGCTCGAAAAGGGCTCGATAATGTTTTAGCAAGCATTTTGTCAACTTCGTTTTAAATGATTCGCCGTTCAGTGGCGGATACGCGGCATGGCCTGCGATAAATTGCGTCAACCCGCCGCGGTGGCTCAGGGGCTAAGGCATTGTGCTGCTGAGCACGAGGACCCGGGTTCGATTCCAGGCCGCGGCGGTTGCTTTTCTGATGGAGGCGAAAAGCAAAAACGCCCATGTGTACGAGATTTCAGCGCATATAAAAAAGATCCCCGGTTGGTCAAAATTAATCCGGAGCCCTCCACTACGGCGCGCATCATCGCCTGCGTTTCGTCGGCACGTTAAACACTGCAATCAATCAAATCAATCAATAAATTGTGTCACCGTCACCCGTGTGGATACAGTGCTGGACCACACTAGTCGAGCCGAAAGTACGATTTCAAAATCAACAATTGTCGATTTTGGATAGCAGGAGACGATAAAGGTACGCAGATCACGTGAAAGATCAGGGGCAATCATTGCTGTGAATTCATTGGTCGGTGAGCGGGGGTAAAGGGAGCGGGAACAGATGTGGGCCAATCACAAATGTATGCTCAAACGTTCCCACTTGTCCAAGGCATGAGCTGCTGTGATGGTCATGCCGCCGGGAATAATTTTGCAAGAAAGAGCCAAAATTAAGGAAATCGAGAGCAGTGCGGTTGTTGTGAACACGCACCACGGTGTGCGGTACTACTACGTCTCGGGTCAGTAGAACATCAGTTTGTGTGGAAAGGTAGTATTCAACGCCTGGAACAAGTCGTGAAGTAGAAATTAGGGCATTAGTAGCAGCTCGCGGGAAAAGCCGAAGGGACTCAGCTGAATATAGGCGATACTGCACTCCCTCAGCCACATTCTCGGGGCATGCAATGTAGCTCAAAAGTGAAGGCTCCATCCGCACAGTCGATAACACCAGAAGGTTCAGAAAGAACATCATGAGGTGATGGGGCATTGTGGCAGGACAGTAAATAAAGCAGGAACGTGATGATCGGCGATGGTGACGTGAGCGGTGCGCATACCGATATCGGTAGGGGAGGTTCCATCAGCAACACAAAGTACACGGGATGGAAGCAGGGGAAAACATTTTCTTGAGTCGGCTGCATATGTCCACACTTATCACAGATATATTCGCTTCCGTGTCGATTAGTGCCTGGACAGGAACCCCATCAACAAGAACACCAAGAAGGCTGCAAGGGGCAGGTGAAGCGGGCAGAGAATTTTCGGTCGGGGTCGTCAATGCAACATCACCTCTGAGAGCTGCATAATCTAGTTTTGCGGGAAGTGGCGGCCGGGGTGGGACGGAGACGTCGGGCGACGACCTCCGGGCGACGGTGAAGCGATGGTAAACAGCTAAATCTGTAAATGGAAACAGCGTAGTCTGAGCTGTGGTATCACGGTTGGGGAAAAATCTCCGGGCCCACAGGAAGTCCAGTACGGGAAGCATTTTAAGGGTAATTTCGGCAGTAACGAGAAATCTGCCTGATGCAAACCGCAACAAAAACAAGTGGGACGGTTTTTAGGGGTTCGTCAGGCAGCCGGATTGCGGAAATGACGAGGTGAGGTAAGATAGGAAAGGGTGGGGGCCTGTAGAACCGGGCGGTCGTCTTGACGACTGACGGAGCATACACTCTAAGCTGGGTAACCCTTAATAGAGGTATACATTTTCGAATTCTTGTAACCTATAATTTATGAGGTACAAATGTAACCTATATCTTCGTAACCATTATATACGTATACACGTAAGGGTTACTCAGTTATGGGTTACTTTGCCGCTTTCAGCATGTATACCTTTATATAAGTTACATCTACCGCCGTCCACGACGACCAAGTAGTGGAACGCTTCTATGAAGATGTGGAATCGGCAATGGCTAAAGTAAAAACGCAGTATACTGTAGTTATGGGGGACTTCAATGCTAAAGTAGGCAAGAATCAGGGTGGAGACAAGGCAGTTGGGAAGTATGGTCTGGGCTGTAGAAATAGCAGGGGGGACCTACTAGTTGAGTTTGCAGAACGGAATAACCTACGCATAATGAATACCTTCTTCTGTAAACGGGAGAGTCGGAAGTGGACCTGGAGGAGCCCGAATGGGGAGCACAAAAATGAAATAGACTTAATATTTTGCGAAAACCCTGGCGTCGTGCAGGATGTGGAAGTGTTCGGAAGGGTAAGGTGTAGTGACCACCGTATGGTAAGATCTCCAATTAGGCTAGACCGCAACAAGCTAGTACGAAAGAAGCCGATAAATGAGCAAACAGTAAGACGTAAAGTAGAAGAATTCAGGATCGCGCTGCAGAACCGATATTCCGCCCTTAACGAGGAAGCCGAGCTTACGACACAAGAAGCCAGCGACAACCTTACACGCATTCTCACGGAGTGTGCAGTAGACGTCGGGGGCACTATGGCTAGACAGGATACTGGTAAACTTTCACAGGAGACGAAACATCTAATCAGGAAACGGCAAACCATGAGAATCTCTACCGCAGCTGAGAGAATAGAACCAGCAGAGCTCTCGAAGTTAATCAATAAGCGCAAGACAGCTGACATACGGAAGTATAATATGGAGAGGATCGAATACGCTGTAAAGAACGGAGGTAGCCTGAAAGCAGTAAAGAGACGTCTTGGCGTGGGGAAAAATCAGATGTATGCACTTAAGGATAAGCAAGGCAATGTCATCACAAATAGGGATAAAATAGTCACAGTGGCCGAGGAGTTCTATAGGGATCTGTACAGTAGCCGGGACATACAGGATAATGCCGAACGAGACAGTAGTTCAGAGGAGATAGACATCCCACCAGTAACGACCGAAGAAGTAAGGAAGGCTTTGAAAGAAATGAAAGGGGGCAAAGCACCTGGTGAGGATCAGATAACAGCAGACCTCTTAAAGGATGGCGGCAAAATTGTACTTGAAAAACTGGCAAACCTGTATACGCAATGCCTAATAACCCCAATGGTACCGGAATCTTGGAAGAACGCGAACATCATCCTAATCCATAAGAAAGGCGACATGAAGGACTTGGAAAAACTACAGGCCGATCAGCTTACTGTCAGAAGTCTACAAGGTATTTACCAAGGTAATCGCTAACAGAATCTCTGCAACCTTAGATTTCAGTCAACCTAAAGAACAAGCAGGGTTCCGTAAAGGTTATTCAACAATGGACCATATTCACACGATCAATCAGGTGATAGAGAAGTGCGCTGAGTATACTCAACCCCTATATATAGCCTTCATAGATTATGAGAAAGCATTTGACTCGGTCGAAACCCTAGCAGTCATTCAGGCATTACGGAACCAGGGGGTAGATGAGCATTATGTAAGAATACTAGAGGATATCTATAATGGGTCTACAGCTACCATCATCCTCCATAAGGAGAGCAGTAAAATACCTATAAGGAAGGGTGTCAGACAAGGAGACACAATCTCTCCAATGTTATTCACAGCATGCTTACAAGAAGTATTCAGAACGTTGGATTGGGAACAGGTGGGAGTAAGGGTTAATGGAGAATACCTCAGTAACCTCAGATTTGCTGATGACGTTGCCTTGCTAAGTAACTCGGGGGACGAATTGCAAACCATGCTTTCCGCACTGGGCGAACAGAGTAGAACCGTGGGCCTGAAAATTAATATGCAGAAAACTAAAGTAATGATCAATAACCTCGGGACAGCACAGCAGTTTGCGATAGATGGCGAGGCAGTGGAAGTGGTAAGCGAATATATATACTTAGGCCAAGTTCTGACCCCAGATCCCAACCATGAGGCAGAGATAATTAGAAGGATCAGAATGGGGTGGGGTGCATATGGCAGACATTATCAGATAATGAATAGCAGCCTACCATTGTCGTTGAAGAAGACAGTGTATGACAGCTGCATCTTACTGGTACTCACCTACGGGGCAGAAACTTGGAGGCTCACTAAGAGGGTTCAACTTAAATTGAGAACGACTCAGCGGGCAATGGAGCGGAAAATGATAGGTGTAACATTAAGGGACAAGAAGAGAGCGGAGTGGGTCAGGGAGCAAACTGGTGTTAAAGACATATTAGTAGAAATTAAGAAGAAGAAATGGACTTGGGCAGGGCATGTAATGCGAAGGCAAGATAACCGCTGGTCATTAAGGGTAACAGAGTGGATCCCTAGAGAAGGCAAGCGTTGCAGGGGGCGGCAGAAAGTTAGATGGGCAGATGAGATCAAGAAGTTTGCGGGGATAAATTGGTCACAGTTGGCACAGGACCGAGGTAATTGGAGAATAATGGGAGAGGCTTTGCCCTTCAGTGGGCGTAGACAGGCTGGTGATGATGATGATGATGATGACCGCCATCCAAGGCCATACACCTGGAAGGTGTCATGTTGCGCGCCAGGCGGGCTGTTTCCGGCGCCGCTGTGGCGACGCCCCGAAGGCGCCTTTCCCGCGTGGTAAGCAAATATCGCGTTATTGGAAGGCGATATGTGCAACCATCCTGTCCATTGCGCCGTCTAAACTTTTGCGTCGGGTGTCCTTTGATCTTCCCTTGAATAAACTGCCGGCCACACGTCTGGGGCTAAAAGAGAAGTTACTTTTATAATTCCTAAAATTGCGGTGCTAAAACGCTTGAAAATGTTCTCTTAATATATATGCATTCCATTACCTGTTCGATAATCGTTACCCAGGTTGTCACCCAAAAACCTTTGTGGGTATTGGCAACGCTTAAGTCTTATAAACAGGCATAACTAAATTTGACGTTTGCATCAGCTTTGTGCTGTTTAAGAAACCAGTATCAAACATGCATGATAGGTCTTTTGGTAAATTGCGGGCATCAATTTTAGCTTTAGTTAAACAACAAATGAAGCTTTAGTGGAAACATGCACTTGATAGCATACTTCAAAAGGACGCCAAAGTTATGATAACATAGCCTTAAGCCAAAAATTCTTATCTGAAAAATTAGGCCATGATTATCAAAAGAGAATTGCAGTACATGCACACATATTTGCGCATTTAACAGGAGCACATTTCCAGATGTTCGGCATCAGTAGTTTTGAACATTCACATTTATTATTATGAAACACCTGTGGGCCATTTATTAAAAAGCAAAGCTGCGAACCACCCCAATGTAATTATCGTTCCTTAATGAGTATTAGACGAGTGTGGATTCCCGGGCGAACTGGTGTTTCCTATATTGCTTTAGACTTCCAGGTAAAACTCGGTTTATTCATATATCGTTATTAAACCTATTTAATAAATGTTGCGTGAACAGCTTCACAAACATGGCCAAATATACAGATTCTTTAACTCAATATTTTCACGGATGTATGCAAAGTATTTCGAATTGTTTGGTACTGCAATTGAACAATTTCAGACGAATTCAAGTTTGAGCTACATTTATAAGATGGTTCTCAGAGGTGCATTTTCCCAGTACAGCGTTATTGTCATGGTTCCCGACAGAAAAAAAAACGCAGAATGTGGGAAAGTACAAAGAACATTTATTACAAAGTCACTGTTTCATACAAAGCAGTGTTTATGGCTATGTTCCCTACATTCTCTGTTTCACTCAGAGTCTACTATTACACTTGAAATTCCCTTGTCTTTACGAATCCATCTTTACACTTCCCTCTTAGGTTCCTCTTTACAGTTCCACCTGAGTTGTGATTCCCTCGCCAAGTTATCGTTTTTTATGCAGCACTAACAAGTTTCTAGGGCGATTGCAATGTCTTTTGGACAAAATTTAAATGGGATCTATACTTTTCTGCAAGAAAAAAGGCGCTTGAAAAAATTCGGAGATAAGCTTCGCAGTTTGCGTAGTACACAAGCAGGCACAAAATCAGGGCACGCTGATGATTTCCTGAGGTCATCTGAATAACTTGTCCCCTGCTGCCGCAGATGGACGTATATATGTGAGGGGCCGCCACTTGGATTTCTCCACCTTGAAGAGCCATCTACAGAAAATTTAAGAAAAAGAACAAAAGCCAGTGCAACCATAAGCCCCTCACACCAAACCACAGGCATGTGAAGTACGAAAAATATATTGCACGAAAATGAAGACGGAGACCAGAGAATGAAATGAAAGGTCACACCAGAGAAGGAGTGATTGGCGGTCTTTCAAATAACTTCACATCATTTCAGTAATCCTTACACAGAGTAATTTGGCCGCATTGTCCAGAACAATGCGAAGCCACTATAGTCATACCAGCCAACCTTCCCGAATTTTAATCGTGCCGTGTTCCTGTTTATCTCGCGAAATGTTTCTGCATGCTCACCCAGAACAGGCAGAAACTTTGGGCTACGAGATAAACTGACATACATTTGCAAAAGAGAAACCAAAAACCTTTCCGCTCCTTCATGTGGAATCACTAGTACACGCAACAGAGCGAACGTCGCATTAAACCCAGGAAACGTGCTGTCAGGATGCTGACACCGACTGCGTCAGATTTTTGGCTGTACTTAAACATCTCCCCCCCCCCCCCCCCCCCTTGTACTGGCAGTTTCATTTTGAACGAGGATCCCACGTGGAAGCCGAAACGTTTTTCATTTCAGGAAAGTGTTCTTCTACCGGTGGTTTCTTCCTCGGCTATTCGTAAAAAGGAATCGCCAACTTACATTTTTTCTTCGTCCAAATGTGTTGAGGGAGAGGATACATCTAGAACTTGCTCCGATCTTCAAGTGGCATTACCGGGAGGTCTGTACCTGTAATGACTGAAAGGGTTATTTGGGTTAAAATGTAATAGGCTTTAGAGTTGGGCAGTTGGTATACATTCATAATGAAAGAACACCTCAAACTTGACAAGACGAAGAAAAGAACACAGCACAAGCCCTCACTAACAACTGGAGCTTTCTTAGAGAGCTCTTTTCCAAAAAGAGTTCTTCTTGTTGGCTCTGCAAAACCACGCATCATATAGAATAGGTAGAGTTGCTGAAAAACTACAAAGCTCCATGCTGAGGAAATCATTATGTGAATTCATAACGTTCATGTAGTAACGAAATGATAGAGTCACTAAACATGAAACAAAATAAGACACGAAATATAACATCATAACACTTGAAGTAAGGCCTCGCATTTTTACAAGTGAATCATACTTTTGTCTGTGCAGGCCTGGGTGCCATCTTTACAAAGAATATTTGAATGAATGTGTTTTGGTTATTGCATTTTTATACCGTTGTTTCCACGGAAATCAGACTTCATTTCAACTTGTGTCATACGCAGGGGAGTCCTGGTTGTCAGCTCAAGGAACACTGCCTGAAAAAAAAACAGTAGTGCTCATAAGTCATAGCATAGGTAGCCAGATGCAACCACACTTTTCGCACAGCCAGGAACCGATGAGGGTGCAGCATCCATTTTTACACCTGCACTTGTCTCTGTGTAATTCGTCACAATTTATGTATCATCAAAAAACAACAACAATCAAGCAGCCTGCATGCTGGCTCATACATACCACCATTCTGTAAAGTCGCTTTACTGCAGTACACTAGTATGACGCGAGACAACCATTTGCCCTGCAATAACCACGCGAATAAATAAACGACTGATTTGTGCGGATGAGAATAATAAACCCACTTAACATGGTGAAAATGCCCCGCTACCTCAAAATGACTAACACCAAATTTATCCACTCAAGGGAAAGAATGACAAAAATGAATTGTTGTACACATGAAAACTTTTTATTGTGCGGTAGGGCAAACTTTCACAAAAAAGAGGCTTGTGCTGGACAAAAGTGAGTTTAGAAATTTCGGGCAGCATTTAGTGGACTACTTTTCTGCAGCACACACCTTGTGTTTATCCGGATATAATACTACAAGACCAATAAACTAGACACCATTCCGAATATACGCAGCGAGAAAAATGAATATTTCCCTACGGCTGAAACAAAATGATAATACCCAGAGAATAGCACGATAATATAAGACTTTAATGGGAAAAAATTGAAATATTCATGCAGAGCTACCTGACAATTACATGGGAAAATAACTCGTCAAGTGCGCCCGATGCAGCCAACAGCGTAAACAAAACGCTCAACACATCACGAAGGCGCGCAGAGCAGAAAGCAGGTCACGAGCGCCGTTATGTACGGGCATTCCCGATCGTCCGCTCTAGTCTGACGCAACGAACGCAAGCCCAGGATTTCATTCAATTGCCATCGCGGGAAACAGAAAACGTCAAGCGAAGCAACCAGTCGGGTAACGAAAATGCCTCTCGAATGCTGCAATTTCAAATGGAAAAGCCCCCAGCGAAAAGATGCATCCAATGAAAACACGGAAACCGTAACGGGAATATACTCGCCGAGTTCGCTTTCACTGGCGCCGGGGCATTGGTCCGACATGCGAACTTGATGCTGGTCGTAGAAGAACGGGCCATGTAGCGCTGCCAGTCACAAATGGGTTCGCGGCAGCCTCCGGGACTCACGCCGACAAATAAGTCTTGTAACAGCAATCCTCGCTTCATCGTAGGGGTATCACAGCGGTAAAAAGGCTCGAGTGGCGCGAAAACGCGGCCACCGGGCCTGCGGGCGCCACCGTTTCTCTATATCCCGTCATGCAACGGAGAAATCAACGGCCGCCTGGAGAGAAGGCGCGACAAGCATCCCTTATAGGTTACAGGGAGTTTTATAGGTTACAACGTAAAGGTTACATGTGAGATTTTGTTAATGTAACCTATAAATCATTAATGTATCTTATAAACCGCTTTTAACTTCACGCTTGTAACCCTTAGAATGAACTGGGATAAAAAAAACATCAAAATGGATGCATTGTAACCTTTATTTTATAGGTTACTTCTGTTTAGAAGTTACATTATGGATTACAAGGATTAGAGTGTAGCGGCCGAAGTTCCAAGTTGTAAAGCTCTTGGCCGACGACGTTTTAATCATAAATATAGAGGGGCTGTGGCCGCATTGTGCCTGCAGCGGGGTTGGCGTCATGGCCTCCAGTTCTCAGCTGAGTGTCTCAGGTACGAAGTTGGGATGACATCTCGTGAGCGGAGAAGCACATCTTCGCAGGACGAAGTAGCGGCTATATTCGGAAGCCGGGCGGAGTTCTACTGCTAAGCAGTCACCTAACACCCACAGTTTATATTCCGGTGAAGCCGCTTTACTACGGGCAGCTCCAAAGCTTCTCTCTGCCACGCCGACCACTCTTTCACAACTGCTATTCCCCTCGCCACCACCGATGCCTCTTTCACAAGCTGCGCAATCGGCTGACAATGGCGGTGGCGCCGTTATCAGATGATTGCGCAGAATCAACAGACGCGCTAATGAACGTAAAAACAACCAAAAGCCGCCACCCCCGCCGCCGAACATGTAGCCACCGCCATTGCTGCCACCACCATTGTCTCTCCCGCCTAAGTATCAGCGGTTGCCGGTTTATGCATGCAGGGGTTGGGGGTAAAAGGAGGGGAGCTGTCGGACAGAGGTGGGCTCCATGCTGCTACCGATGGCATGCCCGCTGCTCTGTTGAGAGATTTAAACGTGGAAGACTCGTGGGTCACTGCTCCCTGCCAGCTGCCCTCCGTAATGGCGCGGTGACGGCCTGGGTTGGCGTGTTACACAGACAGCAAGACGCCTCCGACGGGGGATGGAAACGGACAGTCACATGTTTGTCCGCTAGAATAAAGCTCGAGGCCCTCAAGGTTTTAACTTCCTATGGTATGCACGCATGTCGCTCATTTTTAGGAAGGAGAGCGGGAATTGAAGAAGCATCGTCCCAAACAGAAGCGCGAATGGCCGGAGAAAACCACGGAAAGCCACTGCTGCCGTTGTTTCCGCCTCAAGTTCCAGCTCGTCGAGTAGCTGCCAATCCCTCCCATGAACAGTAATGTGCCTGCTTGGAACTCCGACACAGACTATTACTTGTTCAGCTTAAAGAGCTTCGGAACGACTTTCCGACGATTTCTTTCACTTCTAAGCACGGGAACATAACCAGTCGCCGGTTTATGCGTGCACGGGTTGGGAGGCGGGGACGTGCACGCGCAGCTATAGGCTTCATGCCTTTATATGTCCCTTGTTCTGGCGGGAGGTTTAAATGCGTACGTCATACGGCCCAGTGCAGCTTGTCCGGTGTCCTCTCAGTGGTAGAGCGGATTGGGTTGGTGTGTTACACAAACACTAAGATGCTTACGACCCGGAGTGAAACAGACAGCTCCATGTTCGTGCGTGAGATTAAATCGCAGACCCTTGCAAGTTTTTGAGAACCAGTTGGGCTTGTTGGTACATAGTTAAAATGGTTGCAGCGCAAAAACGACGACGGACGAGTGAGGAACAAACGGGACGAGCGCTATCCCGTTTGTTCCCCGTTTGCTCGTCCCGTTTGCTCGTCCCGTTTGTTCCTCACTCGTCCGTCGTCGTTTTTGCGCTGCAGCCATTTTAACTTGCAAGTTTGTCAGCCAATTCTCTAGGAAGTATGATAAATTGCAAATTAGAAACAAACGTGTCTTGTTTCTTGCACTCCGTCGACTGCGTCCAGTTTCGCAAATCATCCTTCTTCACAGACTCGGTAGAGAGAGAGAGAGATAAAACTGTATTTAAGGTGGCCCAGGTCTGGGCTGCCGTAAATGGGGTTCTGGTGTGCCTGGAATTCGTTCAGGCGGGTATTCCGCAGGTGTCAGCACCCGCACGTGTACGGCGGCTTTTGTCTTGGTCCGAACGTCGGCAGTCCGAAATGAAGTCATCCACGCTTGAGCTGTTCTTGAATAGTACTAAACTGATAGCGTCGTCCGCAATGCCCTTTAAGGCACCCCAAAATTTTCTGCCTCAGGCATTTCCCGTTCAATCTTTACACACAGAGAAAGCATGTCCCCACACAATGATGAAGATGGCTTTGCATCCACCAGTCGCCGCGAAGACGACTATTTCTTCGATGCATATGACGACGATTACTGGCACCGCAATTATGCAAATAATTCAGTCAATGATACTGAAACTGAGCTATGCGTCTGGCCACGGTCACCTACAACAGCTTCGCCATTCAGGTCTTGCGTGTGAGTGCCAGTTCCCTGAATTTTTTTAACATGGCAATGATAAGTCTGCCCAATCTCCTCAACAGCATAGAAAATCTCTAGCATGCCTCTACGTCGGCAATGTAACACTTTGGGTATGCGGCGGTATACACTCTAATCCTGGTAACCCATAATGTAACTTCTAAAGGGATGTAACCTATAAAATAAAGGTTACAATGGATCCATTTTGATGTTTTCTTCATCCCAGTCCATTCTAAGGGTTACAAGCGCGAAGTTAAAAGTGGTTTATAGGTTACATTAATGATTTATAGGTTACATCAACAAAATCTGTCATGTAACCTTTACGTTGTAACCTATAAAACGCCCTGTAACCTATAAGAGATGCTCGTCGCGCCTTCTCTCCAGGCGGCCGTTGATTTCTCTGTTGCATGACGGGATATAGAGAAATGGCGGCGCCCGCAGGTCCGGTGGCCGCGTTTTCGCGCCACTCGAGCCTTTTTACCGCTGTGATGCCCCTACGATGAAGCGAGGATGGCTATTACAAGACTTATTTGTCGGCGTGAGTCGCGGAGGCTGCTGCGAGCCCATTTGTGACTGGCAGCGCTACACGGCCCGTTCTTCTACGACCAGCGTCAAGTTCGCATGTTGGACCAATGCCCCGGCGCCAGTGAAAGCGAACTTGGTGAGTATATTCCCGTAACGGTTTCCGTGTTTTCATTGGATGTATCTTTTCGCTGGGGGCTTTTCAATTTGAAATTGCAGCATTCGAGAGGGATTTTCGTTACCCGACTGGTTGCTTCGCTGGACGTTTTCTGTTGCCCGCAACGGCAATTGAATGAAATCACGGGCTTGCGTTCATTGCGTCAGATTAGAGCGGACGATCGTGAAAGCCCGTACATTATAACAGATAACGGCGCTCGTGACCTGCTTTCTGCTCTGCGCGCCTTCGTCATGTGTTGAGCGTTTTGTTTACGCTGTTGGCTGCATCGGGCGCACTTTTTTCCCAATAAAGTCTTATATTATCGCGCTATTCTCTGGGTATTATCATTTTGTTTCAGCCATCGGGAAATATTCATTTTTTTCGCTGCATATATTCGGAATGGTGTCTGGTTTATTCGTCTTGTAGTAATACATCCGGATAAACATAAGGTGTAGGCTGCAGAAAAGTAGTCGACTAAATGCTGCCCGAAATTTCTAAACTCACTTCTGTCCAGCACAAGCCTCTTTTTTTGTGAAAGTTTGCCTTACCGCACAATAAAAAGTTTTTATATCTACAACATTCTTCATTTTTGTCATTGTTTTTCTTGAGTGGGCAAATTTGGTGTTAGTCATTTGGAGGTAGCGGGGCATTGCCAACATTATAAGTGGGTTTAATATTCCCATTCGCACAAATCAGTCGTTTATTTATTCGCGTGGTATTGCAGGGCAAATGGTTGTCTCGCGTTATACTAGTGTAATGCAGTAAAGCGATTTACAGAATGGTGGTATCTATGAGCCAGCATGCAGGCTGCTTGATTGTTGTTGTTTTTTGATGATACAGAAATTGTGACGAATTACACAGAGACAAGTGCAGGTGTAAAAATGGGTGCTGCACCCTCATCGGTTCCTGGCTGTTGGAAAAGTGTGGTTGCATCTGGCTACCTATGCTATGACTTATGAGCACTATTGTTTTTCTTGCAGGCAGTGTTCCTTGAGCTGACAATCAGGACTCCCCTGCGTATGACACAAGTTAAAAAGAAGTCTGATTTCCGTGGAAACAACGGTATGAAAATGCAATAACTAAAACTCATTCATTCAAATATTCTTTGTAAAGATGGCACCCAGGCCTGCGCAGACAAAAGTATGATTCACTTGTAAAAATGCGAGGCCTTACTTCAAGTGTTATGATGTTATATTTCGTGTCTTATTTCGCCTCATGTTTAATGACTCTTTCTATCAGTTCGTTACTACATGAACTTTATTAATTCACATAACGACGTCCCCAGCATGGAGCTTTGTAGTTTTTCAGCAACTCTAGCTGTTCTATAAGATGCGTGGTTTTGCAGAGCCAACAAGAACTCTTTTTCGAAAAGAGCTCTTTAAGAAAGCTCCAGTTGTTAGTGAGTGCTTGTGCTGTGCTCTTTTCTTCGTATTGTCAAGTTTGAGGTGTTCTTTCAATATGAATGTATACCAACTGCCCAGCTCGAAAGCCTATTATTTAACCCAAATAACCCTTCGAATCATTACAAGTACAGACCTCCTGGGAATGCCACTTGAGGATCGGTGGCCGGCGTGTGGCCGGCAATTTATTCAAGGGACGAACAAAAGGCATTCGACGCAAAATTTTAGACGGCGCAATGGACAGCATGGTCGCACATATCGTCTTCCACTAACGCGAGGTTTGTTTACCACGCGGGAAAGGCGCCTTCGCGGCGTCGCCACAGCGGCGCCGGCGAAAGCGCGCCTGGCGCGCAACATGACACCTTCCAGGTGTGTGACCTTGGATGGCGGTAGATGTAACTTATATAAAGGTATACATGCTGAAAGCTCCAAAGTAACCCATAACTGAGTAACCCTTACATGTATACGTATATAAAGGTTACGAAGATATAGGTTACATTTGTACCTTATAAATTATAGGTTACAAAAATTCGAAAATGTATACCTCTATTAAGGGTTACCCAGCTTAAAGTGCAGTGACGGGATCTACGCTTCACGTTGTGTCGTGACTGTCGTATATCGACCTGCCAAATTTTCTTCGCCCGATGGTAGAAAGTGGCGAGGAAGGCTAGAATGCTTTTGAAGGGGCCGTAAAGGGGCTGTTATACCCAGCGGCGGGAAATATTAACCTTTCAGGCTATGTTGAATCGATATAAGGCAGCCAGTGAGAACAGAGTTCCAGGCTTGTATTGAAAAGTTATGCCCCGCGGCGATATCCATTCCAACTGCCAGGCGCACTTTGGGTGCGACTTCATAGCGCTGGAAGCCACCCACGAAGTAGTAGATCCTGCGGTGTGCTACCAGCTAGGGATTATTTTAAGTTGCAGTGAACGCTTTAGTCGGTCAGACACTACGTGGGCGACACACTAAGTGTGCTTTTAGCCAGTCACGTTGATCTGTGTTGGCGTTAAGCGTACTAAGTATCTAACCTGTCGCCCCGATGACAGTGTTAAAGCGAAATTAGTGCTTTGTTGGGCGTCTACTTTCTACGCAAAAACAACCAACGTTTGTAACATCAGATGAATACGTTGAAAGCAGTCCTTCGAAGTAGTGCTTCTCACTGCTGCCCGCCGCAGACAACGTCCCCACTGCACACCCAACAGTTTGGCGCTTTAGGGGCCGTCGAGGCTTTCGTTCAGTCACTTTTCGAGCGCACACAAGGGGCCGCTGGATGGCAGCCATTAGGCGGTGGTCAGATGACCGGCCGCAGAAAATGCTCACCCGAATGCAGGTGGCCGCTGAATGTGGGGCGGCAGGGCGTGATCCCAGTGCAGCTGTCCCCGTGAAAGGCCACGATGACTCAGCAGGCATGCGCTCGGGCTTCCACCAGTAAGGGGGACCTTTTTCGACGCTGTCGTATTTGTAGACGACCCTGATGAGAGGAGCGGTAATAAGATGGCCTATGGCGGCTAAACTATACGTGAAGGTTTGATTACAAGAGACTGTATTACAGGTGGAAAAGAGAAGCTGCTTTGTGCTCAGTCGGCTCGTCTGAAATGAACAAGCAAACCAGATACGTTCAATGTGAAATCTTCCTCCATATGTGAGTGCACGGAAGAGGACGTCAAGGCAAGGGTGGCACCGCTGCTTCTTGCACAATACAGAAAAAGGCTGCCTTACTCTTTTCAGCGCCATTTGAGTACGATGGGTAAGAAACCTGCGTCTGCAGAGTTGGATCCGAGTGGGTTACCGTCCCGCTACTTGAGCACATGGCCAGTGGCAGAGTACGAGTTAGCTCAGATTTGACAGATGAACCTGAGAGCACGTGAGTGAAACCATGCAACCACGAAGAACGCTAGTGTAGCTATGGCGGCAAGTGTCACCAGTGTGTCTGTCCAAATAATTTGCGCCAAATGAATGCAAAGTGAAGAAAGAGACGCAAACATGACGTAGCAGTGCTACGTCAAGTTTTCGGCCAGGAAACACGACAATGCTTTGCCATTTAAAGCACGTAAACAGACTTAAAGGTGTCGCGAAAATCAAATGCATTTGCCTTCGGTAATTTCATGTGCTTGAGCAACTTTCTAAGAACATAAATCCAAAATATTTGCGCAGTTCATTGCTGCTGGAATTTGCAATCAACAGTTGGACGGAAGCCCGACTGGTCGGGAAAACACATGACAAAAATTCAAACTGACACCAACCATGAAACTTTCTATAACAAATACAAAACATCTCTGTTTTATAAACTTTATAGTCGGTGTCAGTTTTAATTTTTGTCACACTGCTGTAATTTACGAGACGTCTTTGAAATGCTCGTTTTGGGGCCCATCTCAAGCGCCCATGCGATACCGTCACGTCGTTCGGCAGCGCAACTAGCAGTGACGTCATGTTAAGAACATTCGAGAGTTAAACGGTGTTTGTGTATAATACTTTGTACAGCTGTAAACGAGACATCTTAAAAATAATGCATTTTTTATTGGTTGCCATAAACAGTTTTCTATCCACGTGATCAGCGACTCGGCCGCATCAGTTGTCTGGCAACCTTGTAGAACTCGGACCTACTGGCTTTTTGTACACAGTTTCCCTGCTGAAGTTCACTTCCGTTGCCTAATTGTCTTCGGAATCTTACCTTTGTCGTATCTGACGGCAGTAAGCTGCTCAAGCAAAAAAAGTCACCCCGCGTGTAATTCGAGCTTACTGCCGCCGGGCCGGCCTGCATTGGAGTCGGATATCTTACCCACTCGACTACAGATTGAAAAAGCTTTTTATATTGCCTTCTTTGCAAAATGGTGAACAAAACAAATATAAATGATATGTGCACTCAATACGCACCGTCAAAGCGCCAGCCCTTCATGTGCTAGCGGGGTGATTTCAGTGCTCGTTTACTCCCAGGAGTTCTTCAGTATTAGGCACCCACTCTGGTTCTGAGGGCCCTAGTTTTTGTATTGCACAAAACTACCTATTGACTCTTTGAACCGATTGAAAGAGCGTACGCGGCCAAAAAATTCGGTATAAAAGGCAGTCCGCATTTGTAGTCCAGCCCTCCGGTTTGTTTTTATCGATTCTACAATTTACCCAAAGCTTTAACCGCCATCTTACTGCTAAACGCTTCCGCACTGAGCTAAAGGCGAGCAATACCATTGACGAAACAACCTTTACAGCATTGTTTATTGCAGGGAAGCACTCAAACTGCGGGATGGGGGGGGGTTTCGGCGACACGCTGCATCACTGGTTCTCGCTTGTTATTTCACGCTTGGAGAGTAAACGGCGGTTTGGTTTTAATTACTGGCTACACCAATTTCCTTCGATAAACGTGACATGCAGTAAGTACTCATTTTAAGCTTTCAGTCATTTATCTCGTTAGGTCAAGAAGTTCACGCTCCCGTCGCTTACATTGCAGGCTACGAGACAGACGTTGGCAAGCTTGAGCGAGAATACCGGCTAGCAGAACGACAGTTTAGACTTCTTCGAAACAACGTGCAGTTTACACATACCCAGTTTACGTTAAACATGGTTACTTCTGCCTGCGCCACTCTGCCGGGTTGTTGAATGGGAGTTGTTGGCTGGGAGTTGACGCCGACATGTTGTGTAGGTAAGGGGGAGGCGGGAGCGGTATGATTGGCTCCTAGGTTGCTAGCATATCTTGAAGTGAAAAGAGAATGGTAGGCCGTTTGGCCTTAGGCGCGCATGGAAAAACAACTAACGAAGCAGTGCAGGGAGGTATGGGATGAGCGTCGTTTGAAGTTCGAGAAGCGCAGAGCAAAATGTTTGGAGATGAGGTTGAGAGCAATGGATTAACGTAGGTGGGCAGCTAAGGTTTTTAGGTACCTATACTCGAAAAGCGTGGACACGCAGTGTTTAAGGAAGACGAGAAGACTAACCATGAAATACGGAAAGTACAGTGGAGAATCCAAAACACCCAAGGCAACCAAAAAAGAGGTAAGGCAGATATAAACGAATAAATGGAGAGAAAAAATGGAAGCTAAAACGTCGTTAGAGATGTACAGGGCTGAGAAATTGGACATCAGAAAGTAAAATTTTTACGATAATTCCCAGGGCAGTGCTTTGCATTTTGAGGCTAGATTTGGTTTCTTGCGAACTAGGAGCTTTGTGGGGAAGTATTCACAAAATGATGCTGCATGCGTGGTCTGCGAAAAGACACAGAAACTATGCGGCACATAGTGTTAGAATCCCAGGGTATCCATCCAAATCTACATGAGGGAAATATTCGGCTGCCAGAAGCCCTAGGATTTAAGGGTAGCACAGGGGAAGTTAACTTCAAGGCTGCCGAGGTGACGAAAAGTAGATGAGAATGGTAGTAGACGAAAAGCATATACGGGAATATTGACTAGGACAGCTACCACCTGTAAGAGAAAAAAAAGTATTTTGAGCCCGCCCTAAGAGCAGCGCTAGAGTTAAACGAAGAGTATAAAACATAGTTAAATTAGTGTCTTTGGCAAGATGACACGTCCTTACCCCGTTACAAAGGAGATACCATTAGCAATCATGATCATCAAGTCTCGATTAGGGGAATAACATAGGACAAATAAAATAAAAAATGCTGCCTGGTTAAATTCATGACATAGTCATGGCGAGTCATAAATTGAATTATATTTCGAAATGACGCCGCTAGGCCGTGTGGGGTATCAAATTTAAGGTCTCGGTGCGGGGATCACGTGTGACAAATAAAATGCTGCGTTGTTCTACATCATTACCGCCAATCCCGTGTTCGATACCCGCTTCCTAAACCATCCCTTAGCACACAGGCGGCTCGCATTTGGCATTGACTACAGACCAACACACTCGACAACACCTCTATACTCCACTGCATCTCTGCCTCTGCTTACCCTCTCAACTGCCCCTCTTGCTCCGTCCCGAACACCACTTATCACCTAGCTTGGGAATGCCCCCACGTGCAAAACGTCCTTCCTCCCCCTTCCCCTGAGCAGTGGGAGCGCCTGCTCACGGTGCGAGGACGAGGACAGGAACGCCTCATCACTCGCACCCAGGCTGGTGAGCTGGCTCACGGCTTCCTAGACTGAGAGAGCCCCTCACTTGTATGCTAATAAATTGACATTATTTTCCTCCTTTCTGTGAGGTTGTAATCATAAGATAGACATGGTGAGTCAGAGATTGAGTTAAAATTCAAGGTGATGCCGCTAAAGCATGCGAGGTATCAAACTGAAGGATTCAGTTAGGGGAATCACATGGGACTGCAAACAATGCATCCTGGTTACAGTCATGAGAGTTATGGTGAGTCAGATTGGGTTAAAATTCTAAATGATGCCGCTAGGGTGTATGGGGTATCGTATTAAAGGTAAGGATGATGATAATCAGCTGGGAAAATTTCAAAAAATGCTTACTGGTTGCAGTCATGAGATATTCATGGTGAGTCATAAATTGGGTTAAAATACAAAGTGATGCCACAAGGGCGCGTGGGGTATCAAATTAAAGGTCTCGATGATGGAAATCCCGTAGAATAAATAAACACCTGCGTCCTGCTTGTGATCGGGATATAGTCATGGCTTGGGTTAAAATTGGAAGTGATGCAGCTAGGGCGTGTGGGATATCAAAATATGTCTCTTGTTGAAGAAAGGTGGATCGGATGCAGTCATCGGAAATATTGACTAGCTAAACAAAAAATACTTGCCCAGTGACCCATTGATATAATTGTGCTCTCAAATTGCTGGCACGCCATCTTGAAAGCATGGTTGGCTCAACGCATTGCAGCTCTCAACGTCCGTCAACAAGTGTGTGTTGCCATGAAACAGCTTAGGAACTAATGGGCTCACATATTTTGCAGTTCATAAGACGTCAATTATAGCTATGAATGGCTGGCTTGATCATGCATTGAGTTCCCATTCGACTCTGTGTGCGCGTGCAGGCGCAGGGTGTGGCACTAATTTTGCACGCACTGCCGCCTCCGAATGCTTTTCTGCTGCTTTACGTAAAAGTCATTCAAATGGCCCCACTTTACCAAATATAAATCAGCTGTGGACTAAAAAAATATACGTGGGAAATAAAGAGAGAGAAAAGAGAGAGAGAGAAAATACACTTCTTTATTAGCAAAAAAAATGTGGAGTGATGTCTTCATTTCAGAACCCAATTCGTGGTGCCAGCTGCGACGGCTCTTTCCATCAACCGAAGCTGGTCGTCCGAACTAGAACTGGACAGCACGCTCTCCCACTGCTCATAAGACCGACGAGGAATTCTGCCTTACTTGGGATTTTTCTGACACCCCCACACCATAATGGGAGAGCGTGCCAGGTTCGCAACAAAACTGACACAGAGCGGAGTACAGGATGGGATACATTAGGCGCAATTTCGTCAACTGGGGGCACCTATTCTTTTGAAGCAGCCTAAGTAATCTCTCGTGGGCTTTCGTTAAGGATTCGTGAGCTGGCGGGTAAACCCTGAAAGAAGCACGTATGTCCCACCCAACAAAAGTTGTGACGTGTCTTCATATTTTTACTTCGGGTTGTTTCGTCTCCAAGGTGGTCTGCTCATGTGCTTACTACAAATGCGCACCTCCCAATTTTTAAGCCCCATATTCGGTTTTAGATAGCTGTTGAGACGCGCACACCACATATTATCTAGGCACCGAAGCGGAGTGTACAGCAAGGTTGAGACCCATGCAAGGTATAGATGTTGCTACTTTTGTCAAATGGGTATATCAAATTGAGATTTCAGGTTTTAATGGGGCGAAGCTGCCACTGTCAATTTGACATCCATAGGCCCCAGAGTCATCACTTTGACTATTAACCCAATTTGTGCGTCACCATGACTATGTCATGATTGTGACCAGGTAGCAATATTTATTTGTCCAACGTTATTTCCCTAATAGAAACATATAATTTGATATTTCACGCGCCTAAGCGGCATCACATTGACTTGAATTTTAACCCAAACTATGACTCACCATGACTGTGCCATGATTATAACCAGGCAGCAATGTTTTATTTGTCCCACGTAAACCCCTTCATCAAGACCTTAAACTTGATACCTTACTCATGCTGAAGGCATTATTTTTAATTTTTAACCAATCTGTGACCAACCATGCATGACTCTCATGATGCAGCCAATAATTAAGCAAAACGCGCGTCGTTCATTGCATGCAAATGAAGATGCGTACCAGAGAATAAAACAAAAAACCACACCAAAGATTGTCAGTTCTGTAATTTCAAGGAATTTTAGAGAACTTTAGCAATAATTAGCATAGTTAGCAAGTGAAGCTATCGTGTAGCTGTCCTCGACGATGACGTAATGGGAAAACAGACATGGGCACTCATGGTAGGAAGAAAAATCCAATCTGATGGAATGCTATATGTATTACAAGGCTGTGGAAGGGGCACACTTCCTTCGATGATATCGGATGGCGGCTGCTCACCTCGCTGTTCTCCTTTCTCACGCTGCCAGCGAGAGCTCTAGGATAAGTTTTGAAGTGTCGGCCGCGCGGCGAGCATTCCCGGCGCCACATCCGTACAAATCACGTGGTCCCGGAGCCAGAGGGTGCCTAAGTAATTTCGTTTTGTGTTTTGTGCGCTCATACGTGCCAATCCTCCCGAATTTCATGCGCGCGGTTCCCCAGTTTATCTCGTGGCCCAAATTTCTGCATCTCAACCAGAGCAGGCAGAAATTTCAGGCAACGATATAAACTGGGGCACAGCACTGGACACTAGTGATATCTATCATTAACCGGCGCGTAAAATAGGAAACAGACAACAAAACAGTAACCAAGGTAACGTAAGTCCGTCAAGTAGCTCTAATTCACAATATTATATTTGAAAAGTCCCCAACGAAAACACACGCAAAAACAAAACACGTAAAATGTTACGTAAACAGACTTACCGAGTTCACTCCCACGGGCGCTGGGTCATTAGTCCAAGATGCGGATTTCATGGTCGTATAAGGGCCGTGTAGCGTTTTCAGTAACAAACGGGCTCGCAGCAGCATCCACATCTCATGCTGACAAACAAACCTTTGTAACAGCCCTCCTGGCTTCATCATAGCTGAATCACAGCAATGAAAAGTTTCAACTAAGGCGGAAACGCGGCCCCCCGCGTTTCCGCCCCTCGTAATTTCGTCATGCAACGGAGCACATAACAGACCACCTGGAGAGATAGCGCGCCAAGCATCTTTTACATAGATTACTGGGCGTTTCATAGGTTACAACGTAAAGGTTACATGTCAGATTTTGTTGAGGTAAGCCATAAACCGCTAAAGTAAAATATCAGTCGCTTTTAACTTCACTCCTGTAACCGTTAGAATGGACTGGGATAAAGAAAAAAATCAAATTGTCTCCATTTTAACCTTTATGCTACAGATTACTTTCGGTCAGAAGTTGCATTATATATTACCAAGATTAGAGTGTACCCCTTAAATTGGTAATGTTAACAGAATTTTCGCGAAGGAAGGCGATTCATATTCCGGCCTACCCCATAATGAAAGCCCCGAAATGTTTGTACAGAGAGGTGATCTGAGAGGTATGTAGTAGCGCTGCTGGTACTGCATCTATGCTACCGCTACATCTAGTGCTGTTGATAATCCGTATCATTATCATAGGAAACCGGAACATTTTATTCTGCTATTTTATGAGTTAGAATACATAAGCACACTCCACTTGGTACACTCTGATTTCGGTAGCCCTTAGGAGAGGTGCACATTTTCTAATTTTTGTAACCCATAGTTTATAAGGTACAAAATGTAAATTATAGCTCAGTAACCTTTAAATACGAAAACGCATAAGGGTTACTTAGTTAAAAATCACCTTCTAGTTTTCTGTATGTACACCTTGACATAAGGCTACTAAAATAGAAATTGCTATTGTAATTCTTAAAATTGCGTTGCCAGAAAGCTTGATAATGTTCTCTTAATATATATGCATCCTTTTTAACGCACTGCATGTTGTTTAACGCACTAACAAGTTGTCACTCAAAAATATTCGCGAATATTGAAAAGCTTCATACACACGCATGACTAAATTTTATGTTGGCATCAGCTTTGTGCCGTCTAAGAAATGAACATCAAACATGCATTATAGCTCTTTTAGTAAAATTCGGGCATGAATTTAGGTTTTACTGAAACCACGTTTCATTAAATAAGCCAGATGAGATGCACTTGATAGCTTACTTCAAAAGGACGCGAAAGTTGTGATAGCATATCCTTAAGTCAAAGATGCTTGTGTGAAACTTGGGTCATGATTATCAAACAGGTCGTGCAATACATTCACATATGTATGCACATATAACAGGAGCAAATTTCCAGAAGTTTAGCATCAGTACTTTAAAACGTACATAGTACCCTCATTTTTCAATTATGAAACACCGAACCACCGTAATATTATTATTGTCCCTTAATGAGCATTAGGCTTTTTCTAAATTGCTATAGATTGCAAGGGAGAATTCGTTTTAGTCATATATCCTTATTAAACCTGTTCAATAAATGTTGCGTGATCTTTTTTACAAACACGGCCAAATCTACAGATTTTTCGCCTCGATAGTTACATGGATATGTTCAAAGTACATCAAATAAATTTCAAATTGTTTGGATACTGCAAGTGAACAATTGATTCGTGGGCGATTTTGAATTGGAGCTAAATTTATAACACGTTTCTCGGAGATGTACTTCCCCAGTCTAGCGTTATTGTCATGGTCACAAAAAAAAACACAATGTGGGGAAGTAGAGAGAACATTTATTATAAAATCACTGTTTTATACAAAAAAGTATTTAGGGACATATTCGCTGCGTTCTCCGTGTCAGCCACAGACTGTAATAACACACGCGAAATTCAATCGTCTTTACGAATCACTCTTTACTCTTCTTTGTTAGGTGCGTCTTTACAATTCCCCCTGAGTTGTAGATTCGCACACCAAGTTATCTTTTTTCTGCAGCACGAGCAAGTTTTTAGGCAGGTTGCATAGTTCTCTGAGACCTATAATTTTCTACATGAAAATATATAAGCACTTGGGAAAACCAAACAGGTAAGTTCGGCATTTTATGCAGTACACAAGCAGGCGCAAAATCAGGGCACGCCTAATATTTCCAGTGTTCATTTGAATAACTTGTTCCCTGCTGCCGTAGAGGAGGTATATATATGAGTGGCCGTCACATGGATTTCTCACCTTGCAAAGGCATCTACACAAATTGCTCAAAAAGAACAAAATCTAGTGCAACCATGAGCCCCACGCACCAAACCACAGCCATGTGAAGCACTATAAATCGAGTGCATGGAAATGAAGATGCAGACCAGAAAATGAAATGAAAGGCCACCCCAGAAATAGAGCAATTTACGTAATTTGGAGTAGTTTTAAAGCACTTTAGTAATCATTACATTGACTAATGTTGCAGCATAGTTCGGAACAAGTGAAGCTACTGAGTCATACCAGCCAACCCTCACACATTTTACGCATGCCGTGTTCCAGTTTACCTCGTCCAAAGTTTCTGCATTGTCACCCAGAGCAGGCAGGAACTTTGGGTCATGATACAAACTGGGGTGCCCCAGATACATTTACAAAAGAGAAAAAAAAACACTTCCGCGCCTTCATGTGGAATCATTGATAGTACAGGCAACACAGCGAACGTCGCATTCACCCGCGGTAATTTGCCTCCACTATGCTGGCGCTGTCTCCGTCACATTTTTGGCCGTAGTTAAACAATTCTTACTTAAACAATTCTCACGTACTGACAATTTTATTTTGAACAAGGCTCCCATGTGAAAGCCGGAAAGTCTATCATTTCAGTGAAGTGTTTTGCTCGGTGTTTTCAAGCTCTGCTATTAGTAAAAAGGAATCGCGAACTTAGTTTTTCCCATCCAGATGCGTTGTGGAAGTGGATCAATCTAGAACTGGCACCGATCTTCAAGTGCCATTGCCAGGAGGTCCAAAACAGGCTCTGTACAGGTACCTGTAATGGCCCGATGGGTAATTTTGTGTTAAATGCACAAGGGTTGACAGCTGGTTACGTTGGTATATATTCATAATGAAGTAACACCACAGATTTTTTTTCTCGTCCGGCTGTCTTGCTGCCCTGTGTGTCTACGGGGCTTTTGGGCTGGTCAAGTTGCCTACGAGCAACTTTTTCCCAAATCATCCGTCGTACTGTTTTTGTAAACTTTACGAGAAATAAAGTCATTCATTCATTCAATTCATAACACGAAGAGAAGAACACAGCACAAGCTCTCACTAACAACTGGAGCTTTATTATAGAGCTTTTCTTGTAATATTTTGTGGTGGCCCAGCAAAACAACCCAAAACAAAACAGCTACAGTTGCTGAGAAAATACGAATCTCCATGCTGAGTATAACTTCATAACCTACATGCGGTAACGAACTGATAGAAAAAGTCTCTAAACATAAGGCAAAATAAGGTACAAAGTAAAACAACACCATAACATTAGTTGAAGAAAGACATCGCATTTTTACATGTGAATCATTTGAAGCTACCTTTTGTCTGTGCAGCCCTGGTTGTCATCCTTACATAGAATATTTTGATAAATATATGTTTGTATTTTCGTGCAAACATATAAATATATGTTTGCATTTTCATACGGTTGTTTCAACCGAAATCAGACTTTATTTCCACTTGTGTCATACTCAGTGGAGTCTTGGTTGTCAGCTCAAAGAACACTGTTCGCAAGAAAAACAGTAATACTGATAAGTCATAGCATAGGTACCCACATGCAAGCACATTTTTACCAGGATAAGAGAGATGCAAGTAATGCATCTTTTGTAAATTTTTGTTAGTGTTTCTTTTGTCACTGAAAGCTGCCACAGCGGACGTGCAAGTACAAAATGAAAAATACACATAGTTGAGGCACACTCCTTAGCGCGGTTTTCAGTTTATTTTGCACTCGAAAGCGTTAAAGTGGTCTTTCACAATCGCGTTGGGACCGCCTTGTCTTTCCGTCTGCACCTTGTCGTGAACTGAAACGGAGAAGGTGAGTAACAAGCCGGGCGACATGATCAGTTTCAACGCTGCAAGCGCGCTTCTCACGCGCGCGAGCCGGCAGTTCCTCGCGCTGGAAACATTTCCCATTTTGCCGCATCGTTTCATCGCGACTGTGCGCTACGGGAGAGCAAGCGGTGTTCCATTGCCACCGCTCTTGTGCTTCGCGTGTAGCTGTTCGCTTTTCACTCGTCACCAGTATCGCAGCCGTGAAGGGGATCGTTTGAAAGCCACCTTCCTTCCGGCGGCCTTCCCAGCCGGCCGCCATAATACCTCGGCTGGCGAGCTCGGTAGCCCACAATGGCCCGCTCCCATTGTGCACGCGCTCGGCCAAGCGTGGCGCGCCGCATGAAGTGGCGCGCCCATTGTGGGCAGTCTATCACGCCAAGAGCCTCCGAGTCACAAAGTCCCCTACCGGGGTCTGAGACACAACGGAGGCGTCGAGGACGACAGAGAAAGCGCCCAGCCGCCCTTGTTGTTCGCGGTTGTTGTCGGACGACGTTCGGTCGGCGCCTGCTCGGCCCATTTGTCCGCGACAGCGGCGCGCGCAAACAGACAAACGCGCCGTGAATGCGGACGCATGTACGACAGCGCTCGTCCTTTGTGTCGCGCATGGTTCGGCAACGGGGCGTGTGCTTCGCGGGTTCCGATTAACCACTCGAGACGGCCGAAGGGAACCAATATGAGTTGTGGGCGGCTGTGAACGCCTCACCGTCTCTCTGGCATTTCAGACGACCTTAAAGGGACAGACAACCGCTTAGAGGCGTAACCACAAGAAATTTCTAAAAAAAAAAAGGGGGATGTAATATTAATTTGGCACTAAACTTCCTGAAGGTGGCGTCATTTCGTGTATTAACGTCCCACTACCGTCGTACTCCACGCATACAAACACCTGCGTCGGTCTCCATGTGCGATTCAAAAATTGCAAACAGGGCTTGGAAAGAGTACATTTTATTAGTTTTAGCTGTGGACAGTTTTTTTAAATAGCTGTTTTCATGTCAGGTATAGTTAAAAGTATGTTTCTGGGCGGCTCAGTGTTATGGTCGCCAGCACTTTCCTTGGCATTATACTTTAAGGCTGGTAAATCTAATTATTCTGTTTTCAAATGTTCTAGTGCCCTATAACTGTTTAAGGTGTTTTAAGTGATGCCTGTAAAATAAGAGGAGAGACCAAGTGCCGCGACGTCCCGGTTATACGGTGCTGTTCTGTTTACGAGGCAGCTATGTGCGAAAGACGAAGCAGCTCGAGCTCGAGCTGCTCCCGTGGAAACAGGCATCTATGATGATGATGATCTCATCGGTGCAGCGATTATGATTATCTGTAAAGTTTTACATATTTCCCACCCACAAAGGGGCCATGGTCAGGCTGTGTCGAGTGGGTAACATTAAATACGTTTCTGTATTTAATGCTAGTTAGTAAGAATGGGAAACTGTCATAGGTGCAGTCTTTTAACACACGCCGCGAATGCCGGCGCAGTCGAGGCAGCCAGGTCTAAATTCGCAGGCTATCTTGGACGCTTTTGTACTCGGATGCGAGTTTTTCAAATGTAGACCTCCGTCTCAAAATAGTTTGTGAGGGCCTTGCGCTCCTTTTTGACCTTTGTGAGAAGAGAATTCATTATAAAACCACATATCAACACGCAGCGACTAGTGGTAACAGCGCTGTACTCTGGTAACTCGACTGTCCTTCCGAGATGTATACAGGTTCTTCAAACGGTGCCTGGCTCATCCTGTTTTCGTTATTCGCAGGGGACGTAGATGGTGGCGCCGCACGGTGCCAAGAGAAAAAAAGACACTCTATGGAGGATCGGCGAGCCACGGAAACGTCGGAACGCGCATGTTGGCCGGCGGCGTTCATCCGTAGCGTTACAGAGATTTTGGCGCCCTGTTTTGACGCGAATGAAAAAAATTAAAGCCGTTCCACTCAATGTGAAAGCTGTCGGAAATGCAGAGCAGTGATTCGCCATAAAGGGCTGCCGCGCCGTTATCCGCTCACTGCTGCATTTCAAATTTCCCGCCTTCGCAGTGCTCGCGCGCCTCCTGCCTGAAACTGCGCCAGCGGGAGTTCTGTTTTTTTTTTTTTTGCGCTTGCTTTAATTTTGTATGCTGGGGCTGTTTTGCGTCATTTCGAACGCGACATTTTTTTTTTTCTTGCACGGCTGGAGCGTTATTTGGAACGCGCAATTTTTTTTTCTTGCGCGGCTGGAGCCTTTCTGCGGCTCTCCGAACGCGCCATTTTTTTCTTTAGCGGCCGCTTTTTTCGCGTACTATCGTAAAAACCAACCCAACTAGCGTTCCTAACTAAAGGAACGCGGGGGATGCCAGTTATATACACAGATTTTGCCTGAAATGTACTTGCAGTTTTCTTAGCCCCCGCACGGGGCACCTTGAGCAATCTTGGTGACGGTATTGGCGACACTGCGGACCCCGAGCCCCCAAACATAAGCTGTATTCAACCGTGGCGATGTGTTTATAGGTGGAGGGTGAGAAACCACGAACGGTGGCCGTCGGAGTCGTGGTCAAGCTCCGGCGGATGGGTCTGTTTACCAGGCCGGGAGCTCCGGGACCTCTCTCGGTATCAGGGTAACCCGAGCGAAGAAAGTACCCCCGTCCCCTGCTTCTATACTATAGCATATGGTCTTTACTAAACCCCAACCCAAACATGATCCGCCCCGAAAAAGGTGCCGCACCGAAGTTTCTTCTCCACCGTTTCCTAACTTGAGTTTTCCGAAACCGAACAACTACTCTCGCTTCTTAGTGATAGAATCAGTTGACCAGTTGAACCCTCTTGCGTCAAAGCCAGTATTTCTCGTCTCCAAATTTCTTGAAGGTGTCATCGACGAATCATATAAAGCCAAAAAACAAAGAACTGTTGAAATCCTTGCTGAGGTCAGTAGCAATTCTTGCGCAAGCCTACATCGGCGATCTGGCCATCCGAGTGACGCCCCACCGCAGCTTAAACAACTCCCAGGGCGTGGTCTCCGAATATGACCTAATAAACGAAACTGAAGCTGTCCTGCTGGAGGGCCTTCGTTGTCAGGGCGTAACTGGTGTCAGGCGTATAACCATACGTAGACATGACAAACTACCCACGAAGCACCTCATCTTAACCTTCGACAGGTCGACCCTCCCCGAATTTGTCAACGTAGGTTTTATGCGATGCCCAGTCCGGCCTTACATCCCGAACCCACGGCGCTGTTTCAAGTTCCAACGGTTCGGGCACGGCAAAAACTCCTGCCGTGGCAGACTTACCTGTGCAAAATGCGCCCTGCACGACCACCCATCCGAGAACTGCAACACTGAGAATTTCACCTGTGCAAACTACCAGGGTCCCCACGCTGCATATTCACGGAAATGCGAGAAATTCAAACAAGAAAAGCAAATCATCAATGTGAAGGTCACAGAAAACATCACGTTCCCAGAGGCGCGAAAGAGGTTCGTTTCTTTCGCCCTGGGGAGGTACGCCGACGCAGCTCGCCGGGGGGCGGAGAGGCGTCTGGTTTCGGCATGGACCCAGTACCGCGAGTCGGACCTGGTCCTCCCCCCCCTCAGGTTGCCCGGGGCAGCCCAACTCGCCACCACACCGCCTGCTCAGTCAGCAGTGGCTGTTGGGGCAACCACGTCCGTTGGGGATACTGCTGCATCCATTGTTTCCTCTCCACCGGCCCGAAGCACACGCGAAGGCACGAAGGAGATGGAGACGGAGGAAACCGCAGTAGTTCCCACCCCCGCCGCACTGCCGGTGCCACTTGGGGTGCTCCTGACGCCCTCAGCGGTCGCGGCTCGAGCGAAGGGCACCGGAAAGGGTGCCAAGTCAGGGGGTCCGGTCCGCCGGGTACACATTCCAAATCTGATGATGAGATGGATGTGGGACATTTCCTGTCTGCTTCGCAGCGGAAGGAGCGGGTTCCTCCATCTGAACCTCCAAAGAAGGTTAAAAAAACCTCCCAAGAGTGCAAGCCCCGAAAGACCTTACGTAAATAGTCACGCTCCAGTAGCTCTGAACACTTCATTATGGGAAGAGAAAATATTGTTCAATGGAACTGCAGAGGCCTTCTTAAAAATTTTGACAATGTATACGAAATACTGCATGCTAATCAGCCAAGAGTAATGTGTGTTCAGGAAACACATTTGAATTCCAAACACAAAAATTTCTTGCATAGTTACATGGTATTCAGAAATGACAGGGATGGCTGCACACACTCTTCTGGTGGTGTGGCCATAATCGCCCGGAAATCCTTAGCATGCCACCCTGTCACTTTCAACACTGTCCTTGAGGCTGTAGAAATCCGCACAATAATATTTCATCGGTTGATAACGGTATGATCCATATACATTCATCCCGATCCTGCACTTTCGAGCTCCGACTTCGAGGTGCTGGTTGACCAGCTGCCTGAACCATACATCCTCACAGGCGACCTCAATGCACACAGTTCTCTTTGGGGCTCTTCTCGCATGGATGCCCGAGGTCGTTCAGAGGATAGAGAAGATTTTAACATCCTCTGGAGCATGCCCTTTCAACAAGAAACAGCCTACATACCGTAACATAGGACACAACACACACTCATTTCTTGATTTGGCTGTTGGCTCCGCAGTTCTCTTTCCTTGTCTTGAGTGGGGTGTCGGCACGGACCCAAATGGTAGAGACCACTTCCCCACCTCACTAACATATATGTATAGGTAAAGGCCCAAGCAGTCCATCTTCCCAGAACAGGTTCAATGAAGCAAGAGCTAACTGGAATACATTTACAGACATCCAATTACACCACGCATCCATAGGACACCTACACGTTGAAGAAGATACCCAACTCCTCACGGCGCACATCCTCGAGGCCGCTGAAAAGTCCATTCCCACGCCTCTTGTGCTCCGCGCAACCACAGGAGGCCGTGGTGGAATGAGGACTGTAGGCGGGCGCGAGAGGCCCAGAACAAGGCGTGTGGTATTCTTCGTCGGTACCCCACGTCGGGTAACCCGCTTTTGTTCAAACGGGCCAAGGCGTTAGGAAAACGTGTGCGCCGTGAGGCCAAACGAGATAGTTGGTGTTCATTCATAACATAAGTAACTACACAGACACACGAAAACTATGGACACGAATACGCAAACTCAAGGGACAACAAAACACAGCCTGCCTCTGGTCAGCACAACAGGGGACACACTTGAAGACCAGGCTGACACACTCGCACAACATTTCCAACACGTGTCCAGTTCAGCACACTACACGAACACTTTCCGGAAGCATAAAGCATCTTGTGAAAAGTACCTACACGACAAGAACAAATCACAGACTCTGAGCACATGTAAACCCTAAGCTCCAGGCCCAGACAACATTACGTACACAATGATGCAACACTTACACGCACACACACTTGAAGCACTCTTTCATTGAAACACAAAGTCTGGCTTTCGGGGCAGCTTCCTAGTCTTGGAGGGAGGTTATAGTTGTAGCTTTCCTGAAAGAGGGGAAGGACCCTTCCTCTCCCGCCAGCTATCGACCCATTGCCCTAACAAGGTGCCTGTGCAAGCTTTTCGAGAAGATGATTAACCGGAGCCTTGCGTACTTCCTGGAGTACAATGGTCTTCTCAAGAGCTGCCAGGCAGGCTTCAGGGCGGGGCGCTCCACCAACGATCAACTTGTTGCGTTGGAATCCTACATAAAAGATGCCTTCATTCACAAACAGTTCTGCATTATAATCTTCTTTTATATGGAAAAGGCCTACGATACGGCATGGCGATACGGCATCTTGAGTGACTTGAAGTCATTCGGTGTTTCCGGCATCATGCTTAACACCCTTTCTAGCTACATGTCTGAACGAACTTTCCGTGTAAGAATTGGTGGTGCACTTTCTAATGTACATGTTAAGGAAAAAATCGCCTGCATCAAGGCAGTGTTTTGAGCTGCACACTCTTCATAGTGCAGATGAACTCGCTCCGTAAGGCATTGCAACCAACCATTTCTTGTTCAGTTTATGTAGATGATGTCCAAACATCTTTTAAATCATGTAATATGTCAATCTGTGAACGTCAAGTCCAGCTCGGCGTGAACAAACTTGCTGGCTGGGCGCACACAAACGGTTTTAAACTGAACCCCGGAAAAAGTACTTGCGTTGTGTTCACCCGTGTGCGCAGGATCCATGTGGACCCTGACATTACTATAAACGGCGTGTCGATTCCGGTTAAAAAGGAGCACACGTTTTTAGGCCTAATATTCGACAACAAACTAACATTTCTTCCACACCTGAAAATGCTTAAGCAAAAATGCCTAAAAACTATGAATTCCCTTGAAGTCGTCTCACACCAATCGTACGGTGCAGACAAGCAGCTCCTCCTGCGTCTATATACTGCACTGGTAGGATCTCGCTTGGACTACAGCAGCGTCGTCTTTTGGGCGGCAAGGAATACGGCACTTAAAATGCTTGACCCGGTCCTGCATTTGGGGCTTCGCCTTGCTTGTGGAGCCTTTCGCACCAGCCCTGTTGAAAGCCTTTATGCAGAGTGCCACAAATTGGTCCCTGTATCACCAGAGGATATACACTGACTTGTTGTATGCCTCTAAAATCATGTCTATGACAAATAACCCTTTTAACTCGACCATTCATGATGCATCCTCACAGCAGCTCTTTTTAAACCGTCCATCTATTCCCATGCCGTTCCCTCTCAGAGTGAGAGCAGAAGCTTCTGAGCTAGCTGTGTCATTTTCACACATCCACAAGACACCCATCATTGATTTTATTGCACCATGGCAACTCACGGCTGTTTGTTGTGACCTGTCCTTTGTGCAATACGACAAAAACAGGGCACCAAGGGCAGCTATTGCGCATTTCCTCTTCCTGGAGGAGAAGCACCAGTGTGCAGAGTTCTATTGCGATGCATCAAAGACAGCTGATGCTGTGTCTTGTGCTGCGCACGGAGCGAACTTTCACGTGGGAAAAAGAATGAACTCCCACAACAGCATTTTTACGGCTGAAGCACGCGGCATTTTACTTGTTTTACATCACATTGTCCAACATCAAACTTTAAAGTCCTTAGTGTACACGGATTCTCTTAGCGTTGTACGTGCACTTTTGTCCAGAAAACGCTCAAAAACTTATGTAATCAATCTTGTTTTTAAGGCCCTTATGTGGGCATACGCCTCAAGTCTTGAAATAACAATATGTTGGGTTCCTGGCCACTGTGGAATAGCCGGGAATGAAATCGTAGATCAAATGGCCACTGCTGCTACACTCTTCAATACAGTGAACATAGCAACAGTGCCGTACATAGACATGAAGCCACACATCAGACACCAACTTCGCAACACATGTCAAACACACTGGAGTGAACAGACAGATAACAAGTTACACGTAATAAAACCACACTTGGGATCATACACTACTGACTCACACAACAGAAACATTGAAGTTACCTTAGCTAGGTTGCGGATAGGCCATACACATGTAACACACTCACACCTGCTCACTAGCTCTCCAAGACCCGTGTGTAGCAGGTGTGGGGAGGGCCTATCCGTAGTCCACATCCTAATCACATGCAAGGCACTCGACACAACAAGACACAGACACTTGAAGGAACTATACAGACAACACATTCCGCTACACCCTCCCTTGTTTTTGGGTGACAATGCCATGGTTTCTGTGCAACGCGTTTTTAAATATTTGTCTGATGTTAACTTTTTAAACCTCATTTCCTATCATGAGAACCAAAACTGGCCCTATACACCCGCCATCACCATTGCTTTTAATTGATTTTACAGTTATTCTGGCTTACACATTTTAGTAGCCACTGTTTTCTGTTATACACTTTTGTTTGGCGCTCTTTGCCCCAGCTGGCCTTGCGCCAAAAAAAAAATCCAACCATCATCATCATCGGTTTTCTTTGCGCTAAATAACGGGGAGATGTATGACAAACCAGGGGTTCACGAGGTTTGAACTGTTATGACTATTTAAACCGCATTGTTTTCTAAGCCTCAGTGTGACTTCCTGACCCCGGTACAGAAGGCTGTACTTGGATCCGTTGTCTCGCTGCACCGCCTGATTCCGGCAGTCGCATCGACCGTTAGCGAGCTAAGACTACAAGGCGAGCCCATAAAGTGCTCTGCTCTTAAAAGCCCAGTGCAGCTTCGGAAATGCTAACGACGTTCATCTGATAGGGCTCACCAGACCAACCAAGGGCTCCCCATGTCTTGCGAAATGCACGTATACTTCGCAAGGCATGGGAAGGGGAGAAGGAGGGGGACGCTTAACTATTGTGTACATATGCCGAGCGAAATCAAGGAATGAGCGTTTTAGTAATCACACACAAGCTGCGCGTTCACTTTCCCATTGTTTTTCGACTTCAACGACCAGCTGATCACTCGACGGGCGCATTTTTAAGTATATAGGGTAGGCAGTTCA
Source organism: Haemaphysalis longicornis (assembly GCF_048455015.1). Classification (NCBI taxonomy): domain Eukaryota; kingdom Metazoa; phylum Arthropoda; class Arachnida; order Ixodida; family Ixodidae; genus Haemaphysalis; species Haemaphysalis longicornis. The sequence continues at coordinate 279,743 of NW_027526290.1, read as the reverse complement.
CAAGTGATAAAAGGTGTCCTTGGAAGCATGTGGTATCTGATAAGGCATTTTCATTTCAGTTTGTTCTAGACTCTACAGTCTCCCTGTGTAATAATGATGATGTTTCAAAGGCGCGTCGCGGACGCGGTTTACTGTGTAAGCCTGTCTGCGTGCTGCTCGCGGAGGATATATGAATGTTTGGGAGCGCTCACCTCACGACAAGACGAACCAGCATTAAATTTTTCTGTCGTGCGCTGGTTCCCGAGTATAATTTTGCATTATTTATTGCACTTCTTTCGTAGAATCGTCGTGAAATGTATGCCACATTGGCTTGTCCAGGGTAGTGATCAATATCTGAGTATGATATAGGGAAGCATAGCAGGCGTGCTGTCAGGTATGAGTGCTCCGCTAGATTATGTATCCACGAAACCAATTTACATCATAGTGTACAGCCGTAGCATGACCATCTGAGGAAACGCTGCTTAAGGAGATGATGTTAGTAAATTTCACAGCAGCGGAATGACAATCAGCTCCACGCATATGCCGGTTTCGCGACGCTGGCCTGTGACACACACCAGGCGCTGGTATAAGCGCCTGATCGCGCCAGAAATGTTTATTGTTTATTTAAGGGACTGCTCCACATAAATATGCATTTCCAACGCATACAAACGGTGAATCTCAGTCGTGAGCGTGCAGCAAAACCAGAGGCCAGCAAATAAAAAAGTTTTGAACCTCATCGCTATCTGCTGCGAAAAGAGAGAGAGAGAGAGAGAGAGAGAGAGAGAGAGAGAGAGAGAGAGAGAGAGAGAGAGAGAGAGAAATATTTTTATTTCTCCAGTAGAGGCTGATGTGCGGGCCTCGCTCCGTGGAAGGCGTCCCTAGTCCGGGATGCCTTGACTTCGGCTGGCCGTCCGTGCTCGGGTCACCAACTTAAGCTGGATATCCGGGTCCGAGCTGGCCAGGGAAGCCCTCCACTGCTCTACGGTTGGGTTGGAAAGGGGGGGCAAGTCTGGAGTTCGTTGGCACTCCCATATGATGTGGTAGAGGGTGCCAGGCTGGTGACAGTAACGCGTCTTTTGGGCTGCCGCAAATAGTAGTGCTTTGCTGGGCGCCGGTTTTGTAGAATATTTGTATAACCTTGTGATCGTCTTTAGGGGCGAAGCACCTTAAAGAGGAGGCTTGTCCGGCTCACGGCACAGCACCGTGTAAATCGAAAAATTTGTGAACAAAAGGTTCACAAAGGTTAACAAGAACAAAATAAAAGGTTCACAAAAGGTTAGAGAGAGAGAGAGAGAGAGAGAGAGAGAGAGAGAGAGAGAGAGAGAGAGGGAGGGAGGGAGGGAGGGAGGGAGGGAGGGAGGGAGACGCACAGCACCGTGTAAATTGAAACATCTGTGAACAAACGGTTCACAAAAGGTCAACAAGAACAAAATAAAAGGTTCACAAAAGGTTAGAGAGAGAGAGGTTGAGCAGTTTCGCGTGGCTCCTGGAGAGCCGTGCTGCGCATGCGCGAGGAACATTGGATTGGATTGAATTGAATTCTATTGAAATGGATTGGATTGGATTTGGATTGGAATTGTATATACTGTGCACACGAGTTGTCAGTCATTTACATGCGCGAGTGGGCAATGTAACGGGTGATTAACGGTAAGAACGATCCCCAGTGCTTCGCCCACTTGTCACGATTCACTTCGTGAAGATGCGTGAATTTTTTTAGGATACTATTTAAGTTCATTGCCGCGTAATATGCCAACCAACCTTCGCTGATGTGTTGTTAAATTGGCTCAATTCCATTGCTTTCCAACATATAAGAAGCAGAGGCTGTCCAATCCTCTCGGTTTTATTTAAAAAAAACAAATGAAAACTTTTTGCACGCGAAGGAGCGAAGCAAATGTGGTGATGCGCTTATTAATTAATGGCTGGATAGCATAAACAATTATGTTGAACCAAGATGTTTTAGCAATTACAATAACTTTGGGTCTGGTAGTTTTAATGCGAGCTCTTGAATGCATTTGCATGGTAACCCCCGTTTTTGTTTTCGTGATAACCATCGACGGACTTTTAAAAATCTTACCGGTAGTCAAGATCAGCATAACGTAATTTCAGCGAGGAGATTTCTCTTAAATTACTTATCACAGGCCAAAAGCGCAACTGTAAATTAATATCTGAAATTTTTATGTACGCTTCAATATCGCACGACACTGTATAGTACGCACGCGCAAATACGTAGGCTTGTATATATTGTCACGAAGACAAGGACGATGCAGTTGTGTTGAATGAGAAACACGTTTATTGGAGCGAACTTGTGCTCCCCTAACAACTCAAAAGAATACAGAGGCGGCGAAGCAGCGGTCAACAAAGTGACTTGCACAGGCGAGTGTCGTCGAATCGAATGCCCCGGCGTCCGCACTGCAGGCTTTTTATCTTTTGGCGCGCGTGGTTCTCGAAACGTCGATTCGCATCGAGAACATAGTAGATCCAAGAAGATTATTCTGGGCTGTTCACGTTAGATCGGAATGCTCTCCCTATCACAACAGATAAAACATGCGGCACAGAAAGAAAGAATGGAACACGCGCTTCCCTTGGCGCAGAGATAACACAAACCGGCGCAGCCGGGCGGTAAAAGCAAAACACAAATAAACAAACCCAATGTATGGTTCGCGGCATTACCCCCCCCTCAAGAGTGCATCGACCCGATGCTAACATAAGCGACAGTCCGAACAAATGAAAATAAAAGTTCGTCATCGTCCGTAGAAAGGTTTTAAGCGAACCACGTGGACGACTTCAGGCCGCGTGCGTCGTCGTGATGTGCCGGAGTCACCATCGGGGATCACTTCGTAGGTAAGTTGGCCAACACGTCGTAGAATCTGGTAGGGTCCGAAATACGATCCCAGAAGCTTCTCACTGAGTCCGCGTCGTCGGATGGGAGTCCAAACCCACACACGATCCCCTGGTTGGTACTCGGCGTCTCGGCGTCGGAGGTTGTAGCGGCCCGCATCCACCAGCTGCTGCTCCGTTATACGAACTCGAGCGAGCTGGCGGGCCTCCTCCGCACGTTGAAGATATCCGTGGACGTCGGCGTTGAGGTCGTCGTCTTCTACGTGCGGAAGCATGGCGTCGAGCATCGTAGTCGGCCTTCTACCGTAGACAAGCTCGAACGGCGTCAGCTGTGTCGTCTCCTGGATAGCCGTGTTGTACGCAAACGTGACATACGGGAGCACTTCGTCCCAAGTCTTATGTTCAACGTCAACGTACATTGACAGCATATCTGCGATTGTCTTGTTCAGACGTTCTGTTAGTCCGTTCGTTTGGGGGTGGTACGCCGTCGTTCTTCGGTGATCCGTGTTGCTGTAGCGTAATACTCCTTGCATCAGCTCCGCAGTAAATGCCGTTCCGCGGTCTGTGATTAGGACTTCCGGGGCTCCATGTCGCAGCACAACTTGGCTTATAAAGAACTTCGCCACTTCTTGTGCAGTCCCCCTCGGAAGAGCGGCGGTCTCTGCGTAGCGCGTCATGTAGTCTGTCGCTACGACAATCCACTTGTTCTGTGATCGTGACGTAGGGAACGGGCCTAAAAGGTCCATTCCAATCTGTTGAAATGGTCTCGATGGGACGGCGATCGGTTGCAGAAGTCCGGCGGGTCTTGTCGGCGGCGTTTTTCGTCGCTGGCAGTCACGGCAGCTCCGGACGTAGTGGGTGACGTCAGAGGTAAGGCCGGGCCAGTAGTACCTCGCCTTGATTTTTCCAATAGTGCGGGCTGTGCCCAGATGTCCGGAAGACGGGTCGTCGTGGCACGCTTCCAAAATTTCGTCACGAAGGTCCGCGGGGATGACGAGAAGGTAATTCGCTCTTGTTCCGGGGCTGAAATTCTTCTTCACAAGGACGGAGTTTCTCAGGCTGAATGCTGGTAAGCTGCGTTTGAAGGTCCTAGGAACGGCAACGTTGCATCCCTCGAGGTACTCGATTATGACGCGTATGTCGGGGTCGGCACGCTGCTGGGCGGCTAGGTCGCTCTCCGTCACGATCCCGAAGAACGCGCTGTCTTCATCAGCGTCTTGTGGTGGTGGGTCGACGGGGGCGCGGGACAGGCAGTCGGCGTCGGAGTGTTTCCTGCCGGATTTATAAACGACTGTAACGTCGAACTCCTGCAGGCGCAAGCTCCACCGCCCAAGACGGCCAGAGGGGTCCTTCAAATTAGCGAGCCAACACAGCGCATGGTGGTCTGTTACAACCTTGAATGGCCTTCCATACACGTATGGGCGAAATTTTGAAATCGCCCATATAATAGCCAGGCACTCTTTCTCAGAGGCAGAATAGTTTTTCTCCTCCTTCGACAGACCACGGCTGGCATAGGCGATTACCCTTTCGCAGCAGCTTTGCTTTTGGACAAGGACGGCACCCAAGCCTATATCACTGGCATCCGTGTGCATTTCCGTTTCGGCATTTTCGTCGAAATGAGCGAGCACGGGCGGGCTTTGCAGGCGTTTTTGCAGCTCGCAGAATGCTTTTTCTTGGTCGTTTTCCCAGCTGAAAGGGGTGCTATCTTTCGTCAAGCGCGTGAGTGGCTCTGCAATGCGTGCGAAGTTTGCGACGAAGCGCCGGTAGTATGCGCACAGCCCGAGAAATCTGCGCACGCCCTACTTGTCTTTCGGCCTTGGGAAGTTCGCAATGGCTGAAGTTTTTGCCGGGTCGGGTAGGACTCCCGCGGCGTTGACGACGTGGCCCAAGAACTTGAGTTCCCCGTATGCGAAACGGCACTTTTCGGGCTTCAGCGTCAACCCCGACGTACGAATGGCCTCCAGTACAGACTCCAACCTTGCAAGGTGTTCGTCGAAAGTCCGGGCGAATACCACTACGTCGTCGAGGTATACGAGGCAGGTGTGCCACTTAAGGCCAGCTAGCACAGTGTCCATGACTCTTTGAAACGTCGCTGGTGCTGTGCACAGCCCAAACGGCATCACCTTGAACTCGTATAGGCCGTCTGGGGTTATAAATGCAGTCTTCTCTCGGTCTCTCTCGTCCACTTCAATTTGCCAGTAGCCGGTCTTCAGGTCCATCGATGAGAAGTACTTCGCGTGGCAGAGGTGGTCGAGGGCGTCGTCGATTCGGGGGAGGGGGTACACGTCCTTTTTCGTGATTTTGTTCAGTCGCCGGTAGTCAACACAAAACCTTAATGTGCCGTCTTTTTTCTTTACGAGTACGACGGGCGCAGCCCAGGGGCTTTTCGATGGCTGTATAATGTCGTCGCTGAGCATGTCGTCGACTTGAGTCCGGATGGCTTCCCGTTCGTGTGAAGAGACGCGGTACGGTGACTGTCGGGTAGGTCGGGCTCCATCTTCGGTTATTATTCGGTGCTTCGCTAGAGGGGTCTGACGTAGTTTTGCGCTCGACGAAAAACATTCGCTATAGCGACGCAGCAAAGCCAATAATTTGTTCCGTTGTTCTTGCGGTAGCGCCGGATTCACGTCGAAGGGCTGCGGGAGCTTGAAGGTTTCTACGGGTGTGCGTTCAAAGTCGGCGACCGCGATCACATCACTTGCTTCTTGCGTTTCTTCGAGGAACGCAATTGCAGCTCCCTTGTTTAAATGCTGGTACTCTTCGGTGAAATTAGTGACCAAAACGTGAGATTGGCGTTGCTTAAAGTGCGCAATGCCTCTTGCGACGGAGACACCGCGGTCGAGAAGCAACCTTCGATCACTCTCTACGATAGCGTCGATGTCAGAAGCAGCATCCTCACAGTAGACGGCGATCATCAAGCTTGCGCGGGGTGGCAGGGTGATGTGATCGTCGGCGATCCTGACAGCAGCACGGTGATCGGGGTTCGGCTGCGGCGTCGTGAAGTGATTGGAGGAAAATGTTATCGACTTGGTCTGCAGATCAATTATTGCGCCGTTGTCCGTCAAAAAGTCTATTCCGAGAATCACGTCGCGGGAGCAGTTAGGCAGAACGACGAACGCCGCAGGGTACGTTGTGCCGTCTATGGTGACGCGCGATGTGCACGTTCCACTTGGCGTCACGAGGTGGCCTCCTGCTGTGCGTATGTGCGGACCGTCCCATCTGGTCATAACTTTCTTCAGTTTAGACGCAAATGGTCCGCTCATTACCGAATAGTCAGCTCCCGTGTCTACGAGGGCGACAACGTCAAAGCCGTCGATGGACACCTTGACGTCAGATGCAGTCGTCCTCGAGTTCCGGGTTCGTCGGGGCGTCGTATCTCTGCTTGTACGTGTTGATGGTCGGGCACTGTGCATCGTCGTTGTCGTCGTCTTCTCAACGGACGTCTCGGTCAGGTCGGGTACGCGTCGCGCCGTGTAGCTGTCGTCGTGTTCGGGAGTCTCGTCAGGGTTAGGTCGGGTCGTCGGGATGGGGGCATGTCGTGAATCACTGTCTTCAGCGCGTCCTTGCGTCGTTGGAGGGTTTCTAGTTTTTCGCCGTAGAGCAACTTCACCTCCAGAAGTTGCCGCCTTTAGTTTCCCCCGCGTGGGCTGGGGGACCTTCCACGGGCGAAGTCAGCGTTGCTACGGCGGTTCGGCGATTGGTAGGGGTAGGGCGACGGCGAACGGTTGAAACGCGCTGGGCCACGGCTGGTTTCAGATAGATACTCGTCGATCTCACGTGGTCGTTGGCCAGGGAGAGGGCGAGGTGCGTCGACGGAGAAACCACGCAGTCCGAGTCTTTTGTATGGGCAGCGACGGTAAATGTGGTCGGCCTCTCCGCAGTGGTAGCACAGAGGACGGTTATCGGGAGTTCGCCATACGTCCGTCTTCCTCGGCGTCTGGTTTCGGGCTACCGGGGGTCGGGCGGGTGACAGTGGGCGGCGGTACGGCGGGGCCTCTTGACGGCGTGTTGGAGCAGGGCGGGGTCGACGAACAACCGCGGAGTATGTCATAGCTTGTGGCTCTCGGGGTACCTCGGATGGCGTAGACGTTCCCAACGCTTGTTGCACTTCTTCTCTAATCACGTCGGTGAGGGAAGCGACTTGGGGCTGCGGCGGCGTTGGGAGAAGTTTCCGCAGCTCCTCTCTCACTATTGCGCGGATAGTCTCGCGTAGGCTGTCGGCCGGGATCCGCGTGCTGCCAAAGTCGTTCGCATTGGCCGCGCCAACAAAGTTGCGGTCATACTGCTTAGCACGCATTTCGAGGGCTTTCTCAATGGTGCTGGCTTCGGTCACGAATTCGGCGACGGTTTTGGGCGGATTTCGGACAAGTCCAGCAAACAGTTCCTCCTTCACTCCGCGCATTAAGAAGCGCAACTTCTTTTCTTCCGTCATTTCGGGGTCCGCGCGGCGAAATAGCTGCTTCATCTCCTCAACGAAGATCACGACACCTTCGTTGGGGTGTTGCGTGCGCGTTTCCAACAAAAGGGCGGCTCTTTCTTTCCGCACGACGGTAGTGAAGGTCTTAGTAAACTCGCTTTTGAACTGAGCCCAGTTTGTCAAGGAGCTCTCGTGGTTCTCGAACCAAGTGCGAGCCGAATCTTCCAAGTAAAAGAAAACGTGCCGGAACGTTTCTGCGTCGTCCCACCTGTTGAATTTCCGGACGCGCTCCAGTTTCTCCAACCATTCTTCTGGGTCTTCTGCGGGGGCTCCTCGGAACGATGGCGGTTCCCGGGGCTGCTGCAGGACGACTGGCGACGTTGTTTCTTGCACCATGGTGTTGGTTGCAGCGTTCCTTTTCTTGGGCCCTTCTGGCATCAAACCGAACTCGGGCGGTAAGTCTTGCAGGCGGGGGCTGGCTCTTGTTGGACTGGCTTGGCGGCTTTTCGAGGTTGTAGTGGGCATGAAGGGTGCGTACCCAGCACCTCCACCAGATGTCACGAAGACAAGGACGATGCAGTTGTGTTGAATGAGAAACACGTTTATTGGAGCGAACTTGTGCTCCCCTAACAACTCAAAAGAATACAGAGGCGGCGAAGCAGCGGTCAACAAAGTGACTTGCACAGGCGAGTGTCGTCGAATCGAATGCCCCGGCGTCCGCACTGCAGGCTTTTTATCTTTTGGCGCGCGTGGTTCTCGAAACGTCGATTCGCATCGAGAACATAGTAGATCCAAGAAGATTATTCTGGGCTGTTCACGTTAGATCGGAATGCTCTCCCTATCACAACAGATAAAACATGCGGCACAGAAAGAAAGAATGGAACACGCGCTTCCCTTGGCGCAGAGATAACACAAACCGGCGCAGCCGGGCGGTAAAAGCAAAACACAAATAAACAAACCCAATGTATGGTTCGCGGCAATATATATATATTTTTTCATTTAATGCTAACATGTTCGTATGTCTATCACTTGATGCGACGTAATGGGAGCCTCGTCTTCGCGGTTTTACTGCCCGAAGTCACAACTAGGATTTACTAAGTCCAAGCAAAACACTGCAATACTCACATATCGCTGCCGCATATAAGGTACGCATGGGCTTCTGCTCAGCATGCCCACAGGAAAAAGATGAACACACCTGAAGTATAACGTACACTGCAATAATGTCCAATAACTTAGCGTTTCACATCCTACAGCAGTTTTCCCAATGAGGCCGGCCCCGGGATTCTCCTCAAACCACTTGCACGGGGCCTGAGCCGTGCGCAGCGGATTGCCTCGCGCGCGGCGCGTTTTTCACCCTATCAGACACCCTGAGACGAACCGAATGTTGCCTCGCATTCACCTACGTATGGCTCTGTTTATGTTTCAAGAAAGTAATTGTTGTAAGCCGGACTACAGGCTTTTAGGCCGCTACTGATGCTGGCGCGCATGCTGCTACGGGGGCCCGATCACCCTCTCGTCCGCCATTGACGTTTTCCGCAGCGCCACCTGTAGGGGCTGGAAATAGTGGATCGATATAGGTCTATAATTTGTCATTTTAGTTTTATCTCCTTTTTTGAAACTTGCAATTACTTTTGCTACCTGCAATTTTTGTGGGAAAACAATAGTGGAAAGACAGAGATTATAAATATGTGCCAGTACCGGAGCGATGATATCTATGCAATATTTTTGCAGGTTTAATCTGCAGGCCATCCACATCACGTGCGCCGTTGGTGCTCAGCTCAGAAAAAAAGACAGATAACTTCGGATTCATTTGTGGGACGCAAGTATATCGTTTCAGTTATTGAAAGACATGCATTGAAATTTACTGCTGAAGTTGCGATTTTAGTGATGTAATCATTAAATGCATGGGTATTATTTCACCCAGAACATCTGTGCCGTTTTGGACCATTCATTCAATGGTGTGGTTGTTTTACGTTTGGTTTAGAAGTAATTTTTCTTCCAAACCTTCCATCCGTCGTTACCGCAAGATGAATATAGCTTTTCATTGTAGCGAGCTTTTGCTTGGCGTAGCTCGTTATTTAAATTATTGCGGAAGCTCTTAAACTCTTTTAAGCCAGATATTTCACGCGAACTCAAACTTATTGCAGAGGCTTTCTTAATTCTGATTTTCCTGTATAGTAACCCGCCGCAATGGCTCACTCGCTAAGGTGTTGTGCTGCTGAGCACGAGGACGCGTGGTCGATTTCCGGCTGCGGCGGCCGCTTTTCTGATGGAGGCGAAAAGCAAAAACGCCCGTGTGTACGAGATTTCGGCGCACGTTAAAGATCCCCATGTGGTCAAAATTAATCCGGAGCCCTCCACTACGGCGTGGCTCATCGCCTGCGTTGCGTCGGCGCTAAACCCTACAATCAATCAATTTTCCTGTGTAGTAACTCTAGGGCAACGAGAGGGCAGACGAACTGGCCGCCGACGCCCACGAGCTGCCCCCTTCGCCCACGGCAGCCCACGCAGCTGCGGATGACGCCCGCCTACTGATACAGCGACATGTACGGGCCCAGCACCCGGACCCGAGGTTGGCCGCTGGAGAGGCCCCACCACCCGTCCGGGCCACACGGATGCCCAGACATCAACGCCCGGCTGTCCGCGTGGGGTGCGTGTGGACAGCCGAGCGAAAACACCGCCTAGCGCTCATCGATGACCCGTCGTGCCAGCACTGCCGGGCGGCTGTCCAGACCCTGCCACATCTGGTCCTGGAGTGCCCCCAGTTTGTGGCAGGGAGGACCTAACTGTTGGCCGCCTTCGGGGGAGGGGCTCGGCCCCTCGAAGAATTTCTGTGGACGCCAGGCAGTGCCAGAGAGCGGGACGGAGTCCATGAGGCCCTGGGGTCCTACCTGGATGCCTCAGGACTCCTCCCGGCTCTCCGCTTTCTCCTCACATAAACTAAACTGTGTGTGTGTGTGTGGGTGCTTTGTTTTTTTTTTTCTTGTTTTTTTTTAGGTTTTTCATCTTCGTGTTTTGGTGTTTACCTTGTATATATTGTACATATATGTCCTGTTAGACCTGTATATTTGTATATACGTATCCTCTCCTTCTCTCTATCCTCCCTTTCCTGTAGAACTGTTTTCCCCATTCCCCCCCCCCCCCCACCCCCACCAGCAGTCGTTCCGGTGTCCACCCTTAGGTGAGACAAACTACGCCTGCTGGTGGTCTTTCCTTACCTTGTTTACAATAAATTCATTCATTCATTCATTCATTCATTCATTCATTCATTCATTCATTCATTAGTAACTCAGTAATCCACGGTTTACGGATTTTAGCAGAGCGCTTAGGGTGAAAGCCCAGGGGAAAATATTTTTTGTAGCAAGTACTAAAACGAAGAAGGAAAGTTTCATATGTAATATCTGGGTCTTGCGTTGTGTAAACGTCTCGCCAGACAAGAAGGCCCAGTTCGTCAAGAAAGCACTCCAGGCGAGAAAATCGGATACGTTGAGTCATGGGGACCTTATGTGGCATGTGCTTTTTCAAGCTTCGATTTAAACTGAGAAAAATTGGCAAATGGTCACTGATACTACACAAAAAATACACCTGTCTTGAGAGTGAAAGGGGCAACGTTTGTGATGGTCAGGTCAAGACAAGTTTCCGTACTACAGGTAGTTCTGGTAGGCACTGCTATTGGATTCGAACAGCCGTCTGTACACAGTAGAATATTTAATTCGCGCTTCATTTGACTATCCGCTAGTGTACCTATGTTAAATTCCCCTCCCCAGACTATACTAATCTTTAAATCAGACATTTGCAACAGAAACTGCTCAATGAACGAGAAGAGTGCCTTAACGTTTCCGTGCGGTGGGCGATAAAAAACAGAATAGACAACGCGGCCATAAAGCACAGATAACACTTCATAGTCGTCAGTTATACGGTGAAAGTCTCCAAGACGGGTTACATGAACATTTTCTTGAACAAGTAGACTGACGCCACCCCCTCGCCAGACAGTCATAGACTCTGAAACAGGTATAAATTGGTAGTTTCCATGGAACCGTGCGGACATCATACCAGGTTTCTGACAATATAATGAAGTTGTATTGAAAACCAAAGGTGCCAACATATAAATCCAGGACATCGAACGTAATTTTTCCCCGACTGACATTTCAAGTAAATGCATCGGGTAGCGTTTTTGTGGTCAGGAAACATACTTGGAATATTCGAACGGATTTACCCAATCTGCGCATGCCATAATTTAGTGTTATCACTTCTTCCAACCTAGTTTTTCTATGGTTTAAGCCGCTCAAGGTCGGCCACGTATTTTATCGGATGTGCACAATCGCCTTCCTCCTTTCTAACGAACATCTTTCCGTTTCGGTGCCAGGCAAATAGAAACTGGTTATCACGAGCTCAATCTTTTGCCGCTTTTAGCAGCGTCCTGTTGTGTGCAGTCAGGTTCTCAGCAAATTAAAGGCCAGTTTGGATTGTTGCTAAAAGCTTTCTTTTAAGTGCGCATGCACTTTATAAGCGACCCCAAACCTTCCACCGCCGGCGGCGGCGTCCGCAGTCCTCCTCTCCCTAGCAACGGCGTGGAGCGGAGAGGAGCGTCGGTAGCAACGGCGCGGTGACGTCACTTCACCACGTGACCGCGCTCGCTCCGCCTCCTCGCCGTGGCTGCGCGGGTGCGCGCCGCTCCCCGCACCGCTCCTCGCGCCGTGACGTCATGGTATGACGTCACAGCGCGCCTCCTCTCCCCAGCAGCTGCCGCGCGCTTCTCTCTCCACCGTGACGTCACACTCTCTCCTCTCCCCCTCGCTCGGCTGCAGATGCCGTGCGCCGCTGTCCCTCTCCCCTTGCGCTCGCCTCCTCTCTCAGCCACCTGGCTCGGCGCGCTCGGCGCGGCGTACCCCCCTATATATGCAGCGATAAACTGCCAGACCTCCGTGGGTCGGCTCGCGCGCGCTCACGGGCGAATGCCAACGGATTTTAACTTTACTCCCCCTCATAGCATCACCCCGTGCATTCGCACTTAACCATGTTCACCCTCGGGGAAATGCTTGGGAGTTTTTTTTCAAGCCACAGTTGTTTGACCGATCCCCGCGCGAAATGGATGATGACCCCAGGAATCTGATCAACCTTACATAGTAGCCTGTGAAACGCCGTAACGGTGCTCTCTGTTAAATGTGGAAGCTCTAGTTTCGACGCAAGCTGGCTCCTCTCTGTCATGAGGCACTCATCCTTTTTTCTGCTTCAGTCCATATATTTCAAAGTTAAGTTTTCGCGTCTGGTATTCAAGGGCGTTCAGCAGAAGATACCCTTAGGAGTTCATCATCGTTTCATGATTGTTCGAGCTTTTGCACTCTAGATTTGGTGTCTTTAATCCAATTTCAGAGCTTCGTGGCATCCGCAAGAATCTGATCATACTTCCCCTACGTGTTTTCTTGGAGGCTTCGATCTCGCTGACCGTCTTTGTTAGAGGAAGCAACTCATCAAGTCTCTTGTTCAAGTCTAAGAGCAGGGTGCTAAAGTGATTCTCGTTACATTCTTTTACACCAGGCGTCCCAGATGTCTGCTTTCGGCATTCAGGGCATCTCCAAGCCTTCTTGTAGTCTTCTCCTTTCGACTTATAGGAGGACTCCGAAATACCTGAGCAAGAGCTTAGATGTTGTCCGCTTGAGCAATCCCTACAGGCCATTGAGCAGGCGTCGGGCACAAAGGCCTCACAGCATGTGGCACAAAAGGATGCATCCATAGCACTGACAACGGATTTGTGTCACCGTGTAAAAGGGTACAGCAGTGTGAAATGACAATTAGAATGATACAATACCAGCAGTGGTGGCAGCAACAGCCGTGCAATAAAATCTTTCAAAGCTCTAGGCAGGTTCGGGAAGAAGCTGACATTAACCTGCAAGCACGTTTTCACACGTTTATATCGATGTGTCCGCCACACTGCTGCAGCTGCCAAATTCGAATATGTCATTGCGCTCCTGTTGTGGAGCACGGTGCAGTTACCTCTCGGGTGGCCTGTTTATTTAGGAAAACGATCTGGATGGACATCTGACGCCATAATGCTGAGGAGGTTTCGTGTCATGACTCTTGGAGTGATGTTTCGGGCTCGTATCGTTGTGTATCGGAATTGGTGTTTGTAACGTCGTCGCAACAAGGCGAATGCACTTGCTGCGTGCTGCGATGGAAGCATTAGGAAGCACCGAGGTATAGTGACTCGTAGTTGCTGGTGTACAGTCTGCCGCAAAACTGTGCGGGATTGTGGAGTGCGTGGCGGAGCGGCAAACAACTGCATTGCTGCGCCATCTTCCGCCGCAGACAGCCGGGTCGAGGCTCACGAAACTTGCTCGCCAGGCGCCCTTTGCGCATGCCTTCCCTTCCTTTCTTATCAGGCATCTCTGGTCACTCGCTTCCCCGTGAAATGGTTTCAATATCCAAGGCAGCCGCTGTGGCACCGCGTGACCGTTGCCGCGGGCCTGCCATACTGCTGCAACACATCGCGCAGCTCGCACCCCCCCTTTTACGCGGTGATCGACGTTGTCAAAATTTATACTGTCAACCAAGTGATGTGATGGTCGAACATTGAAGTTATAGAGCTGTTGTAAGCTAGGTTATGGCTAGAACTGCGTGCTTTGCCAGGGGGTGCAGAAAAATGTAGCGTCGACAAAATTCTTTATTGTGGCAAAGCCAACTTTCTAGTGAATGCTATGTGGCTCAAAATCTTACGTAGATATCTTGGAAAAAAGTCATACTAAAATCGGCCAATACGATGACTGTTATAACACCGAGTCATAATCCGTTAGCTCACAGTGAAGATGTAGACGTTACAGAACCCCGTCTGCTGTTAATACATGGCAGTGTACGGAGGGTGTATCGTAACAGAACACGGCTGTAACCTTGTTTTATCGTAACTTCGTTATGATACTTCGTTTTCACGCGGACCTCGTGTTACATATCCCTCTACGGCAATCACTTTGCTTGCTTTGGCACATGTGATTTGCTGCTGTCCCTGTTTAACACACCTGAAAACTTCAGCGCGTGTGTTTTATTGCAAAATTCACCAAAATTATTACGTGTCGTTATGTTGCATGTATGTTGCATTGATTCAAATACGCCAGTATGCGTACCTTTCACAACGTGAAGCAAACGAAGTAGCTCGCCTTCACAAAGACCTGCCACAGTATTTGTCATTAGAGTGTTTTAGCATAGCGGGGAGCGTCGGCTAACGCTACGGCGGTGCACTCTAAACGCCGTAACCTTTCTGTGTACCTATAAACGCTTTTAACTTCTATATCAACGGTTACAAGCCAATTCAATAAACGTTACAAGCCTTTTTACCTTGAATAACGGTTACGGCCCAAGGTCTCGTTGAACGTAGAGGTTACTTTGCGGCGCAACGGTTGTAACCACTAATTTGTAACGTCTAAACCAAACTCGTAACCTTTGCGCGCCCCAGTTCCGCGGGCGCTTCACCACGTGATCAATCATGTGACCTCAGTCTCGTCGGGAAGCCGCAGGTCGCCGCGCGTTTTATGCTGCACGTTTCTTCCCGCGCTCGGCATGTTGTCTTCGCGCAACATATAGAACTTCGAAGTCTTCGTGCCCCGGTTCATTTAGCGCCGTCCTGGAGGTACCGGAAGGTAAGCATGACTGGTCATATTCATTACATAGAGCAATACCAACAGCTGGTAAACTTTTAAAGCTTATATGATGGCTTAAGTGCGATGAAAGTGCGGGCAACGACCGGAAGGCGCGGAGCGCCAAGCTTTTGTTGACAACGCAATAACTGAGCTGTCAATAAGCGCTTAGTCGTTTAGCTGTTTCGTGGTCAGAGTATTCTTCAGGCCTTAATTGCTATGCATGTTTTGTCGTATACTCTATAAATGTACATGCACGTTTAAAAACAAGTAATCTTTCCCGCCTCGCGTCCTAGGCCATAATGACATCTATGACAAACAGAGACGCGTGGGGTGTCCTGCGAGGGCGATGCAGAGAAGATTGCGAGTGCTTAGGGTATCTCGTCGAGGCTGCAGAGTTCCTATCTTAAACGTTGCTATATTAAAACACAGCAAACGTGTACTCTTAAAAGAACACAAGCAAGGACGTAGCCAGGTGCGGAGTTTCGGTGTCAGAACACGCCCCTAAATTTGATAAGTGGCGCGTCCCACCCCGTCCTTTCGGCCGCTTTCCGCCCACTTCATCTATAAATTTGTATGCAAAAACCAGAATAGGATACGAAAACGAAAATAACGTACTGTCTCGGCGCAAACTCATTTTAAAATTTTTTGCTGACGTGGTCTAACAACGCAGAAAAATATTTCTTGTCATGCGACTGAGCTGGTATACCCTTGAATTTCCCCCATACCGGGAAGGAAACGGTGCCATAGGATAAACTTTTAAGCGTACGTTTCCTGACTTGTTTTTTCATTGCCCTTGCGATGGCGAGATGTGAGTAAAGACATTTTATGAGCACTTAGTGTTTCATTCAGATGTTTGCCAGTAAAAAATATCAAGCTGTTACAAATTCTGTTTACCAATGCAGCTCGCATGCGAGGTCGACCTGTGATTTGGAACCCCAATGCCGGTATTAAAGGACACCTTGAAGAAAGCAGTGTGTCAGATGTTCTGGAGAAAGTGTGCACGTTCCAAGACGTCGAGAAGCAAATTCAGCCGCATGGGGCAAAGCACTTCTCGATCATCGAGGTAAGACAGCGTCCTGGACTGTAACGTCTCTGTTATGTGGTGTACCCAACCCATATCAGTGTAAGAAAATTGCTTCCAGTATGCAAGTAAGGGCCCGAGTCCTGGGAGTGCAGTTACTATTCCCAAAAAAAGAAGCCGCAAACTTACATTTATTTCTTTGGGGTTTATTGTACATTTTACTATCATGGACCCTGCACTCATAGTTATTTTTGTTTGTTTTTAACACAAATGGAGGTACCCGAAGACGTTGTTTTCAACTCGCCCCATATCTACCTTTCCTCGGAAAAGATTCTCGTCCACGGCGACAAGCCACACGAATTGATTCGAGTCAACGGCACAACAGAAAATGCGCTGGTCATGTGCCTGGCGCTCTACTACATTAAGCACCTAAACTATCCCCAAGCCCTAGCGCAGCCGCTGATCTTCCTGCAGAAATTTTTGCGGCCTAGGGACAGCCTCCCCAGGGGCCTTATGAACGGAAAGCTCAGGAGCCGGCTAGAAAAAAATGAAGCAGTAATTCACAACGTGATCTTCCGAAAGCAAAGCGTGAGGAGCGTGTGCATATGCAGGACCAATAAGAAACGAGCCACGATCTTGTTGAATAACGTTATGAAAATAAATTTCCCTGTCTTTCTTTTTACACTTTGTGGTGAATGTTTTGTATTACTGGGTGGTTTCTGTACGCGTTGTGAGTATACTATGTGAAACTTTGACACAGCTTAGCTTTAAAAATGCACGCCGCACTCGAGTAAATCGACGGGCAAAAGGTTGTTCTCCAGGTCACGCATCTGAGCCTTTGTTGAGATTATGTGCACAGGCTGAGACGCGTGTATCGAAAGCCAATGTGCGAATTGTTCCACCGATGTATGTAGATTTTTATTTGTATGTGCGGCGCGGACCGCGTACGCATAAAGGCAGGACATGTGGGGGGAAGGGGGGGGAGGGCAGGGAGAGGAAAGGGCGTAACTTTTATGTACAGGTTTCAGCCTAACCCATAGTAAAGGTTACGTGCTAACGGTTACACCGTAATCGATAAATTAAAGGTAACAAATTTGCAATATTTTAACCTCTATAAGAGGTTACGGCATTTAGAGTGTGGGTACCGGGACTCGACTGGGCACTTGCGGATTCATTCCTGTAGGGGGCATTAGTTACGAGGGCCGGCCCTCGCCATGCCCGCGCATTCATATCACTGACGGGCGACCTACTCACCCTACCCACGTGCGCATGCGCAGTCGGGTCCCGGTAACCCGCCCCCTCCTCCGGTAGCCGCTATGATAAAACTCACCAACGACCAGGAGCGCCTATGGCGATTCCTTCAGACAAACTCCCTCGCCAGTCGGTCCCTCCTCCACAAGATCTATCCATCTGAGTTCCCTTCACCCAACTGTCCCCTCTGTTACTCCCTGGACACTAACCCACGCCATGTGGGCCTGCCCTCTTAACCCACTCCCCCCCATCTCCAGCGTCGAGCAGTGGGAGGACGCGCTGAGCAGCTCGCAACCGGGGGTGCAGCTACTTCTGGTTGACCGAGCTGCCACCGTCGCCTCCAGCCTTCGGCCGGCAGCCACCACGCGTTCCTAGCCAACTTGCTTGGAAAATAAAGTGATCTCTCTCTCTCTCTCTCTCTCTCTCTCTCTCTCTCTCTCTCTCTCTCTCTCTCTCTCTCTCTCTCTCTCTCTCTCTCTCTCTCTCTCTCTCTCTCTCTCTCTCTCTCTCTCTCTCTCTCTCTATTATGACCCGCCGACTGCGCCCCTTCGTTTAGTTTCCTGGCTCCCGCTGAAGTTTGCGTATGCGTTCGTGCAGATAAACAAGAATCGTACGTTATGTCTGACTCTTCATACGCCTTATCGAATCGGGGAGAACGAATCGCTACTGTTGCGTGCAGTTTCTTAAACATATATTTCATATCCTCAGATCGCGAAAGGTAAAATACGAGCTTTTCGCGCTGATATGTTGTCATCGACTGTCATTTACCGCTAAGGATGGGAAATTGCACGCCCAATTTAAAATTGAGACCCAGGCTCCCGCATTTGGATTTTTCACTGTTGCCATTTCTGTAGGTTTTATCCTGTACATAAAACCCGAGAAAAACCTGTATCCAAAATCACCGCCGCATATCATTTAGCTGAAAGAGCGAGAACAGGTCAACTATTCAAAGAAGCTAAGGTACTAACAGGTTTGCAGTATAGATTTCGGGACTGATCATAACTTGGCGAGCGCTATTAATGAAGGAAACCAAACAGATGTAATACTTGTGCATTAAAAAAATTCGCACACCTATGCAATTGAGATTGGAAGACTGAACAGCGGAGAGAGAGAGAAAGAACTTTATTCTGGAACCAATGGGTCAACGACGAGTGGTGACCAGCGCTTGGAGGGCGCCGGTGACCTGGGCTGCTCGTTCAGCTAGTCTTTGCTGGACCCACGGATCCGCGCTGCCTAACGCCGCCTCCCAGTGCTCCACACCAGAGATGAGAGGGAATGCGTTTTGAGGGCATTGCCAGATTATATGAGCAACTGTTCCGTGGGCTCCACAGTCGGGACGTTGGGGAGAGGGAAATACAGATGGATGAATTGCATGTAGTCTGGCGCGACAGCGGAGCTGCTGGTCTTTGCTAGCTTTAACTTGGTTCTACCCTCCCAAAGTCCAATAGACAAACTGGCAACGTCCGAAGCCACAGTCCACTTCAACTAAGCGAAAGTTCGGAGCCAACGCCCGCGCTACGAAGTCAAAGGAAATGATGACTGCACCGAATGCGATAATAGCGTAGTCGGATACACACCATTTCATAACGCGAGAGGCCCAGTTTGGATTCCAACAACTGGCAGCGTTTCTGCCCTAAGGCGCGCACTTCCCACACCTGCTCGTCGGCTCCTTGCCTCATTGCCACTTTGCCTCACACTTGTTGGTCTAGCCTGTTCCCCCTCTCCATTTTGCTGCCCCGAGTACTGAGCGACGTCAGGCACGGATGGAACTCAAGCTTAAACAGTTGAGCAGGTAAGAAGCTGCTGCGCTAAGGCATTGCGCTGCTGAGCACGAGGTCGCGAGTTCGATTCCCGGCCGCGGCGGCCGCTTTTCTGATGGAGACGAAAAGCAAAAAACGCCCGTGTGTACAAGATTTCAGCGTACGATAAAGATCCCCAGGTGGTCAAAATTAATTCGGAGCCCTCCACTGCGGCGCGCCTCATCGCCTGCGTTGCGTCGGCGCGTTAAACCCTACAATCAATCAAGAAGCTGCTGCGCAAATAGGATATATTCTGTGAAATAATAATTTCCTTGCGGCCTGGATGTCAGCATACCTTCGAAATGGGCGCGAACTTGTGGTAATAAATAATGCTTTTGATTCTGGCGTTCCTGGGAGGTCGGTACGTGACTCTATTGTTTGGGTCCGTAATTGCGAGCAATCTCTACCGGCCGGCCGCCCATGCGAAATGTACAAAGAAAGCGAAGAAGACGATGTGCCGTTCTGCTCGAGCGCACGTTCCGGCAGCGTTCGGCACCTCAGGCGCGGTTGTGAACACTAGCCGGCGGCGTAAGCTTCACAATGTCCGGTTCATTGCTTTGCTACGGTAGTGGGCCGAGCTACGGCAGGGCCCTCGGCAGTCTGCGCGCCACTTCACGACCTCGGAGCACGACCAAGGAACCCACGACCTCCGGCCGGAAGGGCGAGGCGTCGACCGACCGAGCGTCCTCGCAGCCTCGAAAGAGACACGCGCCGAGGTCCAGGGCCGTATGGGAGGCGAAGACTCCTCGCCGCAGTGGCCGCAAGAGGGCCGCGTCGGCTGCCCCCCAATGCGGCGGCGCTGCTTCTCGGCCCAAACGAGCGACGGAGGTGAGCGCCGAGCTTGCTGAAGAACAACCGGAGGGTGTGCTGTACGACGAATCCTACTACCGGCTCGCCCGAAACCTCTTGACTTGCGCCGCTCGTCTGGAAGCCCTGGAGGATTTTTTCGGCATCGGAGGCAAGTCAGCGGGGCCGCGCAGCTGGAACTTGCCTTTGCCGTGCAGTGCGCGTGCCGAAGCCGCTACTTTCCTCGAAAGTCTAGGTCTGATCCCAGATAGCGGCGGAAATGGCTGCACGTAAGCTCGAGAGTGCATCGC
This sequence comes from Haemaphysalis longicornis, assembly GCF_048455015.1. NCBI lineage: Eukaryota > Metazoa > Arthropoda > Arachnida > Ixodida > Ixodidae > Haemaphysalis > Haemaphysalis longicornis. The sequence goes on along the minus strand of NW_027526290.1, from coordinate 259,713 downwards.
CGCGGTTCATCGGAGCTTCCACCGCGGCATGCTGTTTCCTCCAGTACTAGGGACAATGAAAAATCCGCCCCGGCCGCTTTCCGTATCCCCTACCTCACTGATTGGTACAAATAAAATTGTCCCACTGAGATCGCCACAATGCCATGGAGTACTGTAACTGAAAACAGACACCACCGTTTCGGGCATTTTTGTTTGTACGATCGCGTTAAATTATTACCATATGCAAGACCGCTTGTAGGATTCCGTTTTTACTCCTAATGTACAGCCTTATTGTTGACTGAACGAGTTAGGCTGTCTAGTGGTGCATATTGCGTCTTAGACACACCGTTATGTACCACGCGGAGGGTAAATTCCCACACACTGCCTATTTCCTTCAACTTGTATGTGGAACTCCCCAAGTTAATGTATGAAAGTATGCCATTAAACATGCCAGAGAAAACGGGAGAAAAAGCGGCTTTCGCAGGCGTGAGACACCCTAACGAGCGCCAGACCCATTGACCTGCGAGATGATGCTGATAATGATGGTTAGATTTTTTTACCGCAAGGCCAGCTGGGGCAGAGAGCGCCAAACAAAGGTATACAACAGAAAACTGTGGCTACTAAAATGTGTAAGCCAGAATAACAGTAAAATCAATTATAAGCAATGGTGATGGCTGGTGTGTAGTGCCAGTGTTGATTACGCATAATAGGATATGAGGTTTAAAAAAAAAAACTAAACATCCCCCTCCCGAGGGGCACGATCAAATGCAGAGCATTTCCGGGGGCGCACGACGTTAAAGGGACACTGAAGTGATATGTAAACATTGCGGGATTACTAGCGCAAATTGTAGTCCGGAGTCCCCAGGCCATGTTTCGACCACTCTAGGCGCGTTTACGCGATTTTATTTAGTAGAAAAACTAATTCGAAAACGCTGTCCTCCTCTCTTTACGCTCGCCCATTTTCTGTGGCGTTTTCGTGTGACGTCAGGAGGGGATGAGCTGGCAATTGGCTGCGCCACGGCTGCGCTACTGCACGGCTCCCCGGCCGACAGAGCCAGTCGGCCCAGCGTTTCGTCCGCCGGCCGCCGGCGGGTCGTCGCAATCAAGGAGGTTAAAAAAAATTGCTTGGTCGCAATTCGTTCGCTTAGTTGAAACGAAGCCAGGAGACGTTTGTGAATGGAAGAATGTGCCTTTCTTTACTTGGTTTGTTTGTACACTGTATCTAGCTCCAAGTCAAGGTCGCTTCACACAAGCGCTGCACATGCGACGCTTCGCTGACTGGTACGCCAGTAGGAAAATATAAGGCCTCTTGAAGGCGGGAGAAGAGTCAGCGAAGTCAATATAGGTACAAGCAAATAAAATCAACTGATATTTTTACCGTACAGCGTAAAACTAGGGCGCGGGAAGCACTTTTTTGCGCTGGGCGAACAAGCACAGCGGTCAGCAGCACGACTACGCATCTGCGAACGCTTTTCCGTCTACGAAATGCAATTGCTAGACGTGAGCTACTGTTGAAACTCGGGCGACGCTTACTGCACGATCGCAGTACAACAAATAGTCACCTAAGCGGCTTGAAACGCCAAAACTAAATAAAAGTGTAAACCGGTTGTACAATATATACCCTATATTAGAAAATGCATTCGCGTCCCGCTCCGTGGCCTAGCGGTCAGAGGCGCTAGGAATTCTCCGCAAATGTTTTGCGAGTTACGAGTTCGAATCCCCGCGGGTATGTGCTTTTTTTTTTTTTTTGTAAGTTAACTTTTTTGTTTTCCGCCGATGTTTTCTATATTGAGTTCACCTTTTTTGGGGCCGCAACGTTCATGGCTACACGAACTAGTTCACAAAACGCGCGCAGGCTGGCACTGGCGCGCTAGCGAGTTCTCGTTGGCGTGCTGTTGCCATAAGCACAGACTGCTTGCAGGCAGTGGGCACATGCCAGAATGAACAGACCCTTGGCCTGGTGCGAACACGCTTTTTACGATACAGGCATGAGGGAGGCAAGCTCCAAATATTGGGGAAAAGCGCATGACATTTGGGCGTCTGCGGGTACGCGGAGGCCGTTCATGCACTGCGTAGGTCTCGGCTAGTGAATGGTACGACTACAAGGCGTCCTGGGAGACTTATCTTGTGCATTTTACAGCCGACAACATGGCAGAAGCGCGGTACGATGATTACTGAGATATTGAGAATGCCCATCCAACAAAGCCATTGGTTATGTTTTACAGAACCGAAACCGAAACCGAAACTTGTGGGATTGCTAACCTTGGGCATCGTTTAATCACGGCGCCCCTCCTCTCAACGTCACAGCCTTAGTTGGTGCGGCCGCCGCAAACCGCGCATGGTAGTTTTTCTTCTTTCGCGCTTTGTAAAATAATTACCGATTTGTCAACCGGATAAACGATGAAAAGTGTGCTAATTTGAGCCAGTCTACGCAGTGCAAGCAAAAACGGGAGTTTGACAAATTCACTTCAGTGTCCCTTTAAGAAGTTTGCGTTACGTTAATGTTGTTGCACTTGTTGCTGTTGTTTGTTGTATTGTAATTAAATGAGGAGACGTAATTGCGTGGTCACTTGACATCATTTATTAGCAGGTGGGTATGATTATTATTCTTCTCTTCTCTTCTCTCTCTTTTCTTCTCTGGCTGTTGTTGTTGCGTCGTCGACGTCTAGATGCCTCTGGTTGAGTTAGTCCCCCCATTCGAGGGAGTCGATGGGAGACGTCATTGTTGAAGTTGTTCTTGTTCTTGCTGCTGCTGTTGGTGTTGTTGCACGACACCGAGGACGACGGCCTTGTGGTCGCTGAAGTGGACCGTCAAGGGATCGGGAAGCAACGGTCGAACGCGCAACGTAGACGCAGACGACGACGACGACACGAAGACGAGATCGATGCACGATCCGTGAATCGTCGTGGGCGTTCTGCTGTTGACGTCGTTGTGATCAGACACGCAGTCCAAACCGTGCAACTCCCTCATCCGCCTAACGAGCCAATCGTCCTTGCGAATGTCCACGTTAAAGTCACCCACCAGGATCAGGTGTTGAATGAGTCAAGGATATAAGGCGCGTTCGTAGCCCTCCATTCTGTGTCGGCTTTGTGGCGCAGTGGGTAGACACCATGTACCTTGCGTTCCGCCCGCAGGGTCACGGGATCGAAACCAGGCGCCGGTAAGTATTATTTTTTTATATAGTGTAGGGGGAGGGGTGCGGACTACTACGGACAACTAGAACGGGTGACATCGTGAGTTAAAGAAATGCTCTGCATTTAAAAAAAGAGAAATGTAGGTTTAAGCTCGGGGCCACTAGGGAAGCAGTTGTATTAAGGAGGAGTAGTAGTAGTTGTTGTATTAGTAGTAGTAGTAGTAGTAGTAGTAGTAGTAGACAGCAGTAGTATAAAACTTTATTTGTAGCCAGCAAGGCTAGCTAGTTGGTGAGGGGATGACCGAGGCAGGGGCTTGGCAGTGGCCATGAGCAGCTCTCTTAATCTTGTTTTCCTGAACCGTGTGGTCCTAGCTTCCCGACTCCGTCACCTTACTGCATCTGTCCGTGAAAGGGGGTGCTCGGTTTATGGGCCGTTGCCACATGCAGTGGTCCTGGGTGTCTACGAGACCGAAGGCTTGGCAGAGAGGGGAGGAATGTGAAGAGCGATAAATGCGGTGTCTGCACGTTAGAGTAAGAGGGCTGCGGCCGGTGGCAGAAGGCAGTGGGAGAGGAGGTAGTATGATGTATTCTCTTGAAAATACAGCAGCCGATCGCGGGCTGAGTGGACCCCTTGGTGAAAAGCGAGGTCTCGAACGACTCGTATACGCTGAGCTCTCGAGCGACACTGCGAGTGACCTTGTTGTCGTCCACAGCCGTATCGGCTGCGGTCCAGATCAACTCCGTGGGGTAACTAGGAGGGTGTTGCAGGATAATTTGGAGGGCCGCAGTTGAGATTAGACAGACGATGATAATGACGGGGGATGGCCCGAGAGGATGAGGAGGAACAAACGTCTTTGTAAGGTAGTCAGCCTTGGGGAAGACTCCTCATTCAGGAACCCTTGAATGCGTCTGGCTTCTTGGGCGCTCTTCACGGTTTCTGGTGGGGTCGATAGCCGCCTTTCCGCGGTTGGCCTGGAGGTAGTGAGGGGAAGATAGAGAGGGGGGAGAGAGTTGGGGCCGTTGATGACCGCAAGTGTGTACGCGTCATGACGGCGGTAACTGGCGCAATCTACGTGTACTGTAATAGGTATTATTTCGGGGTAGCGCTCCGTTAGCATAGAAGCCCGGCGTTCCGGTGAGCACAGTTGGAGGATGCATGTTGCGGGGTACACTTTGTACCGTGTGGTCATAGAGAGAGGGGGGGGGGACGGCCACGTGGGGTTGTATTGCCGGCGGAAATTGGATCGGTAAGGAATTCAGCAGCCTTCGAACAGTGGCGGTGGATAATTTCCGCATATACTGGGACGTTGTATTGATTTGGACGAGGTCGGCTGGGGTATTGTAGACTGTTGCTGTTGCAGACTGGCAGTGGGAGCGCTTCGGGGTATTCGTAGATCTGTTTTCGCAATTTTGCGTATGAGCCTACCTTTTGAAGTCCCGTAGCCGTAGGACTAGATGAGAGATTGAATAAGTTACCCGCCTGATTATGAGGGTTTTGACCAGGCGCAATCACTCCACCTCTCATAAGCGCCGATGTCGATATGATATAGTCACGGTACACATAGGGGGGTAATGCCCCATAGGGAATGACCACCAACCACCGACGACGACGAGCCACTGGCTGGCGCGAGCTGTCTCACGGCCGCCTTGTACATACTGTTCACATCTTTCATTCGGCTCATTTGTTTCGCCGCCATGTAATAGTATGAAAGATTAAGCTCAATCGCCAAACCGCAGTGACGACGAAGTTACCGGGCCTAGCACAACACAGCTAACCTCCTGCTGTTCTCGGAGCCTCCATAGAGATGTATCCACTGTTGTGCTGTGGCGGGATAGACCACTGCTGTTTTAGTAGAGCCCGCACTCTTTGAAAACTAAGTTTTAGCTGGGGCATTCACTTTAGCATGTATGGCAGGATGTAGTAACCCGAGACCGGGAAAAGGTGGAAACGGTTTATTTCCCGAGGTGCGCACAGGCAGCATCACAACTAAAGAACCCCCCGCACGCAAAGCCGCAAAGCAATAAATACCCGAAACGTCTCTACGTCTCTACTGCGCATGTGCAGCCAGCCAACCGCTGCGCTCCTGTCAGCACCATCGCCGAGCTAGCCTGCTCGGAATGGTGGCTGCGCCACGACACTCCCTCTTTACACAATTCCAACAACTATCGTATGCATCACGAAAAACAAACTGCGCGCAAATTAACGGGGACAAGAACACATGAAGACGGCACAAACGCAGACGGCTGCGCTTGTGCCGTCTTGTGTTCTTGTCCCCGTTAATTTGCGCGCAGTTTGTTTTTCGTGATGCATCATTACCAACTCGCCCAACTCTCAACCCTTTTACAGCTATCGTATGTTAAACGATTCGGCGGTGGACGTTCCCTGTTGCTCCTCTGCAATGGAACCGCTTGTTCATTGCTGGTTTTCGTTACTGGGGCACGTGTTGGCGGCTCGGCAAGGTGTTCCGTAGCAGGTGCAGCAGTAACCACGTCAAATGCACGAGGCACATTGAATTCAGGGTAGTTGCCTGGATGATTGGTCGATTCAACGCAGGTGGCAAGGGTTAAAGAACCTCGCTTTGTTGCCCACGCACACAAAATGCGCTGACGACGACTTCACACGCGTCACTTTGCCAAGCCACCGTTTCACACGTCACCGTGTACACAACGCACCAACACACAGCCCCCACGCAAACACTCGGGACCGACCTCTTCGCTAATCAGCCAGAGTTTCTTTTTTTAACAGCAGAGCTGTTTGGGCCGACACTAATCCATCCGTCGAACCAAAAAGCCTCGAAGCCTCAAGAAAAAAAAAATGGGGTTATTCGTTCATATTGTTATGTGGCGGCAAAACAACTCAGGCGAATCATAGAAGACGTGAACGATCTACATACAGTATGTACAAGGCGGCCGTGACAGAGCTCGCGCCAGCCAGTGCCTCGTCGTCATCGGTGCTGGTTCATGCCCTAAGGGGCATTGCTCACCTATGTGTATCGTGACTATGTCATGTCGACATCGGCGCTTACGAGAGGCGGAGTGGTTGCGCCTGGTACAAACCCTCATAATCCGCCGGATCACTTACAAGCATCCCCCGCCCAGTCCCAGGACTGCTCGTAAAGAGATTGCACCAGTTTAAAAATAGCGCTACAGAAGCGCTTCGCCCTATTGGTGCAAGTACTAGGCCCCTTCCAGTTACGCGGAGGGTGGTGTTGGCCGCGTCGCGGCGCCCTGGTCACCTGCTGCTCCATAAGCTATTAAAGCGTTCGGTTGGGCAGCCCGGTCTCTCGCTCGGGTTCGGAGTGGCCGCCTACTCCGAGTGCTATGGGCCAGATCATCAGAACGACCACCCGAATACAGTCGAACACGGCTATATCGAACTCCAAGGGTATCGCGAAACAGATCGATATATCGATAATTCGAAATATAAAATATGCCCATCTGCTGCTCATCTGAAAGATATGCTTACAACATCGTAGGTACGCGGCGACCTTAGTGGCGTCGCTTTTAAGTGCACTGCACGCGACGAGTTTAGTAGTCCCCGCTTGCTTATTTTATTAGTGGGCTCTTTGTTGGACAAAATCATATTATTCATAATGATTAAACTGCCGCATTTCTGCTTTGTCATCGAAGTTTTAACTCTTCGCAATACATGCCGGTTTTTTTCCGCGACCGCCCTCCAAAGGCGCGCTACCAAATCCTCGCTGTTATTGCCGCAGAAAAGGCGAACACGCATTTGCGGCATTCGTAAATATTTTTTTAGGGGCGAAGCATCTCAGGTGTTCAGGCTGTCGGCGTCTCCTGTCGGCGTCGTTTCCTGTCGCCACTGTAAATCAAGTTGTCAAACGATGGTCAAAAAACAAATGTATAACGAATAAAAGGGGTTCAAAAAGACCTAGAATGATTTAAACTAATCTAAAATACAGGGATATTCAGGATTTAATGGCGTTAATGATAGAAATGTGGTAAATTTTACCTCGAAATTGGTTATAAATGCCAGGTTTTCTCCTGTAAAGCATACTTCTTAGCATTCTGCGGCGTGTGACACGAAGACAACTTGCGGCCAGCCTGTCTTATTTAATTGTCTAAATCCGGTTCAACTCAAGAGCGGGCGCCACCGGATCAAGAAATGCACATATGTAGTATATTGTTGAAAATAAAATCGCCTTCTGTCTCTCATTGCCCATTATTCGCGATTTTGCTGTGGGAAACACCGGCGTACACTGCATGGTTCGCCCATCCCCAGGTTTCGCGTTAGTGGAGATGGCCCGAGATTTTAAGTGCGAATGCACTTCTTAAGCGAGCCTGAAGCGTCCGCCGCCGTCCGCATAGCAACAGCTGCGGGTGCGCGCGCTCCTCGTCTTCCTTGGCAACGGGGGAGATGGGCGCGCGCTGCCTGGCCGCTGACATGGCACATACCCACGTGGGGGTTTGGCCAGGAATCTCCTCGTCTTCCTTGGCAACGGGGGGAGATGGGCGCGCGCTGCCTGGCCGCTGACATGGCACATACCCACGTGGGGGATTGGCCAAGAATCGGGCGTGAGAAGGGCTAATGCACCCGCTTAAAGGAGTACTGACACGAAATTTCAAAGCTGAGATGCGCTCTAGCAATCAAGTACAACGACAACACAAATAGGTGTCTGTGAATAAATGCATCTTTCTTTCTTTGTAGTTGTGTGTGTGTGTGTGATCTCTCTTTCGCGAACATTACCGAACCGCGCAAATTCAACTCGTGCATTCGCACTTTCACATTCTTCCCCTCGGGGAAATGCGGGGAATTTTTTAAATGCAGAGCATTTCTTAGCCTCGCCTCTTCCTGCGTCGGACGGCGTCCACAGCTCCGCGTCCGCAGCAGCTGCGCCTCTCCTCCTTCCCTCCTCTCTTTCAACAGCAGCTGGCGCGCGCATGCGTCGTAGTCAGCCCGTTCGCTCCGTCGCGGTCTCGGCGTAACAGGTGCGTGATAGCAGCGCGGTGGGGCGTGGAAGGGCGCGCGCTGCTTGCGCATGCGCGCTCTCCCCCCCCCGTACTGCTCTCCCTCTACTGCGCGCGCTCCAAATATAAAGCGGCTAGCGGTCGCTCGTGCTTCAGTCACTGCGTTGCTCCTTCCTTCCTTGGTTGACGCTCGCTCCACCCTAACGCGACTTTACTCTCCTCTCTCTACCCCAAACCAACACCAACGCAACTACTACCCAACTGCCCACCCTAACGCGACTTTCCGCGGCGTTAACGACCCCAAATGCTCTGCATTTACTCGTGTTCCCCTCCCGGGAAGGCGCGGAAATTTTTTTTTTCCTCTACGTTGACGTTGCAGGGGCGTGTTGGCAATTTTACTGTGTACATTGCTATGGAGTGCATGAATTGGGAACACTGAATTTCGCTGCTCACTACGTAAGGACAATGTCGTTGACTGTAGCGTCATCCGCTTTTTTTATATTGTTGCGGGGACAGTCGGAGAGCACCAACGCTGCTGCACTTGTGAATTAATAATGAGTTTCAATAAATTCCAATGTCGTTTCTACGTTTTTTCGACCGGTTCAAGACGCTTCTAGCGCGATATGAAATTGTTAAATTTATGTCGCTTTTGCAGTGCATGTGGCTAGGTGATTAATTTTGTTCCTAAATTTTCCTTTCCAAATTTTAGCACACGCTTTTATTGAACTCGAATTGCTTGTTTCCACGCTGTGAAGAGAAGTTGTTTTTCCGCAATTGTCGTCCTGACTGCAAAACTCCGATGTGTGCCTGTGAACGGGAAACGATTGATTGTAGTTCTGCTTCTAGCGACGGGCGCTCCTCGTTTGCGTGACAGGTGGGCGTCATGTATACCGTTGACTGGCTGGCTCCCCGCGACTCGAGACCTCGCTCACCGCTGTGGCTGCTCAGATTACACAAAGCGACTCACTTGGATTTTAATGCGTAGCACTTAGGCGCCCGCTCCTGTGGTTTCAAGGCGCCGTCGTGTATATGTATGCCTTTTTCCCGGGATGAATTGGGAATGGAATTAGAAGTATTTTTCCCAAAATAGAGCTCTTTGTGGAAGTCCACGCGCTGTTTTTTTTTCTCTCAAAGTAAGCGAAAATATGCAGTAGAACCAACCAGCCCAAGTTCAAACATTAATAAGTCAGAGCCTCGAATTTAACAACAGTATTTTTAAAATGGCTTGGCTAATTACAAGCACGGTACATTTATGAGCAACGCGAAAAGCTACTATAATTCTGTCCAAAGTTTACCTCAATTCTTCTCGTGACCGCGGCTCTATGCCGTTGGTATCCGTCGTGTGGAACCCCACCACCTCTTACACCTTACGATTTTTTCAACTTCGGCGGCGCCTACGATCCGGCGCCTGCTGTCTCCCTACCCTTCGCTTTTTTATGCTTTGCTTCTGTCGCCGTCGGCGAATCGACCGGACATTCGCTTGTTCAGTGTAAGGTTCGCATAAGAGCTTGCGTGCCGCTCACCTCCCCCCTCCTTGCCCAACCGTTTTGCAATACTGTCCCCCCTGTTTAGACACACGGGTGCCTTTGCCCGCAACTCTGTCGACGAAGGTCTGCAGGTCAGCGGGGCGCACAGTCGTGCACGATGAACTGTGCACCCTCTCCCTCCATACGGAGCGAGAGAATAAATTTTAGAAAACATGTGCGGCATTAGTTCGGAAAGCTAGTCGAAGCAGGAGAATCCACGTAAACGTAATTGCGCCCACGGCCGCGACCACGGCCGCGCCTGACCGAGCCCCGACGCGACGCTTCGCGCCGAGGAAAACCCGAGTTCGCTTTGTTATAAGGAGCTCGTGCAAAATCCACGCACGATTCGAGCCGCCAACGAACCTCGCCCCAGCTAGACGAAGCTCTCCATCGCATGAGAAGTCATTCGTGCAAACAACGAAACTTCACGTGGAGCTTTGCCGACACTTGTTTACGCCTGATGGCTGAGGCACTTAGTAACCGCGCCATAAGCCTGGCGCCTGTAGTGGTGAAGAGCTCCAGGAGGCGAAGCCGCCGCGCTGGCGCCTCTTGGCTGCTAGAGAAGCCCAATACTTTATCTAGAGCTCGCTCATACTGTAAATGCAAGACAAAGCTTTACCCTCGGCTATCTGCGCGACCACCCCTCCCTCTTTTCTCACATTCTATAGGTGGTATTCATTGAAAAGTTTAGCGGGCAATTTCTTCGCTTGGCAACAGTGAAAACCTCCATGTCCGTGGCCACTGTGCCCATAGAGTTTCTCACTAACTCACCTAGAGAGTGGAATCTGGCGCTAGCGTCAACGTGATTCGGCGAATGCGCTCTACGCCTCCATGAGTGCCGCCATAGTGTGTAGTTCAGCCGGAAGTTCGGCGTGGCATGGCCGGCAACGACTTTGTGGCTACGCAAATTGAGTTTTTGTTTAAAAAATTGCTACCAAAAGTGCCGCTGTTACAAATTTTACTTTGTATAAAATGCTGTGTTCCATTGCTTAAATTAAAAACTGAATTTGAGGGTTAGAAAGAAAAACAAAACAAGAGTCCTGCATATGGCTCACGCCGCCAGAGACAGCGGGCTTTCCCGGATATATTTTTAAATTCTTACATACTCCAAACTGGATGAGGTTTTCTTTGGTTTAATGTAATATTACGCTGATAAAAAATATTTAGGTGTTCCTAAACTGTGTTCATTCTTCCTCTCAATACAGTATCATTATCGTATGCTACGCGTTTTGGCAGGCGAAGCAGATGCAACATTGAGATGCAAGAATGATGCAATCGCGTCGTATTTATTTGTTTTGTCTAAGCAGATAGAAATAAACTTAGAGGCGGAGCCTATTACCGCAAGTAAGTCTTCAAGCACGCACGCAAAGCATCATGAAATTGCATGAACGCTTTAAATGGCAAATAAATACTGGCTTGTCGAGTAGCTGTGTATGTTGCCTCATTGCGCCTGCCCAAGGCAGTGCATGCTTCAAGGAGTGAGTAAACCCAGCGGCGGCGACGAGCGACGCGAAAATCGTAACTGAATGTGTGCAGAAAACGGATAGTGTGGGCTAGCGTAGCTTATTTTGTGGCTGTAGTGTGGGCGGCGGCGGCAAGCGGCCGCGGTATATAACAGGCCTCTGGGACCCTTGCTCGCTTTTTGCTGGCCAGAAGCAGCCCACAAGCGAGCGGCAGCGGCGATACAGTGAACTGTAGCGACGAGCGACGACGACTGAGGACATTGGCGCCAGTGTATTAATTTTTTTTTTTTTTTGCTTGTCGCTGTCACCCAGTGCACTCTGCTGTTGTACCTTTTGAGTTACGTTTTCGGCGTTGCTGGTCGCCGTCACTGCATGTGGTCACCCCTTCATCTTAAGAAACTCGCCGCTAACGCGAGCACATGCGTTAAGTGCTAATCACGCTGTTATTTAGACATATCTGTGATAGCCATTGAATGCCAGAAAGTGGCATACCGAAAACAGAACTAACAAGCACTTCCGAGCCGAGAAGCCTAATCCATAGCCCTTTGTACTAGCCACTTGCTGCCAATCCGATTCGCACACTACCCACAATTCCCATTTCGGCGAGCGATCGCAGCGACACTTTCCGCTCTAGGTAATATTGAGAAACTCTATGACTGTGCCAGCGCATGCGCTTTGCGCGCGCATCTCACAGAAAAAAAACACCAGCATCCATCGTGTGCTGCGTTTCAACCGATTATCGGTAGTGCCATCAACAGATATATTATTAATCCCACTCATATTATGTGGTGGCGATCTACCTGCCCTCGAGGACTTCGCATCACCGGAAAATGAAACCGTGGCTACGAACGGCGCGCATAAGCCCGACACTGCCGTTGGCTGCCGCCGCGGATGTCGACGCAAGTGCGGCCGCACCGTATTCACGACTTTATGCCTGGTAAGTGCCCCCTAAATAAGTGGTTCAGTACAAAAACCGAATAATTTCTTTGGAGAAAATGTTCACGCGTACGCCGATTTAGCGCTGGCTTTTTCGTGCGCTAAATGTTTCACAGTCAACAAAACAACTAACCTCTGACATTAGAGCGCGACGGCTGGCAATCAGCTGATCTGCGGCGGCGACTTTATACGCGTCTGGCGATAGGTACATCGTACTGTGCTGCACTCAACAGTACTTGGCGTCGAGGTATTTGCATTCAGTGGGCAACAGTTTGGAAATGATTACAGTTCGTGCTGTCAAATGGACCACAGCGATCGTGTTGCAACCTTTGTGCGACGACCAACTCGCACTCGCTCGTATGAAACCATGACTTTTCGCGAAACCAACGCTATCGCGGTACAACTCAATAGCGAGTTTTAGCTGACCGTTTTTCACGGTCCGCTCCGCTCCGATAGCAAGCGTGAGCGCCATTGCGCATGCGTGGCCCGCTTGGCCGCGAACGGCATTGGCTCCGGTTGCACTGACCGTGCCGCCGATACCGAAGCGGACCATCAAAATGGTTAGCTAAAACTCTCTTTATCAACTCACACGCACACTCCTTGCACGAAAACACAAGCTCACGTGGGGGCCCGCGGCCTGCCTGGCCGCCATGAAGGCATGAAGGACAAGAGGGGTGCCTGATCGACGGGCCGTGCGGGTTGTGCGCACAACGTCGCCTTAGCAACAGACGCTTCGCCACGGAAATGGCGGCTCACACACATGGTTGCCTGCATGCATTCCACGTCAATGAATACCTCCTATAGGAAATTAAAAAAATGGCGCAGCTTGCACTAGTGGAGTAAGGCTGGAGAAACAGCAAAGCTGATAGCCCCTTTTCCTTCGTCGGATACCCGGCTGTTGAGCATCACAGATTTCCCAACTTGCCGCCGCAAGTTCTTCGTGACTGGCAGGCCCGGATCGTTTGGTCCGCAGGCTTTGACATCTCTCCCAAAGTGGCCCGTCTAGCACGCGCTAGAACCCGCGGCAATCGGCTTCGCGAGCTCGCTGTCTGTGCGCCCTCCTTCAGGCACGAACGCACGTGAACTGGCTACGAGAACAGCACGTGAGAGATCACGCCACGAACGCTGGGCAGAGTGTTTTCGAAGGTCGAGCTGGCCGACGCCGGGCGCTCCTCACGAGGCGCACGCTCGCGTGCGCTCGGTATTGTTGTTTGCAAGCTCCTCACGTGGTGCAAGCGTGGCCGACGTCGCTGCTCCTCACGAGGCGAACGGTCATGCGCGGTCGGTATTTTTCTTGGTTTTTTTTATGGTAACGGAGGACGACTGAATGAAAAAAGGCCAACTGAACTCAAATTTCACGTCTACCAAATTTATTTTACCACGAAAGTGTTCTATTTCCGGTTACAAACATTTGAGTGACCTCATATCCGTCACGGAAGTGACGCCACTACAACGAAGCAAGCGGACTGTAATGGGTGCACCCCTGCACACAGGGTCTTCCTGCGGGGAAGCAACCTTTAGAACCAAAGAGTACGTTATACGTAGGGTTGTTCGTTTTCTGGTTTTATATTTTAACACGGAAGTGTTTTATGCCGAGATACACCAAGATTTCACTGACATCATATCCGTCACGGAAGTGACGCCAGTACACCTTTGCCGAAGCGACCCGCCAGCAGGACGTCACTCGCCCAGCACACCCACAAGACAGCTGCCGACCTGCAAATCATGCTCAGCTGCAGATTTCGCGGCACATTGGTAGTGTGTAGTGGGCAAGGACAACTACGGGAAAGAGCGCCACTGAATTGAGGAGTGCCATCTTCGCAGGCTGCCGACGGGGTCATTCTACAGCCCCGCAAGGCTCAAACACACCAACTCGTCCTTCTCGGGTTCCTGTAACTTTTGCGGCCAGTGGGCAGATACATGCAATATGGTATGTGCCGGCCAATATCACCCAGGATTAAAAGCCAAACTGAAGCCAACGAGATAGGGTTGGGAGGCAACCCTGTACGGCTGCTGGGACCTAGAGTCTTAGCGGGCTCTCGTCCAGCGGGCACGGGCGGCGGCCTCTACCAATGGGATCCCGTACTAAGGAACACCACCCACGCTAGAGAGGCTGAAGAGCCTCTCCCTCCCTTTAACTCTGTCTTGTACATCATAAAAGTTTTTCCTCCTCCTTCTCTCGCTTAACGTACTGGTATCATTTTTGTATCGGTCTCAAAGTGCCCGCATTGGAAATTTCCACAAAATGTAATGATCCATGTGGTTTACAAACATCAAGCGAAGTTAAAATTCCAATTCTATAAAGAAAGAAGCGAAATCAGTGGGAATGCGAATAAGTATTAGGTACTTTTGGGAGTTGTGAGTGTGAGCGGGATTTGTGAGAGGTGAGCGCCAGTGCGAGTGCGTGTGGGTGAAGCATGCGAGTTGTGAGCGCGAATGCGAGTGAGTCTGAGTGGCCAATGTGAGTGGTGAGTGTGAGTGAGTGTGAGAGGAGAATGCGAGTGGTGAGCGTGAGCGCGAGTGAAGGCGAGTGGTTCTGCCTCACGCTGTCATAAGCGGCACCAAACACAACATACTACTGAGTTTTAACAAGCTTAACCCTCAAAGTTACGATCAACTCCATTGGGTCGCTTGGGAAAAAACAAGACGAAGACGGTTCTCTGTGAATGGTATACACTATTTGAGTTTCCCAATAACCAGCGTCGGCCAGCTTTTGTTTGTCAACTCTTGTGATATAGAACGTTGTCTGTCACAGTGCATGTGCAGTTATCCTGCTAACGACGAAAAAAGACAATGACGAAAAAGGTGAACAAAACAAGCGTCGACCCCTACCGGTTTAACACAACTTCTCGATCAAGTCTTGTTTTGTTTACTTTATTCCTTGGAAACATAGTCACAAGATACTGCAAACTGGTAAAGAACTCCCATTGCGCGTGGGGCCAAATTTATCAAAACGTTTAATCAGTCACCCTTTTCACGTCTTAACCTTAATCATTTATTTCAGTTGGATATATGACTTCTTGACTAACCGTAAACAGTTCGTTTGTGCTAATTTCCATCGCTCCTCCCTCTCCGTGGAACCTCCATCGTGCCTCAAGGCACTGTTCTTGGCCTTAATCTATATTAATGACCTCCACAATAAAATAGCTTCTAACATTCGTCTATTAGCAGAAGATTGTGTCATTTCTCGTCCTGTTCACAATGCAAACGACCCTGTCATCCCACAGACTGATCTTTCCTTAATCCAAACATGGTGCGAGAACTGGCTGATGTCCCTCAACATAAAGAAAACTCGTATCATTTCCTTTCACCGCCGACAGTCTGATTCATCCGCTAAATACTTCATGTTTGACTATTAAATTACAGCGGTTAGCTCATGTAAATACCTCGGCACCACTTTAACTTCGGATCTGACCTGGTCATCCCAATAAGGAACATCACTAATGATGCCAACCGCGTCCTTGGTTATCTTCGAACAAACTTACGTCTAGCCCCGCCTTCTGTTAAACCCTTAACCTATCTAACACTAGTACGCCCAAAGCTAGAATATGCATGTGCCATCTGGGATGCCCATCAAATCACTCTTATTAGAACACTTAGATCCAGCCAGAATCACGCAGCCAGATTCATTTATACAGAGTATTTCTATCCTACCAGCGTCACCGAACTCAAATCTCAAGCTAGCATTGTTAACGTAGCATCACGCCGCAATATTTCAAGACTGTGTTTGTTTCATAAATTTTATAATGCATTGTATCTAAACCATGTTATCGTTCCAGATCATCGTCTTTCATGCCGTATGAGCCACTCGAAAGCTGTTTATCCGCCCCGTGCGCATACTGCTGGCCGTCTCGCTTCATTTTTTGTACAACCATCAACGGAATGGAACGATCTTCCTGCTGACATAGTGCACCACTCCTGCATCGCCCATTTCAAACAAGCCACCGAACAAATCATCTGTTAGTGAACTGGCTACCCCCTCATGTAACATCCCTGGACTGCGGCCCTTCAGTTATTATAATTAAATTAAAAAATCTACTTTTTCTCATCAGCTTTCGATGTTCTGGTAACCCCTTCGCATTTATTTGACTTTGATTGTAGGGTCTAACGCGCCCACACAACACAGGCGATGAGGCGCGCCGTGGTGGAGGGCTCCGGATTAATTTTGACCACCTGGGGATCTTTAAAGTGCGCCAAAATCTCGTACACACGGGCGTTTTTGCTTTTCGCCTGCATCAAAAAAAAATCGCTCCAATCCACCCCGTGAATGTGGTTGGAAAGCAAAGCTGTAAACGGCACCCATAACGATTACCCATGCGACGTCACTTAACTTCACTCACATCGCACTACAAATAGTAAAACCAGAGAGAAGTGAAATGCACTTAACCACACCATTTATTACTTCAAAGAGATATTCTTGGTAAGGTTAAATTAATGCATCATGCATGAACGGTGTTTGGTTGAGTTGTATTGGTGTAGCACATGAGTGGAAACTTTTTTTATAAAATTAAAGTAAACTCCAACCCGGTGTTAGACGATCTGACTTCTCCGTCTCTGCGCCGCGGACGGAGGCGAGGAGATTTGCCGCAGAGAAGGAGGAGGAGGAGTAAGAAATACTTCTGTTCAGTTTTATGAACGGCCCAGAGTACGGCCCTGGGGAGTGATTCCTTCTTCTGTGGGGCTCATATGCAGTCCGCGCGGCATTTATTCTGTCCACCCGCTGAAGCTGGGTAGGTAGAGAGGGCCTGGACAGCAGCAGCTCCTATTGCTCTTGTTGGGTAGTTGAGGGAAAGAGAGGAGGGTGCTCAGGGCTAAAGTCGCACACCCCGATTACGGGGCGGAGTGTTCCTACTTCTAAGCTAAATTTACATTCAGCGTCGTAGCGATTCGGATACATTAAGTGAAGACGCGTAGGCTGTGGGAAGGAGCCCGGATTGTATGAGCCGTAGGGTAGTCTGTTGTTCTCTGGAAAGGTCAGCGTAAGCCGAAGGTACGGTCTGTCTCAGAAGGCGATAATGCTGGGTTATCTCCCTGAACGTGACAAGCGGGTGACTGTCCTCGTGCAGCTCCATAACACGGGAGGTAAAAGCGCAGGCTTGTTGGGTGGACGTATTTGTTGCCCTCCATTGAAGCGTGAGGGGGTGTCCAGATGAGCTGAATAGAACCGTTTGGGGAGGTGTTTTTTAGCACGCGCAGTGCAGGTCAGGACACCCAAGCCGACTGGTAATTCCGGTAGGCTTGCTGGGAATCGGTGACTACCCTCAGAACCCCTGGCTGAGTGAGAGCCAAGGTGATGGCTTCCTCTTCTGCTGCCGTCATTTCTTGGGTCCTAAGCGAGGTACACGCAAGGAGGTTGGTTCTGGAGGTAGCCACGATGATGGCGTATTGCTGCCCTCGATGTTTGGAGGCGTCTGTGTAGATAACTGCATGATCCCCGCCGAGGTTGGTGTTTAGCGTTTGAGCCCGTGCTTTTCGGTGACCCTCGTCATGTGAGGGGTTCATATTTCTAAGCAAAGGGAGCATTTTTAGTTTTAGTCGCCAAGAGTCTGGGAGTACGTCAAGCGGAGTGACATTCTGGGCTGCCCAGCCAAGCTGGTGAAGCATGCGGTTACCCACCACAGTTCTGAGTCGGGCCTTCTGGTTAGAAAGATGGCCTTCTATCAGCTCTTCCACCGTGTTGTGGAGCCCCGTGCTAAGCAGCCTCTCTGTGGACGCAGTCATGAGAAGACCAATGGCCTGCTCGACCGCCTTTCAAATCATTATATAAAGCATCTCTATGTCTTCCTTGTCGAGAAGAAGACAGGGGGTTCACGTATGCGACTCTCGAGAGGACAAAAGCTTCAATTAATTGAAAGGTACCAGATTCCTTTAGGCCTCGCTTCTTGGTGGCAACTCGCCTGATCATGTGTATGATTTGATTAATGCTGTTTTTTAGGCGCTGCAAGGAGACGTCACTCTTGGTGTTAGCCTCGAGATGTAGGCCCAGGATCTTGATGCTGGGGCTTGGAGTGATGGCCTGGCCATCAAGGAGTATTTGAATGTATTCCTTGGTTTCGCGTGAGGGCGGACGACAAGGAGCTGTGATTTTTTACATGAACACTGGGGGCCACAGGCTTTAGCACATTGGCGTACTAGAAGTGAGATGCGATGCATTGGTGTGAGCTTCCTTTAATTTTTGTAACTCTTAGCACATGAGCAAGGTGCGCACAGGGCCGCTAGACGGGCGTGAGTGGTCGCGTGACGCTTTCACGTGGCATTCAGCGAGAACGCAGGGGGTAAACCCGTAGATGTGCTTGGTGAGTACACCACCTGTCTTCCACGTCCTTGCGTGGGCTCGTAGCTAAATAGGTAAGACAACGGGCTCTCGCTTTGTTAGTCTATTAGTTCCAGGTTCGATTCCCGGTGGTGCCAGTAAATTCTTTTATTTGTTCGCTGGAGTTTTCTGGTGACACCAACGGTCGCGAAAGAACCCTTGGGGGGTAGAGGTAAAAAGCTTTGCTTTAAAAGCGGCCGCCGCAGCAGCCGGGAATCGAACCCGCGTCCTCGTGCTCAGCAGCGCTACACCTTAGCCACTGAGCCACCGCGGCAGGTGCGCATTTCGGGGCAGCAAGAACCACAATACGGCATAACTGGAGCTCTTTGTGTTCTCTCTGTTAATCAAGCTGCGTGGCGTATGCACTTGTAACTGCTCTGTCACACGTGCTTGCCAAATCTTGTGGGAACCCTAAAAGATCGTACCCGTTATATTTATTTATTTATTTATTTATTTGTTTGTTTGTTTGTTTGTTTGTTTGTTTGTTTGTTTGTTTGTTTGTTTGTTTGTTTGTTTGTTTGTTTTGTTTATTTATTCATGTACCTATATTTCACCCGACGGCATTACAGTAGTGGGCTGAAAACACATTTTCGCACAGGAAATGTGCCAACAAACAAAAAAGGAATAAGAAATAACAAGAAACAGGGACGCAATCAAAGAAAAATAACAGTACACAAATATACAAAATATACACAATATACAAAAATATACAGCTTTGAAAGTAAGACACGTATGCAGAAACATGTGCATAAACTCGCGCACAAAAGAAAACAAGTATGCAATAAGCACGCATGCGCACTAAGAAGAATGGCGCAGTAATTTAGCCTTGAAGATAACTGCGCAAATCTTCAAGGAATTCGTTGTCACTTGCGCCTTGGATGATTTCCCTGGGGAAACTGATCCCAGGATTTTTATGTGCGGTGAAAAAATGTGCGGGGAATTATATTTACTTATAAATTGAAGCCAGCCGCTCGCATGATGTACTAGTAACATTTTGGTGAGTATGGCGAAAGGGTATAAAAAGAGTAAATGCGGGAAACTTTTCACACGGTATTGTTGACAGGGATAACAAAAAAATCTTTCTGTCACCTCATACGCACAAGTAATTCACGAGGGTAAACAATATTGCCTGGCACCGCAGGGTAAAGGTGGATATTTCGGGCTGAATAACGTTCTGCATGCATGCACCGGGGTTCACCATATAGCCAAAGGATGCCGCAGAGAGGGTGGTTGATCTGAGGCCCCTAAAATTTTAGTGGCCTTAGGTTGATCAAGCAAGCTGCTAGCATTGCCTCATGGTACATGGAAGCTACTTACCCGCCTCTGCATTCCTGTTTACTCGTGCCAAACAGCCTGATGGTTGAATAGTTGTTCTTAAACTATCAACTGTGTGCTCACTAGCTATATGGTCCCTAGAAATATTTTTCTAGTCTGTCGTCCCCGCGCCTTCTCTATGGGGAGGCGTGTCCGCGCCGCTGATGCACGCACAGCGCTGCGCAGAGGACGCTGCAAGCAATCGGAGCGCTGGAGCGGTCGGAGAGAGAGCGGCCGCCTAGAGCACTGCACGGGCCCGGGCCGGCCCGAAAGCCCGGGCCCGACCCGGCCCGCGGGCCGGGCCGGGCCGCCCGAAGTCGATTATTTGCGGGCCCGGGCCGATCCCGTGCTCAATGCCGCGGGCCCGGGCCGGGCTCGGGCTCGACGCCGTGGGGCCGGGCCGGGCTCGGGCTTGAATTCATAGGCACGGCCGTTAATAGGTCGGACGTGAAGTGTAGAAAAGATCAGCATCAAAATGAATATTCTTAGTTTATTTTTCCGCGCTTCTTGCTGTTAGTTGTACGCATTATTTTAAAGGCGTGTTTTGCTCGGTCTGATGGTCACTATACTGCAATTTCAATGACATTTCTTGTACAGCATCAAGATCATACCAAAGATACGATTACAAGGAATGCCCAAGAGGGGAAGGACTTAATTCAGACATTCTGGAGCTGTGCACCTATGTCTATGTATGTACACGTGTGTTTTAGATGTCGCACCAATCAAAATGTGGCTGCCGTGGCCGGGAATCAAACACGCATGCCACAGAAACACCGCCGCTTAACGACCACTGCATGTGAAGTACTTGAACGCGCGTACATACTCGTTGGTTCAAATGCGGATCGAAAAATGTCAGCAATACCAACTTCTGGCGGAGACAACCACGTGAAGTTGCCAAGAGTCTGGTCATCAAATGTGATGATGTCTCTCGTGTAAGAATACGAGCTATTATTACACCGATGTGGCGTGAACTGCAGACGGTGCAAGCTAAACTATGGGCACTTTTAACCCTTATTTTTTGCATTTCAGTTCATGACGTGCTTGTACAGACTAGATGTTCCGCCTGATCGCCCGGAATATCATAAACAAACTTTCTTTAGCGTCAAAGACCGGGCCTGGTCACACACGCGCGGGCTCTCCCTCGGCCAAAAAATAAATTACCGGGCCGGGCCGGGCCCGGGCTCGAGATGGAGGGCCCGGGCCGGGCTCGGGCCAGGCTCACTTATGAATGCCCGGGCCCGGACCTGGCCCGGACAGGGCTCGGGCTAAGTGTTACGGGCCCGGGTCGGGCTCAGGCTTCGCGAAGCGGGCTCGGGCCGGGCTCGGGACTTAAAATCAGGCCCGTGCAGTGCTCTACGGCCGCCGGCCGGCCCAGCCGACATGGAGGAAAGAGAAGTTCCAGCCGGTCTGTGCCGCGCGCTACTGCCGCGGAGAGCGGGCGCGCATCGGTGTTTGTCGGCCAGTTAGGGCGGTGAAATCCAACGGCTCGGTGTACATCAGTCCAAAATTGAAGTTGCAATAGAACTACTATACGACCCTTTAATTTCGCGGCCCAAATTTTTCGCGAATTGGGCTACAGAGCCTATTTGCGGCCGCTGACCTTCGCGAGTGAGACCGAAGGATGAAGCCGCAGCAACGAGAGCACCTAGCTGCTTCGCCACCGCCGCTGGATCCATTATTTCGCGCAAGGTTGAGACCGTGAGATCGCGTTCAAACAGAGCAGAGCGGCGGGTTATCCCCGAACGTCATGCATTGACGGTGGTCGGCATGTAGCCGACCAGGCTAGCTCGAGAAAAAAAAAGGGGGGGGGGGGGGGGGAAGCTGCAGTGAAATGCTTTACCAACAAAAAAACCTGTTCCTAAATGCTTCGGGAAGCACGGGGGGGGGGGGGGCGGGGGGGGGGGAAGAGGGGAGATAAAGCAAGGCATATAAGCATCAAGAACCTTTCTTCATAATTTCAAACAGCTGCAACGAAAATGATTGGCCATAACGCATATTCTCCCTTGTTGCTTTCCCCGCGTGCATATCACGATTCACTCCGAATATGCGGGCGATCAAAAAATAAAATAAAAGCCCTGTGCTGTGCAGAATGCAAGCGCATCTGTTTGGCAGCCTGATTTTATTAAAAATAAGTTTCGCGTGCCCCTCAAGTTAAGGATTTTTCAAAATCATGGAATTCACAAAAATACAAGCGAGCAAAATACAAGGTTTAAGAGTACCCCAGTTTCTGCCTGTTGAACGAAAGTTCCAAAAAAATCGCTCCAATCCACCCCGTGAATGTGGTTGGAAAGCAAAGCTGTAAACTGCACCCATAACGATCACCCATGCGACGTCACTTAAATTCACTCACATCGCACTACAAATAGTAAAACCAGAGAGAAGTGAAATGCACTTAACCACACCATTTATTACTTCAAAGAAGAAGAAGAAGAAGAAGAAGAAGTTTATTAAAATGCAGTAGGCAAGTGTTACAACAGTACAAAATTTTACAGACAAGGGTCCCAAAGTCGAAGACTGTACCGGGATCCTGGATAAGTTAACAACAGGGGTAATCACTGATTAAATTTCAGGCAGCAAACAATAAACAGCGACAAGCAATTATGATCCAAAACAACAATAAATAGTAGAAAAAATTTCAATTGGAAATGTATGGCAATTGCAACATAAAAAGAACTACAACATTTTGAGGAAACCATAGAAGCACAAAAAGTACGAGGTAGGTGTACAAGGCCGTCATATCAATTATACAATGGGAAAGACTAACAATAAAAAGAATAAGCGATAGAAACACAATTAATAAGACAACAGATGGTTTTTCAAGGATGATTTAAATGAAGACACGCATTCAGTGGATTTAACAGCAGCTGGTAGACTATTCCAAATTGATATGGCTGTGAAAGTTGAAGTCATTTTGCCGTAATTAGTTAAAACACGTGGTAGCAGAAAATTTTTATTTGAGGCAAATCTTGTGGTGTTCTGGTTTACTAAGAATCTGGGGTCGACAAAATTGAAATGTAGTTGGGAACATAGAGACTTAAAAATATTATGCTTAAAATATACTGAAACAACTTGTTGATTGGTAACACATTGTAATGGCGCAATAAATCCTGGGAATTGGACTGAGGATGGCTCCTGGTGATAATGCGAATTGATTGATTTTGGATATGTTGGGCTGATGATGTATGGCAATGATAGGTGTTGCCCCATGCTACGATCCCGTAATTTAAATGACTATGAATGAAAGAAAAGTAAAGTGATAAAAGCGCATCATGTGAGAAAAACAGACGAGCTTTAATTAGGGCCCTAATACCGTATGCAGTTTTTTTCTTGATATGGTTGATATGAGAATTAAATTTAAGGTTAGAGTCCAGTAAAACGCCAAGAAACGACACAGAGTTACAAGCAGCGATAAGATTGGTATCAAGCGTTAAAGCAGGAACGGTGGGTATTTGCCTTTGACAAGTTTTAGAGATCATATACTTCGTTTTTTCAGGATTAATATATAAGCAATTATTACGGCACCAATTAACCACGTTCGCGAGATCAGTGTCTAACTTAGATGTAAGGCCATCGATGGATTTGTCAGAAGGTGTTATTGCAGTATCATCCGCATATAAAACGCAATGGCATGAATTCAGGCAATTAGGAAGATCATTGATGTACAGTATGAACAGCAGGGGTCCAAGTATCGACCCCTGAGGCACGCCTTGATTAATAGTTTTAGATTCTGAGAATACACCGTTAGTGCACACAACGTATTCCCTGTTTAAAAGATAGTTTTTTAGAAGTGTTAAGGTAGGGCCGGTTACTCCAAAGCTTTCAAGCTTTGTAAATAAGATGCTATGATTTATGGTATCAAAAGCTTTGGTGAAGTCCAGAAATACTGAGCCAACTAGGCAACCAGTGTCAATTGAATGTTTAATGTGATCAGTTAAAGAAAGTAAGGCTAGACTAGTAGAACTTCCCGAACGAAAACCAAATTGACATTGTTTTAGCAGGCTAAACTTATCTAAATAATTAGTTAAACGCTTAACAAACAACTTCTCAATAATCTTGCTGAAGGAAGAAAGAAATGACATAGGTCGATAGTTTGAAGTTGCCGTTTTATCACCTTTTTTATACACCGGAATGACCTTTGCGCGTTTTAACAGGGGGGGGGGGAAATGCCGGTTTTGAAAATTAGATTAATTATATGGCTCATGGGTACGCAGATCAAGTGCTCCACTATTTTTAGATGACGTGCGCAGATATTGTCTAATCCGGGACTCGTATTTTTTAAGTTGCGGATTGTTCGATATACTTCTTCAGACGTTACTGGAAAAAGAAAAAATGAACGCGTGGGACGAGGCAAGTCTATTTGATACGTTCCTTGTTTATGTACGTGAGATAATGAAAAGTAGGCACTAAAAGCGTTGGCTATGTGGCCAGGCTGACTGTATGTTTCGTTGTTAAATTGAATTTTAGGTATGGTCTTAGGAGCAAAGGACGGCTTCAAAAATTCGTTCAAGAGCTTCCATTGATATTTGGGATTATTTTTATTATTCACGAATGCATTGCTATAGTAGCGATGCTTGGCCACTTTCAATAGTTTGTTCAATACGTTACAGTATTTTTTATATCGTTCCGCTAGAGTTGTGTTGAAAGGTTTTTTCTTAGTTTTTTTATACAAATTTTCTTTCTTTCTTAAACTAGTTAACAGTGCACTCGTCATCCAAGGGTTACTAGGAAAGTTATGTTGTTTTTTGCACTTCACTTTCCTCGAGCTGACAAAAACTGCTTCAAGGAAAAGGCTACAGAATTCAGTTACTGCTTCGACGGGATCAGATGATGAATTAACGTTAGACCAGTCAGTGGAAATTATGGCGTCAACAAACTTATTCTTATTAAAGACAGTTGTAAAATACGAGGACTTCATTGGAGAGGCCTCACCAAGGAAAGCAACAAAAATGGGAAAATGATCGGTAATGTCAACTTCAACTACACCAGAGACTGAGGGTGGCGCAACATTTGATAGAGCATGATCTAATAAGCTGTTTGTCCCATGAATGCTGCATCTTGTGGGAGAAGTAAATAATGACTCAAGGCCATAGCCAGTAAAGCAATCGGTATAAGCTGCATACATATTGGAAGTTTCATCTAATAAATTTATGTTTATATCGCCCACAAGTAAGATATCTTTTTTTTCAAAGGATAATTTGTTAAGAAGTTGATCCAGAACTAATAGAAATTCAGTGACCGAAGATGATGGTGACCGATAAATGCAGCCGAGAATGAATTTTTTGCGACTATCTGGAATGAATGAATCGTCGGTCTCTATCCAAACTGATTCGCAGTTACTGACGTCAATGGCAAGGTCATGCCTGCGACTGTACGCAATGCCAGAATAAACAAAAATGGCAGCACCACCATGACTACCCTTTTCGCGGTGACAGTATTCAGGAACATAAGATGGGAAACCATACAAATCAGAGTCATCGTCGCAGAGCCACGTTTCAGAAGTACAAATAAACGAAAAAGAGTGATTTAGTGATGAAATAAAGTTAGTGATACCATCAATGTTTTTCCGGAGGCTTCTTGTGTTAAAATGAATGACTGATCGGTGATCGTCGGTGAGCAGAGTTTTGCAGACACCCGCGGACACCAAAGATATCTCGATTTGATAAGCACATGACATTCTTCAACACTTTACCTGAAAATCCGCAGGTCAGCCTCGGACGAGATGCGGTATACTTTACTATCCCATGTTTTCGTAGCTTTGATTAGGCAATTGTCAGTCCAGAGGAACTGCCAAGAGTGTTCTTTCTTCAGTTTGAGGGCCATAGCAAACAGTATCTTGTTTTCGTGCGTCAGATGGTCATTCACGTATACCGGCTCGTGTTCCTCGCCAGAAAAGCCAATCTGATTGGTCCTCAAACGGGCTTTTCGGGCTTTCCGGACGAAATCATTTTTCTTGTCCCGGCAACAAAAACGGGCAATAATGTTCAGATCGTCAGATTTTGTGGAGACCCGGTGAATGGCATCCAAGTCAGCTGAAGAAATAGGACAGTCGATAGCGTCCCCAATGGCTGTCAAAATGGCTGCACAGTTTTCGCCTTTGGTGACTGGAACGCTCTTGATTTCGACATTATTGAGCCGAGAGTACTGTTCCAGGTTAGCGAGACGCTTTTCCAGCGCTGCATTGTTAGCCACGAGTTCCTTGTTAGACGCCACGAGCGCCTTGTTGGACGCCACCAACTCATCCCGTTCCTTCACCATGTCATCGTACTGTTTGCTCATGAATTTTACACTCTCCTGCAAGTCCTGCAAGAGATATTCTTGGTAAGGTTAAATTAATGCATCATGCATGAACGGTGTTTGGTTGAGTTGTATTGGTGTAGCACATGAGTGGAAACTTTTTTTATAAAATTAAAATAAACTCCAACCCGGTGTTAGACGATCTGACTTCTCCGTCTCTGCGCCGCGGATGGAGGCGAGGAGATTTGCCGCAGAGAAGGAGGAAGAGGAGTAAGAAATACTTCTGTTCAGTTTTATGAACGGCCCAGAGTACAGCCCTGGGGAGTGATTCCTTCTTCTGTGGGGCTCATATGCAGTCCGCGCGGCATTTGTTCTGTCCACCCGCCGAAGCTGGGTAGGTAGAGAGGGCCTGGACAGCAGCATCTCCTATTGCTCTTGTTGGGTAGTTGAGGGAAAGAGAGGAGGGTGCTCAGGGCTAAAGTCGCACACCCCGATTACGGGGCGGAGTGTTCCTACTTCTAAGCAAAATTTACATTCAGCGTCGTAGCGATTCGGATACATTAAGTGAAGACGCGTAGGCTGTGGGAAGGAGCCCGGATTGTATTTGTATCAGCGTAGGGTAGTCTGTTGTTCTCTGGAAAGGTCAGGGTAAGCCGAAGGTACGGTCTGTCTCAGAAGGCGATAATGCTGGGTTATCTCCCTGAACGTGACAAGCGGGTGACTGTCCTCATGCAGCTCCATAACACGGGAGGTAAAAGCGCAGGCTTGTTGGGTGGACGTATTTGTTGCCCTCCATTGAAGCGTGAGGGGGTGTCCAGATGAGCTGAATGGAACCGTTTGGGGAGGTGTTTTTTAGCACGCGCAGTGCAGGTCAGGACACCCAACCCGACTGGTAATTCCAGTAGGCTTGCTGGGAATCGGTGACTACCCTCAGAACCCCTGGCTGAGTGAGAGCCAAGGTGATGGCTTCCTCTTCTGCTGCCGTCATTTCTTGGGTCCTAAGCGAGGTGCACGCAAGGAGGTTGGTTCTGGAGGTAGCCACGATGATGGCGTATTGCTGCCCTCGATGTTTGGAGGCGTCTGTGTAGATAACTGCATCATCCCCGCCGAGGTTGGTGTTTAGCGCTTGAGCCCGTGCTTTTCGGTGACCCTCGTCATGTGAGGGGTTCATATTCCTAAGCAAAGGGAGCATTTTTAGTTTTAGTCGCCAAGAGTCTGGGAGTACGTCAAGTGGAGTGACATTCTGGGCTGCCCAGCCAAGCTGGTGAAGCATGCGGTTACCCACCACAGTTCTGAGTCGGGCCTTCTGGTAAGAAAGATGGCCTTCTATCAGCTCTTCCACCGTGTTGTGGAGCCCCGTGCTAAGCAGCCTCTGTGTGGACGCAGTCATGAGAAGACCAATGGCCTGCTCGACCGCCTTTCAAATCATTATATAAAGCATCTCTATGTCTTCCTTGTCGAGAAGAAGACAGGGGGTTCACGTATGCGACTCTCGAGAGGACAAAAGCTTCAATTAATTGAAAGGTACCAGATTCCTTTAGGCCTCGCTTCTTGGTGGCAACTCGCCTGATCATGTGTATGATTTGATTAATGCTGTTTTTTAGGCGCTGCAAGGAGACGTCACTCTTGGTGCACCCTCGAGATGTAGGCCCAGGATCTTGATGCTGGGGCTTGGAGTGATGGCCTGGCCATCAAGGAGTAT
Organism: Haemaphysalis longicornis; assembly: GCF_048455015.1. Lineage (NCBI taxonomy): Eukaryota > Metazoa > Arthropoda > Arachnida > Ixodida > Ixodidae > Haemaphysalis > Haemaphysalis longicornis. The sequence continues at coordinate 232,183 of NW_027526290.1, read as the reverse complement.
TTGAATGTATTCCTTGGTTTCGCGTGAGGGCGGACGACAAGGAGCTGTGATTTTTTACGTGAACACTGGGGGCCACAGGCTTTAGCACATTGGCGTACTAGAAGTGAGATGGGATGCATTGGTGTGAGCTTCCTTTAATTTTTGTAACTCTTGGAACATGAGCAAGGTGCGCACAGGGCCGTTAGACGTGCCGTGGGCGGAGCGCACAGTAGCGCAAGAGGTCGCGTGACGGTATCACGTTGCATTCAACGAGAATGCAGGGGGTAAACCTGCAGATGTGCTTGGTGAGTGCACCACCTCTCTCCCCCGTCTTCGTGTGGGCTCGTAGCTAAATCGGTAAGACAGCGGGTTCTCGCTTTGTTAGTCTATTAATTCCAGGTTCGATTCCTGGCGGTGCCAGTAAATTCTTTTATTTGTTCGCTGGAGTTATCTGGTGACACTAACGGTCGCGAAAGAACCCTTGGGGGGTAGAGGTAAAAAGCTTTGCTTTAAAAAACATCATATGCATGCGTACACGCGTAATATTTTTATTCGGCATTTATATTTAACAGATATTACCAACTGAGGATGAATGCGTGCGAATTGCTTGCAGTGCCCTCTGCGCAGCGCTGTAAGTGCATCAGCGGCGCGAACACGCCTAGAGAAGGCGCGGGGACGGTAGACTAGCAAAATATTTCTAGGGACCATACTCGTAACTGTCCGTTTTGCGTCTCTTTCATCGTGACGTACTTCCTAAAGCAGTGGGCCTTTGATACAAACACCGTAACTGTTCTTGCAAAGGCATTTTAAAGAACTAAAATCATATTAGAATATATTTTATGTGTTTATTTGAGCGTATTTTAAAAAAAACTAAACGCGAAAAAAAAATTTTGTTATGAATTTGAAAGTTTTCACCGCAGGGGGAGGAACGTCCGGAGATGTCAGCTGCGGTCAGCTGTTTCCTTGTGACAGTGAAGTGTCAACAATGCTGCGGCTACTCAGTTTTTCGTGGTTGGACTCCGTTTTGAGGTCGGTGACAATGCCCGGGCATCAAGATAACCCTCCCGTTAGGTATTTTGGCATCAACGCACTTTCGGCATGCTGACGCGGGCTTTTCCAAGAACCTGCAATGGTGCGTTACGTCGTTGACATTTTCGTGGTGCTCTACGAGTGAAAAATGTGTAGGGGCGGGGGGTTATTTTCGTTTCTTAACGACGTACCTGTTGCACGTGAAGTCTACGGACTTTGAGCTGGTATGTGTACCCGTAAAGTACCAATAACAGGTTATAAATGTCATGCCGAGTGCCTGTGTAATTTTGGTCGTCTGCTCAACAGCTATCCAGCTCGCAGACGATCGTTTATTCCACTGCACCTGCTGACCGTTAGCTAGACTGCAGACGATCGTTTATTTCATTGTGTGATAGCGGTGGCGTAGATGCACAGGCCCACGGAGGGCTGCGACAGCGATATCGTTTCTTCGTTACCGACGGCTGACTGAAAGCCATCGGTACCCAAGAAACGAACGGCGCATAATACTTGCTCCTCGAAGCTGAGCCCGCGTGTCCGCCGACCAAGTTTCTCCCGGAGCTCGTCGCACAGCCACCGCACGACCCTCTTTGAGAGGCGGAAATGCTGGCGGAATGCTTCTCGGGGCATATCGAACGCGTCTGCATTGCTTCTCGACCGCTTGTTCCGGCGAGCCAACAACAAGGCAATGATCGGCGCATTCATGACTGCTTCCAAAAACCGCCTGTTTGAAATTAAAATCGCCTGTTCGAAGAAGCCGCGGTCAAACGCAGTAGGTCCGCCGCGCTTGCGTTATGTCACATCCAGTTGTTTGCTTTTAGCCAATCAGGGCTCTCTCAAAAGGGACACTTTTTAAAGGGACAAAAAAGGGACAAAACACGAGAATACCGCCTCTACGTTGACAAGCCTGAAGAAGAGTCGTTGTAGCCGGGACTCTTTTCTGGCCCACTTTTCTCGTAGAGGCAGGTGTAGGCAGGATCTCGGTACGCCCTTCAAGATTTTCCAGTGAGAGGAGTAAGGCAGTGGGCTTTTTCGGCTGTGTGGAGCGTATGTCCACCACACGTGTGTGTTAGCGAACGTTAGTTGAAGGTCTAAAGATCTGAGTTTCTTATCTGCTGGAGATTCCGACGTCAGTTGTAAAGGCTTCAACCCAAGCTGGAAGACATCTAAGATTTCTTTAATGTTCTTTTTAGTTCACCGTCTGCATGAGGACGCAAATTTGCTTAAAGGATCTGTTCGTAACCACCCTGATTGGCATAGCAATAGATATGGCCGCGCGCGGTTATTTTAGAAATGTCATATATCTTAGGCTGCTGTTGGGAGGTAAAGGCAGGTGAGATTTTCGAGGCGTTTCACATTGCACAGTGCAGTGAAGATTGTGTTAGGGTTCCTAGTGCCCCGCTTCATGAAAAAGATATTTTTTTTGCCTGTCCAATAGACGCCGTCTCCCATTTCTAGAAATGATTTTTTTGCGGTTTTCCTCCTCGTACCCCTCCCGTTTTCCTTCCCGTTGTATTGGGCATTCCCCGCGCGCCTGCATAAAACTGGCGCCCCGATCTCGTACAATCATTTGGTTGTTAGTGCACGTTAGTGTCTCTTCCCGTCCCGTCTGACGCGCTGTCGCTTTCTTTCACTGCTACGTCCCGACCAGCCCATGTTCCAACTCTTGTAATGATATTAGTGATGACGTCCCTTCCAGTTAGGAAATCACTTCTCCCTATGACGTCACGTGTGCCGTTCAACAGCCGATCATACCACACCTTACAGGCGTTTGGTCACTGGACTGCGGTGTCATTGAGAAGGCTTTTTGTTGCGACACTCTGCGGGGCACTATGACGCAAAAGGCCGCGTAGCAAACCCAGCATTTTGTAATTCAGACGTAGTGTTTCCTTGTAGTAAATTCGCACAGAGAAAAGGTGGCTCCTATATACAATGACACGGCATGCACAACTCTTGCGCCGACATGCAGCACGCCGCTGCTCTCGCGACCTGTGCACGCATAAAATCGTCGGGTGGAGGGCGGGAGGGGGGGGGGGGTCTGCACACCGTAACAAGAGACGCGGAGGCGCTGACAAACGGTCCCCCTCCCGGCGGGCAATGCAAATCAAAAGGAGAGTAACCCTGCGATTCGAAACAGAAACGCGGGGAAGGAAAGAACGAGAGCGGCAAGCGCACACACGAGAGCGGGGGTCGAAATCAGACCTGCGCGAACAATGCGATTACACGCTGCAGGCGCCTGGGGACCGGCCGCATCTCCGCTGTTTGCTGCCGCCGTCCGGCGTGTCGGAACAAAGAGCGAGCCGGCGGTTCATCTCGGCTTCATTTGCACCTCGTCCCCCGAATAAGCAGCGGGGTTTGGACCCCGGTTGCGAGCAGGTTTCGTGCAGCGGATCCAAAGCTGCCCACGCAGGTCGGCCCACTTCGCCAGAGTTAGCTTTCCATTCTCCCCGTCTTCAATAAAACATTGAGCACTCCTGGCCGTGGAGCCCTGAAGGCTCGTCCGAAATATCAAGCTCGCTTCAAATAATAGAAACTGAAGATAAAGACACGCTTTGTTGCTGCTGAACGCTCAGTTTCTGCACACCTATAGGTAGACAAAATTCCATCTTGTTTCGTAAGGAAGTCATTTCGTTTTTGGTAAGGCTCACTCACACGCCTATCAGTAAGTACACCCAAGAACAGAGTTTACGGACCACGAAAGCAGCATTTTTGGGTTATTTCTCTGCTATACGGCAGCCCGGGGTACTATGTGCGACATTGTTCATTACTTCAGTAACTATACGACATCTCGCCTGCACACGGCAGTTTGTCGGGCTGCTACTGAAGAGAAATAACTTCAAATTGCCATATACCCGGTACGTAAACTTTTTCTCGTGGCTGTACATTTAATAAGCCCTTAAACGGGCCACTGCCGTTCCTCAAGGGAACGCATAAAATGTTGGACCACTTCTAGTTACGGAGTGACATCTGTACTTCAAGAAGTGACCCTGACACAAAGCTCGCGGTGGCTTTGAGCTAGCCTCTATACAGTCAAACCCGGCTATAACGAACCCGGATAGAGCGAATTATGCTATATATCGAACAAAAAAATTAAGTTACGGAAATACATGGGAAACATATTCCTTATAACGAAGTTCACATCCGATATATCGAACTCCGCGGGCCTGGAATGGCCGGCGAAATGCATGGTCACGGAGCGGCGATTGAGATGTGGATTGGCCGCGACCACGGAGCAAGAACCGCGACTGGGACATTGCACCTTGCACGGAGCGAGGGGACGGCCGACACTTTCCGTAACCACTTCCGACGCGTGGGACTTACTACGTAACCTGCCCAGTCAGCGAGTCCGGACCAAGACAGCAGCATCGGTGAACTGTAGGAAGAGCTCGCCAACGTTGCCGATGATGTCGCGAGTGAAAGCCGTCCGATGCTTATAGTGAAGCGCTTTCGGCAGTCGATGTGCTCCGCTAATGCTTCTGCGATTTTGGAGAACGCAGACTCGTACTGCTGCAAACAATGTTTCGCGTAGAGAATCCTATGCTAGTTGTAGCCGCCAAAACGAAAGTGAAAACAAAAATCAACGATTTTTTTTTTTGCAAAGTAGGCAGTTAAGGCGGAAAGAAGCTTTATTAATTGCAATATATGGATTATTTTGGGTATGGTTAATGGCTACTTTACTGTGTTCGTTTCTGCATGCGGGAATGGTGGAGTTGAGGAAGGGGGGGGGGCTACCGTGCAATGCGAACTCGTTACAATAAGCTCGTTATAGGCGGGTTCGGCTATATCGAACTATTGGATATATCGAACAAATCGCGGTGCATATTGCAGTTCGCTATAAACGGGTTTGACTGTAGTAACTACATGACGTCACGTGGGAGAAATCCTATCCCGCTTATGGAGGTTACGCCGACGCCCACATGCGTTACCGAGGATGCGTGCAATAGTGGTCGGCCGCGTGAAAGGAATGCTAGTAAAGAAAAGAAAATTGTACGGCTTTCGGTCTGAGTTTCGGACCCGGGGACTGCGAAGTGTGAGCCTAATTGGTGATGTACGTAGCGTGTGCGCTGTGGCCTTCGAGTCGAAACATGTGCTAGAAACTACCTGAATACTTAGAGCATGCCGACGTTCTAATTCTAAGCTCTACGCTCTAAGACATACCAAAAGCGCACTTACACCTAATATAAAAGGTTTTCTGCAGAGCGTTGCCATCAGCAGTGGCGCTAACTATCTCCAAGCCTATATTATGAGGTACGCTGGCAAAGTTTTGTGCATTGTGGGGAAGTTCTATGCGTAGCCGAGAAGCAAGTTCACCAGGAGTAACGGGTTAGAACAAGCCGGTGCCTAACTGCAGCGTGCAACTCGCGGCCGGTGAGGCACAGTGACAGCAGCCGCTGCGGGAACCGGTGCGAACTGACTCCAGCGGAGGCGTGTTAGAACAACATGCGTCTAAAAGGAGGAAGATAGTTCGCGTTTCTATTGGCTCCTAAACCATGACGTCAGCCCTGTCAGTGAGGTCGAAAGTACAGGACAGTTAGGGAATTTGTTGTTGAAGAAAGCAAGCTTGCTGTTCCCCCTCCTGGGGAATTTCCCAGTAAGAAACTGACTGCCGGCATCTCGCAGCAGACGACTAAGAAACGTCTGGAACCGAGTTTTTTGTTGTTGTTTTTGTTGCTGTTGTGATCACTTTAGTTTTGACGCGTATTTGGCTTTGCAGTATTGTACTTACGAATGCGCCTGCCTGTTGTTTTCCCCAAGGTTTGTCATGGGTTGGTTCCTATATTGTTTTTATAAATCTCGACAATGTTCTCTCCGCGTGACCCTTACTACTGCTGCCGCCACGATCCCCAGACTTGGAGGCTGCCTTCTTGATCCTTTGTTTAGTACTGGAATTTCTTTGCTTCTGCTTTGTTCGTGCTTCTTTCAAGAACGATGAAGAAATCTAAAGCAAAGTTGGATGCAGAGCTGTGAGGCTTCTTAGATGTGCGCGGGTGTACTGGCGAAAACAGTAACAACAATAGCCATTTCACGTATACAGTGTGCTACTTTTCAACTAAAACAAGCGGAGAATGAAAAAGATTGCACCTTAATCTCGAAGTCTTTCAGATGTGTTCATTCCAAAATGGCTACGTCCTTGGACGATAGATGATCTATACAAGTTTCCCTCATTGCTGGATGCTTGATTGTCGTTAGATGATCTGGTTCATTTCTTAACCCTTGCGCTTTGTTGTAACTGATGTAGAGCAAGCAAGCATTAAATTACTTCCCACTTACAAGCTCCAAGAGCACATGTACCCAAAATTTCTAAAAGCTGCTTCGGAAACGCAACCTGTAGCGTTGCGTCTCTCTCTCTCTCTCTCTCTCTCTCTCTCTCTCTCTCTCTCTCTCTCTCTCTCTCTCTCTCTCATGTCATTTTGTTATGATCTTCTTCCTTTTGTTATGATCATATTCTTATGATCGTCTCCCATTCATCTCCCACTCTCATGTTTCTCATGTTTATTCTCATGTTTTATCTAACTTCAATTATTTCTACGTGTTGCACAATTCAGCCTCACTGAAGGACCCCGGAACGTATCCACGCAATGCTACAGAAAAAAAAAACAGTTCGCATGCTCAACCATAGCCTGTAGGCGAATATTAACGCTACGTGGCGGGTAAGGGATGTTCAGACCTATGCACGTGGCACAGCAGTGCCAACAGTAATCGTCCTGAGAAACTGAAACCCTCAGCAAACTGAGAAACCATTTCGGGCGTTTGGAATTAAGCTGTTAAATTAACTTCTACTTCCTGGTGGAGCTTACGCATAACTGCGTTTGGTTGTAGTGTGACGCTGTAGTAGCGTGCGCCTTCGCTGACGAAGTTGTGTATGCTTCAACGTAAAAAAACTAAGGAATGGACTATTTTCAGCAAATGTTCGAAATTTGAGTTAACTTGGTTTATTCGACCAGAATTTGCAGTCCTGCAAGGGTTGAGTTAACAGGAGTCTACTGGAGCTATTCAATATTATGTATTTTCTGTAGAAGTAACGCACAGTTACGTAAAATTTGGTATGTCATAATCAGTACTTATGTTTTTTTAGGTCTGGTCTGCACTCACAACCGCTGCTAAGCTGCCACGCCGTGGACTACATAACTTTGTATCCATTAGTAGTGCGGTTAATAATGCCCTGGATTCTTTTTCTCTCATTGGGTGTAACCAGACTCTGTAGTAACTCCTTTGGAATAATCCGGTTTAACATTAGAATCATCCAGGGTGTAGGAAAATTGTGTATTATATTTGGACAGCCTTGTCAATTTTCTCACGGGCTCGGGACGCCATTTCTGCAAGGGCTATATACGGTAGCGTCTTTCTGTTCAGGAGTGACAGTGGGGCTCTCTGCACTTCCTGCAAAAAAAAAGGAAAGGAAAGAAAACAGGAAATAATTCAAGTAACTGCACTAAGAAGCTTTGCACTCCACTGCAACCATGAAGATAATCCTGGCATTGTTTACACTACACCACTATACCGATTAAATGTCCTCAGAAGTTATGAATTTTTGTGCTGCTACAATGGATAACGGTTTATAGAGTTCTTATGCATTTTTGTTTGTGTTGTTGGTTTTTATTGCTGTTTTAATCGCGCGAAGGCGGTAATTTCGTTAGAACTCTGCGGATTCATGAGCAAATATTTAGTTTTTAGTTTTATTTTGCTCTAACACACATTATTCATTTGCACTATTATGACAATTTATTGTCTTAATTTCGTCAATTATCCGTTATTGGGCCCGTAAAAGACGTAACAGTTATTACGGCTGTGGTTATTGAGAAAAGTGTTTACGGAGGAGCGAACTACGAGATCTGACTGACATGAGCGGTGGAAGAACGCACCCCTCGCGTTAACAGTCCCTGCATAATACCTTCCCCGTTGAACAGGCCGGTTTGAGCGCACTTCTAAGACACTTTTAAGCTTACAGACGTGAAAAAGGGGCGAAACACACGGATGCACTTCCGCGTGCGGGCATCGTGTGTTTCTCCTGCTTTTTCGTTTCGTAAACTTAGCGCACTGTTTTTACAGCTAAGATGTATGAACAACCCTAGACGCAAGTTCTCGTTGACTCCAAAGGTATTTTGTAATCACGGAATGCGCCTGCGCACGGAAGTCCGATAGCAGACCCCCGTTAGGGTTGCAGCGCACTGCGAGAGCGGAGGGGGAGCATGGCGGTTTAGGTAGCAGACGACGAAGGCGCCATCTACCAGGTCGACACCCGACTAAACTGAGGACGGGGTCAACGACGCAGCCCAGGCGGTCTTTCGTTGTGGCTAGTATTAACTCTATGGCTGTGGCTGCGGCGCTGTCACTGTGTAGGAAAAACACATCCTTAGAGGGGGAGAAATGGCTGGAAACGCTGATTAGTCAATCTGTGTGACGTCACAAAACGTAATTTTGACGTTATATTTTTTTGGCGGTACATTTGTTCGTTTGGTTGTTTTTAGCGGATAGAATGTCCCCCTAGTCCCCGCGATTGTAATGGCGGAAAGATCTTCACACAAGCTTTTTGTGTAATTGTTGGAGAAAAATTGCAATGCACATACGTACAGCTTATAATTCCACCGATGCAATCGTTGCTTTCACGCAAGAAGAATCTGGTTATTCATCATGGTGTGGCGTGGTAAGTTCCAGCACACTACAAATGCAACTGGCACAGCAGTGAAAAAGATGAGACATCCATGTGCTCTCTCTTATTAGTTCTCTGTTGTTTTTATTTAGGCGTCCTTGTTTACCTTTGAAATTCTAATCTTTTTACGTGAACGTTTTGTCCACGTTTGTTTTACTTCTGCAGAAGTTTCACGCTCCATGTGCGTTATTCCATAAACTCAGTGTTCACAAGGGGAAAAACGGGAGAAAGAATAAGTCTCGATCGCAGATTTGTTCGTGGAACGACGGTATAAGAGCTATACGGGGCGTGCACAGGTATTGGAAAATAGAGAGTTTTAGCACTCGTGTGCTCCGTCTGTTCTGGGGTTATCGCGTCGACCCGGACCCGTCTGGGCACTTGCCCATTCCTTTCGGTAGGGGGATTAGTTCCGTAGCCGGCCTTCGCCATGCCCGCGCATTCGTTACAGTGGGGCGCTCCTTGCCGTGCTTGCGTGCCCAGGCGCAGTCGGGTCCCTGTAAAACAGACGGATCATACCACTGCGTCTTATCGCCATGATGAACTGTCCCGAGGGGAGCACATCGCTGGCATTAATGGCACAGCGAACGCCTACATCGCTGGCCTGTCGTCTTTCAAGCGGCAACACGCCTATGGCTGTTAGTGCGCGGAACGTTTGGGAGCACTGCAGCAGGACGCGCAAGCGGGCATGTCACGTGGTGTTTTGTGTATTTCGCGGGCTACATGAGTAAGCTGAAAACACTAATACTGTTAATACTGAGTTAGATCGAAAGACGGAAGCTGTTTATTTGGACGTTTTCCAAACCGCTCCGCAACTTTCCAATTGGAATTTTTCAGAGCGGTTCAGAAGTTGCTCAGTTATTCTAGACTAATTATCTGATTAACCAAAATACACAAAATAGTGCGACATCCTACATACAAAATAGAGCAACATGCATTTGGTCACGTCATCTTAAAGTGCATCGGCGTAGTTTTAAAGTCTGGCTAAATTTAGATAAAACACCCTTTTACTATTAATACTGGGATGAACATTTCGGCGAGATAGATTTGCGGATTGATTAGGAAGCTGAGTAACTGACTGACTGACTTTAGTTGGATTTAATAAGAAGTAACATGCACCGTGATATTTTGTTCTGTATATTATAGACTATTTTATTTGTGTGGTCATCTTTATCTCGCGACGGAAAGCGACTCTGGATATGCCGACTAATATGCTTCTTCCGCTCGCGAAACTGCACCGGGAGTATTGTTCGGCATACCGCCGTAGGCGCAGCCGCTCCAAGATGGCCGCAAACGTCGGCTATCCGTGGCTTTCGCTCTCCGGTAGGTCAAAGTTGTTTTCCCTAATTTTCTGAATATGTAAGTAAGTGACGTCGCCCTTCTTGGTGGTAAACAAAGTAAACCATAGATTGTAATATTCGTGTCAAGTTTCAAGTTGAACAAAGGAGCGGTTTGTCACAATTTTTTTTTTAAATCGCTCATTAGTCCCCGCACCCTCCTGTGTGTTTCGTCGTTCAGCCGACCTTTAAAGTCCTTGAGCGAAAACCGTTAGAAAGCGCCATCGTGTGACAAACATCATGGTGACCTCCAGCAAATAAGGGGGAGCTGAAACACTCTCCAAAACAAAAATTGAGTTAAACCTTTCCGCATAGTTTCTGACACGCTGACTCCAAATATAACATCGAAATTTATCATACATGAGTTCCACCATGATTTATCTCGCAAAACGCTCACTCTCGTTTGGAAGACGCTTCACGCTTCGTGTTTGACGCCTCTGATTGGTTGCGCCATTCGGGCTGTCAGAAGCATTGTAAATAATCGAGCAGTAGCGGCGCTCGCCTTTTCCGCCATTTAGCTTGCATTTCAGTGTTACAACTGGACCGCAATTTTATTTTCTAACTTCCCGTCCTGTTGGTTCAAGTAGCTCGAATTTACTCTACACACCTGATAACCGCAAAGCAGTGACTTTGTGACGTCGGCTGGAGGGTTTCCTGAGAACATAACAAAACTGGGAAACCGGCAGAGGGCGTTGTATTGCTTAGGTTAACGGTAATTCTATGCCGTCCTAAACTGTATAGCGTTCTTGTGCTAGACAGTACTTATGTTACCGGCATGTGTGTGTGTTACGGGGCACGCCGGTAACACACGCACACGCACACGCACATGCACACATACACACGCACACGCGCGCAAGCAAAAGCGCACAAAACGCGCACGCACACGCAGGCACACACACGCACACGCACACACGCACACGTACATTCACATGCACACGCACACACACACACGTACACGCACACACGCACACACACACACACACACACACACACATGCGGACGCACGCTCGCATACACGCACGCACGCACACACGAGCACACGCGCGAGCGCACGCACACGCAGGCGCGCAAAAAAACGCACATGCACACACACACACACACGCACGCACACACGCACAAGCGCACAAAAACGCGCACACACACGCACAAGCACACGCGCACACACGCACACTCACCCACACACACACACGCACAAGCACGCACAAGCGCGCACAAACGCAGACAAACGCGCTCGCACACGCACGCACGCACGCACGCGCACACACACACAAGATTCCGGGCATCTGCCTGCTCTACTTGCATTTATTAACGCAATAGCGTTATTACAATCATTTGTCGACTTCATCATGGCTCCTTGCCGTCCGCTTTCCGCTGTGTTTACCAAGGGTCCGCGAAAGTGCGCCGTCGCTGCGACTGGAAGTTACGGCTGAGGCAGTGGAATGGGAGGGCTCGCCTGAATGTGAAATGTGGCGTAGCGGCAACTGAAGTGTGGAGACGAGGAAATTGCCGCTATGGCGGAGACGAAAAAGAGGACACGCATTTTTAGCATGCAGTTACCGAATCTGCGCAGTCAAGTTTATTCAGTAGGTAGTAGCATGCTCGGCAGACGGCCTCCAGTCGTGCACGCAGCTCACGCCATCACATGTGCACTAAAGCACATCTTCACAGGAACACAGAAAAATGAATTTTCCCTAATCCCCATGCCGAAGCCACACCTTGTCTATTGCACGCGCCGCCACACCTTGTCTATTGCACGCGCCGTAGTGGAGGGCTCCAGATTAATTTTGACTACCCGGGGATCTTTAACGTGCGCCGAAATCTCGACACATACAAGTTTTTGTTTTCTGCTTCCATGACGAAAACGTCCGCCAGGGCCGGGAAGCGTATTCCCAAACCATATCCCGTAGTGGCCCAGGCCGACCACACCCCCTAAGCAGGGGCGCAGCCAATGAAGTTAAAAAATTGCAATTTTTTAACCTCCTTGGGCGCAGCACCGTGACGTCTCTCCCTATATGTGCGCGACTTCATGCAATGTGGATTTTTTATTTTTTCCGCCTCCCCTCTTTTCGGCTGCTTTGCGAACGGCCGATGGTTCAGTAGCTGTACAATCAGTAGCTGTACAATCCAACTATTACTTAGCACTTGGTTGGTATATATTTTCGATATTGTTTCCCTAAATTGTTATGACCAGCAGTGCAAATTATGCAGAATTTATGACCGAGTGTAAAACGTGTACGTTGGAGCTGGTGTCTTTCTTATCAACGTATCACCCTTGCAAGAACGATTCACACCTTCCATTGCTGTTAACCAAATGTCAATGTTTCCTTAGTGGCACTGTTCCTGATAAAGAATAAGGTAATGAAGTTAATGTTAACGAAATTCAATGTAATAGTGCTTATGAAAGTGCCAAAATGTAGCAGCTCGTGCAGCTGTAATACTTCGCAAGAGTGGGACAGTTTGTAATGTAGTCATGGGTAATTGGCTGCCTTTCCTGTAATCCTTACCTGCAGCACCGAATCGTGTTTTGAGGTGTGTATATAGTGAAAGAGCACCCAACTCAATTGTATAGCCTTCTGTGTGCTGTAGGATGAGCTTTCAATGAGGGTGTTTGCTTTCCGGAACGTGTGTAATTGCCATATGAGCGTGAAAGCGTCCTTCCGCGCGCGCGCACTTCGAGCACCGAGTCGAGCGCTTATCTAGGAACACGATCGGAGGTCAGCGTCAACTTGCAGGTGCGCAAGAAGAGCGCGGAGAGATCAGGGGCTCAGGTACAAAAGGTTAGCTTCTGCCACATGTGCGTCAGCTTCCCCAGCGCCGCAGGCCAGCCCCGCCCACGGAGCGAAACCGTCGGCCGCCTGCCAAGCAGCCGAAATGAGGGGAGGGGGAAAAACAAAAAATCCACCTCGCATTAAGTCGCGCACCTATAGGTAGAGACGTCACGGTGCTGCGTCCAAGGAGGTTAAAAAATTGCAATTTTTCTAACATCATTGGCTGCGCCCCTGCTAGGGGGTGTGGTCGGCCTGGGCCCCTACGGGATATGGTTTGGGAATACGCGACCGGGAATAGTACCCGCGTCCCTGGAATCGGCAGCGCAACGCCTTACCCACTGCACCACCGAACCACTGAAGCCGTGTTTTCACCGGAACTGATGCCGGCACCAACAGTCGGTCAAATAACTAAAACTGGAAGCAAAGGACTAACGCCAGTCTCTCAAAAACCTAAGAAGGCAGAATTTATCAGCGGAAACGAACTAAAATAAGACCCATGTATATACAGCGTTTATGTATGTAAATTTTCAAACTACTCAAACAATTTTCAAAGTTCTGAATATTGTAGCGCTTCCGTTGCCGCCGCAATCTCTGGAAAAAAGCGTATGGCCTCACTCGGCCAAGTTAAAAAACACCCTAAAAAGAATAACGGATGACCCCAAAGAGACCAGTCATGCAAGTGATGTCGTCGTAGCTCTAGAGTGAAGCGGCAGAGCCAATGTCAGAATTGAAAAAAAAAAGAGGAAATATATAACCATTTGCCGACATTATGAAACGCCAAACCAAGAAAACAGCAGGAATGAGAGAAGAAACAATAAGACTCAAACCTCGAACTTACCCGAATTGGAGAAATCCCAGTAATCGCCATCATCAGGACAGCATAAAAGTCAGCCCTCTAATTAGCAAATTTACCCTGAGACGAAATGACAACCGGTGGACCACCAGGGGAACACAATGGACAGCCAGAGGTGGGTCCAACAAAGGGAAGGTCATTTACTCGAGGGGGGGGGGGGGGGTCGAATAAGGAACATTCGGAGGCAAAGGATGGACTCGGGGAGCGCCCGGAAGGAGCGGCTGCAGGTCCATCGGAGAGGCGTTCGTCCTGCACTGGAACTAAACTAAGCTGTTGATGATGCTGGTGATGAATAGGTGCTTACATTGGGTCAGTATTAAGCTTTTGAAGCAATCGGTTGCAGATTACATCTGCGTTTAACTAATAGGCACAACGCGATAGCGTTAGTTTGGCGCCCAGAGAGCTTCTTGGGACGGAGCTGCTGTATTTATGATCTGTGCTTCACGAGTACTGAAGGTCAGCGAAGAGAGAAATACTAGCAGCAATAGCTTTCAATCGCCCTGGCCCAGGAGAGACACACGCCCTCGGCGCTTCTGTGGCTTAAAATGTGAGCGTCAAATGTTGCCGTGGCCGTTTCTTGGGCAGTTTGAACAATATGGAGACAGTGTCAGTGGTTCAAGTGTTTGTTCTCTGTCTTTGCCGTACTGAACGTGCTTGCTTTTTTGTGAAGATAGAGACAGCGAGAGAGAGAGAGAGAGAGAGAGAGAGAGAGAGAGAGAGAGAGAGAGAGAGAGAGAGAGAGAGAGAGAGAGAGAGGGGATATTTGTAAACAGCGAATAAACAGATGGGAGAGAGCTCAAGGGTGGAACCTGAAGTTCAGGGCCTCAGATGCATGAGCTGCTTCCTTTGACCTCTCAATCAGCTCACGATGTTTTCAGCTTACGACGTTTTGCCTTGTTCTCTCAGTCGGCTCGTGATCTTTATGCAACGACCTGGTCAAAGCTGCCTCCTATTTCTTGGTAGAAGTCGAATATGCAATGTTTGAGTTGTCCTCCCATGAGCATATCTTCAACATGGCTAGGTTGCGTGGAAGCGGGTGGCGTTTCTCAGACTTTAGCAGTTTTAAGTTAACGCGTGGTGTACCAACCGAACATCTTCGCCCGCATACATTCGTAGATACTTGTGTTGGTTTATCCTCCACAGAGTTTCCGACTCTTCGCCATGGAGATCCCATGTGGCACGGGAAAGGATCGTGTTCCTAGGCGTAGCGCGACGAGGCGTTCTCAAGGTTTTTTGTGGTGGGAATCCGTGCGGTAGTCCTGGTCGCAAGAAGCATGGTATGTGAGTTCGGGTGCCTCTTGGTCTGTGTGTCGTTCTCTTCCAGGCCCTTGTGTGCGGGTGTTTTAGGTGACTTTGTTAACTTCCTTTATTGTGGGTGAGAGTGCTTCACTGAATCGTTTAGGTATTCTCCCTGCAGCGAGAAGTCTAAAGCCCTTTGAGAGTCTGTAATGCTGCGCACGCTTCGATTAGATACTATCATTAATCAAATTGCCAGCAGGATGACTCCAATTTCGGCTTCAATCCAGCATATGGTGGTTCATGCAGTCACAATGATTGCCAGCGTAGTCAACTTCGACGAATGCTGCCTCGTACGTTCGTACATTCCGGAGTCGGTGTATACCGTATTCATATGACTTTGAAACTTTCTTTTGATCCTGCCAGATCTCCTGTAATTGTGTAGGTTTGCATAGATGTTTAAGTTGAAAAGTGGTTTTTGCGGAGTCACTGGATCCGTGACATGTACACCCGGCGGCTAAATAAGGCAGAGCACGCAAGCGCGTGGCAAAGTGCATCGCCGTGCCATCTAACGCTGCACTTCTGGTGTCGAGACATCCATGTGCGCGTGCGCGTCCAACCACGCTCGCTATCCTGTCTTTTCCTTCACTTCAAGCGGAAAAGCTAGCCACATTCAGCGTTTAGCGATAGGGGTCACTTTCTTTGCTGACATGCCTCGCTTGCAGAGGCTTCGGCTGCGAACGGCGGGGGTGAAATGCATGTTGTTCGCTCTTCCTAGATCCAACACATTGCATATCTTGACCGTCTTCGTTACGAACTTGTTCCACTTATGTTCCGTTACATCTTTATATTTTTGCCTAAAACATGCAGTTGCTTGGTAAATAAAAATGAGCTCACCAAAACTCCGACCGGCTTTATAAACCCGGCTTTATAAATAGCGACCTGCGCACGCGCCCTTCTCCTACGGGGTTACGCGGTCCAAGAAATGCCGCGATATTGACGGCGCGCTTCACCAGGTGGCGCTGGGTTTAATGGGCTTAGAAGCGCTGAGTAAAATATGTTTTGAGAGGAGGCCGAAAGCAATGGATCAACGTAGGTGGACAGCTAAGGTTTTTAGGTACCTACACTTGAAAAGCGTGTACACGCAGTGGGTAAGGAAGACATGAGGCTAACGATGAAATACGGAAGAACAGAAGAGAATCCAAAACAGCCAAGGTAACCAAAACAAAGGAAAGGAAGATAGAAACGAATAATTGGAGAGAAAAAATGGAAGCTAAACGTCGTTAGAGCTGTACAGGGCTGAGAAATTGGACATCAGAAGGAAAATCTCTACGATAATTCCAAGGGCAGTGCTTTCCTTTTTGAGACTAGAGCAGGTTGCTTGCGAACTAAGAGCTTTGTGGGAAAGTTGTACAAAATGATGGGGTACGCGTGGTCTGCGGAAAAGAAACAGAAACTATGCGGCACATAGTGTTAGAATGCGAGAGTACCCATCCAAATCTTCACGAGGGAAATATTCGACTTCCAGATGCCCTAGGATTTAAGGATAGCACAAAGGGAGTTAGCTTCAAGGCTGTCGAGGCGACGAAAAGAAGATTAGAATGCTGGTGGACGAAAAGCAGAGAGGAGAATACTGCCTAGGACAGCTACCACCTTTAATAAAAAAATAAGTATCTTGTGCGTAATAAGTTTTTGTGCTTACCCTAAGAGCAGCGCTAGTATTAAACGAAGAGTATAAAACATAAGTATATTAGTTTTTTTGGTAAGATGACACGTCATAAACCCGCCACAAAGAGGATACCAATAGCAATCATCAATCAATCATCAACTTCGCGTCGACTGTTACAGCTGATAGCGGAACGCGCGAGATCGTGTAAACCTCGTGCCTTTGCAAACATGCTGCTTTTTTTTGTTATACCTACCGTGACGTGAAGCAAGACAGTTACTACAGGAAACCAACTTCACGAGGAAACGTAGAAACGTCAGCACTCATAAAGGTGGCTTGTTGCACAGGCCCGCAACTTGGGCTAGCTTTTCCTGGCAGCCTAGACAACATTCTCAAAGAACATTATGCTGTGCCATGCTGGTTCTATCCAATGAGGTATTTTTAACAGGTCCGTGAGGTGCACTCCGAAGTGCAGGAAAACAAGTAGGCTAGCTAGGCTGTTGCAGTTTGCGCGCGTACGTACTTACGTACTTGTCACTTCGTCCTTTCGAGAGTTCTTGCGCAACTTCGCCTTTAATTGTGGGTTTGTTTTGTTTGATGCCCAGATCACACAGATTGGCGCGATGAGCTCGCCAACTTTTAAACCTTATTAATGCAGTTGTCTTTGCGCTAGGCCTTCTCGTTAGATTTATTGCATTTTACGCAAGTGACGGGAGCACCAAAAAATAATCCATGCATCTTTTTCTATTTTGGGGTTTTACGCGCTGTACCTGTATTTGGGCTTTGAGGCACACCGTAGAGGACTACGGATTAGTTCAAGGAACATTGAACGCGTGCCGAAATGTGGACACACCCACGTTTTCCTCTCATCTAATCCATGAATTTAAGCTTAAAGTACCCAAGAACAGACAGACAACAGATTACGAGTTTCGAAATGTTTTTTGGCTAAATGACATACTGAATCACTAGCACGTTCAGAGACAAAGTCTGGCCTTCAGAATTATACCTTCAGCACCTTTTGCGAGGTGTGTTTCGTTTTGAGAGCCCTTTTTTTGTGTTGGACACTGTGAGACCATTTGCAGTGTTAGAGGCCTCATAAATTTCTGCACAATTACACTGGTCAGCTTTGTTTTCTGTAGCACACATTTTTCCTGGGCACAATCAAAAAGTGGGCTCTATAGAAGTAAAGACAGCGCGACGTTAGAGAACTTCTTGAGTTGCTGAGATTATTTTGCGAGCACGGAAGCCACTCGGGAGGCAGCTTGTTCGAGGTGGTGGGCAAATCCCACAAATGGTAAGGTAGGATAGTAGAGCCCTCCCATGTCGACACCAGCAATGAGGGCTATGGATGGGGAAGTGGAGGATGGAGCTCGTAACTTCACCAGGCAGCCCTCGCATTCAATGTTGTCTTCAATGGCCCTGACGAGGAAACCGGCTATCAGTGCCAGCGTACTGGACCACAGACTGTTGTGGAGGGCCTGGGAAATTATGAGAAAAAGAAAAGGTGAATAGGTAGATTTATTAGCCTAAGGTGTCTGCCGCAGGGTGCAAGGAAGTGAGGTTGGTACACCCACCAGCACGGCAATTTAGAAAACAAATATATCACGGTGTCCCTTTGTTTTCTTGCGCTGTATTTTTTCTATCCATAACTGTACACTTAACCTTATGTTTCAGGTCAAGTTGCGTAATGATTTAGTGCACATACATGGGTAGCGTTCCAGTGTAGCCAGGTGAGGGAGCAGGAGCTTCCGGATGTCCGTGTCAGCACCAGCTTCCTTGACAGGCTCGACAGGCAAGGTTGACACACCACCCAATGGGGCAGTCACATATCCAACATTTCCACTCTCTGAGGAGCGAATGATGCCTGTGGTGAAGATCTTCTGCAAGACTGACAGGGCTGCATACGCATCAGTGAGGTCCTTTGACCCATTCAGCTGTCTGATTGCTGAAAAAAGGGATTCCACATCATCACCTGAGAATTTCCCGGGCAAGACGAAATAGAATCCAAGCTATAGGAGGTGCCTTGTGCACAAAACAGTAGACAATGTGGTTACTCTGAGTTCCTCATAAGTCTAATCAGAGAGGACCTCCGGCTTGTGCGATGTGCTCATTTTCCACCGAGCAAAGTACTCAAGACACTGTCTCCAGCCACAAAAGTCTGCAAAGAAAGTTAAAATACATTTATAATCGTCAAATCACAATTTCCAGCTTAATTTCTTTGAAAGAACTGCAATACTCTTCAGATCATGGCATACCTTTCGTCGTCTGCACTGTAGAATGGCATCCTCAAGGCATCTCGACTTGTCCAGTGCAATGACGTGCTTTTGACGTTTGCAAAGCAAACCATTTCTGCACTACCTCCATAAATTCCAAAGTTGAACAGTTTTGGTCTTGTCTTGTGCAAGGTCTTGAGCCTACGGCAAAGCAAGGTGTCACCAAAAAAATACAGAAATTCGAAGGGACAGAAATGTTTGATAAAACATATGGAAGGATGAGCTTGATTGATTGATTGATTGTAGGGTTTAACGCGCCGACGCAACGTGGGCCATGAGGCGCGCCGTAGTGGAGGGCTCCGGATTAATTTTGACCACCTGGGGATCTTTATCGTGCGCCGAAATCTCGTACACACGGGCGTTTTTGCTTTTCGCCTCCATCAGAAAAGCGGCCGCCGCGGCCGGGAATCGAACCCGCGACCTCGTGCTCAGCAGCGCAACGCCTTAGCCACTGAGCCACCGCGGCGGGTAAGGATGAGCTTTCCCTGGTTCTTGAAAGTTTTCTTGGCATCCAGGAACTGTGACAGGATGTTTTAAAGCAAAGCTATTTACCTCTACCCCCCAAGGGTTCTTTCGCGACCGTTGGTGTCAACAGAAAGCTCCCGCGAACAAATAAAAGAATTTACTGGCACTAACAGGAATCGAACCTGGAACTGACCGAGTAACACAGCGAGAGGCCGTTGTCTTACCGATTTAGCTACGAGCCCACACGAAGACGGGGGAGAGAGGTGGTGCACTCACCAAGCACATCTACGCGTTTACCCCCTGCATTCTCGTTGAATGCAACGTGATACCGTCACGTGACTTCTTGCGCTGCTGTGCGCTCCGCCCACGGCACGTCTAACGGCCCTGTGCGCGCGTTGCACGTGTGTTAGGAGTTACAAAAATTAAAGGAAGCTCATACCATTGCATGGCATCTCACTTATTGTACGCCAATGTGCTAAAGCCTGTGGCGTCCAGTGTTCACGTGAAAAAATGACAGCTACTTGTCGCCCGCCCTCACGCCAAACGACACATAAAGGAACACATTCAAATAGTCCGTGATGGCCAGGCCATAACTCTAAGGCCCAGGATCCAGATCCCAGGCCTACATCTCCAGGCCAACACCAAGAGTGACGTATCCTTGCAGCACCTCAAACACAGCATCAATAAAATCATACACATGATCACGCGAGTTGCTACCAAGAAGCGAGGCCTCAAGAAATCCGATACCTTTCGATTAATTCAAGCTTTTGTCCACTCGAGAATCACTCACGTCAACCCGCTGTCTCCTCTAGGAAAGGAGGACATAACGATGCTTTACATAATGATTAGAAAGACTGTTGAGCAGGCCGTTGGTCTTCCCATGAGTGCGCCCACAGAGAGGCTGCTTAGAACGGGGCTCCACAACAAGGTGGAAGAGCTGATAGAGGGCAATCTTTCTAACCAGACGCTCCGAATGATCATGACTGCGGCGGGTCGCCGCATCCTTCACCAGATTGGCTGGGCAGCACATTATATCACTTCGCCTGATGTACTACCGGACCGGAACGACGAGAACTAAAGATGGACCCTTTCTTTAGAAATATGAACTCCTCACGCGACGAACGTCGCCGACAAGCACGGGCTCAAGCTCTCAACACGACCCTTGGTGGGGATCATGCAGCTATCTACACAGACGCCTCACAAAATCGAGGGCAGCAGTACGCCATCATCGTGGCTACCTCCAGAACCAATCTCCTTGAGTGTCCCTCACTCAGAGGCAGAAGAGGCATCCATCGTCTTTGCTCTCACTCAATCAGGGACTCGGAAGGTAGTCACCGATTCCCAACAAGCCTACCGGAATTACCATTTCGGTTGGGTATCCTGACCTGCATTGCGTGTGCTAAAAATCCACTCCCCAAACGGTTCCATTCGGCTCATCTGGACACCCGCTCACGCTTCTATGGAGGACAATGAATACGCCCACCAACAAGCCTGGGCTTTTACTCCCCGTGCTACGGAGCTGCACGAGGACAGTCACCCGCTTGTCTCGTTCAGAGGCGTAACTCAGCATTATCACCTTCAGAGACAGACCCTACCTTTGCTTTACCCGGACGTTTCGAGAGAACAAACTACCCTACGGCTCCTTCCCACAGCCGGCGCGTCTACCCTTAATCCACCCGAATGGCTATGACGCTGAGTGTAAATTTTCTCAGAGGTAGGGACACTACGCCACATAATCGGTGTGTGGGACTTTAGTCCTCAGCACCCTCCTCTCCTTCTCTCCTTCCGTCAACTACCCAACACGAGCAATGGGAGATGCTGCTCTACAGCCCATCTCTTCCTGGCCAGTTTAAGCTGGCGGACAGAGAACAGGCGCGCGGACTACATATGGGTTCCAGTGAAGAAGTAACCACTCCCCTGGGCCGCACTCTGGGCCGTTCAGGAACCTGAATAGAAGTATTTCCTCCTCTTCCTCCTCCTCCTCCTCCTCCTCCTCCTCCTCCCCCTTTTCCTCCGTCTCCGCCGCCGATCTCGTCGCCTCCGTCCGCGGCGGCAGAGACGGAGAAGTGAGACCGTCTAACACCGGGTTTGAACTTCCTTGAATTTTATAACAAAAAGTTTCCACTCATGTGCTACACCAATACAACTCAGCCAACCACCGTTCATGCATCATGCATTGATTTAACCTTACCAAGAATATCTCTTTGAAGTAATAAAGGGTGTGGTTAAGCGCATTTCACTTCTCTCTGGTTTCACTATTTGTAGAGTGACGTGAGTGAATTTAACTGATGTCGCATGGACAATCGTTGTGGGTGACGTTTACAGCATTGCTTGGCGTCGATTGGCGCGAATTTTTTTGATGATGTGGCAGTAGTCGAATGACAGTAAAAGCAGTCGACTTGCATCAAATGGATGCCTAAAAAGAAATATCCAATAATTTAGATTCAAGTAACCTTGCTGTCCTTCCACATTTACTGGAAATCAAACGTTACTCCGTATTTACGATATAAAATCTGCAGTAAAGACGCATATTAGATGTGACTTCATAAAATCGCTGCACTTACTCGATAACAGCCTGTATCTTCCCCACTGGCAATTTTGAAAAAAAAACTTGGTGTTCGACTTGTGATTATCCCCAACAAGGCGAACCACTTGAAAGCCTGCATTTTCAACTGACTGCATAACGTTAAGAGCAAGATGCTCAAGCTGCTGTCCAGTCAGGGCCTTTGTAAAATAGTAACCAACCTGAAGCTTGCGAGGGGAAATAACAGTCATGCTTCAAATGGCAAGATTCAGACAGTCAAATGGCAAGATTCAGACATTCACCATTTCGTGTACATGCAAGGGTAGCTGTAATGATAACTGCAATACATGTAGTGGGTGGACAATCCTACAAAAACGAAGTACAGGAGGTGGGTTGCAAATTCATTTTCCAGGCCATAGACTGCCTCCGCATCCCCCAGATTCACCAGGCCGTGAATAGCATTAGACTGCATGTGGTCTATGGTAGCTTCCTTTATAGACATATCGTCCATGATGAGCGAGCCACAGCGTGCCTGCAGAGGTTAGCACTGAAATATAAAGTCTCCCAGGTACCATTCGTAACGTAACCTTCTCGGAGTGCAGTTTTGCTTCCATGTGCAGTCGCTGCTTAATCAACGAAGACGCGACCTCCCCTGTGCAGGAACCTATGTACCGCTTCAAGGTCGAGCGGCAGGGTCGTGCCAAGAGGCCACCTTCCCGTATTAAGCGGTATGCAGCTCGAGACTTCGCATGCCAAAGCACGCAGTTTCGTATCGTCTCCTCAAGCCAGCGGCCCTTCTTAAAGGGGCCCTGAAAGGCGTTTCGAGCACACTAAATGAACTAGCGCAATCGGTTGATTGGGTCGTCAACGTCATCTGTGCCAAGTATTACTCTTTTACGCGCAGCGGAAAGCTCACACTTTTGTTGCCAAGTTTGTTGCTTTTTTCTCACCCTTCCCTTCATGTTTTTGGACGCCGCCATCTTCACATGTCTAAGTCATCGATTCCCAGATGTTCGTCATGAGCTAGACATCCTGCTATAAACCTTATGCAAAAACTGGCGAACTTTGCGGGAACCGCGTGCGCTTCCGCCATGTTGGGGGATTCCCGGATCTCCGGATACCGCTGTGTACATGATATCCCGAGGTTAGCAACGCGCACGTCGGCATTTATCGTTGTCCAAGATGCCCAAATACTGCCGTGTAACTTGCTGTGCACAAAGATGATACGAGGACAACCACGAAAATAGCATACACACCTTTTTTTTTATTTCTCAACGGAAGCAGGACTCGAGCTCTGCGTAAAGTCGCTTGCGGGTGTCGACTTCCCTTCGCGCAGTATAATTATAGCTAGATGACATGCATAGCCACGAAACGAATAATATGTGCAGGACTAAAAAGGTCCCAAAGTGAGGTATTTTCTAGCCCTGTATTTGCCGCGGAGCACTCCTTCCTGCTGGTAGTTAAGACGCACTTCATCGATCAGCTCGTACTTTATCGTGCGGGTAGAGTTTTGAGTCTGCCGTTGGTGCTTTCCGCGCCCCCGTTTTCTTTTTATTCTGGACGGTCGGTAGGCTTTTATGGTAGTAGTACGCATTCTTTTGTTTGCCAAACGTTATAGGAAATAAGGGATCCGCGAGAGTTGCAGCCTTCACGTAGCGCCATGAGTAGCGCAAGTAACGTATACGTAGTAACTCCGTTTATCGGTCATGTACCGGTCGTCGCCTGCTGTTCGACCGTAGCCTATTTTCCCAAGGTCAAATTTTAGATGCGACTGCATCTCATTCACTCGCCTTGTCCCTCCATACGGCGTTGTTGTTGTCCGTCCACACCCCTCCCCCATTCTCCTCGCCGCGCGAGCTGCGCTCTCCGCCGCTCACCCCCTCTCCTCTCCGATAGCGAGCACTCTCTCGCGAGGGTCATTGGATTGGATTGGATTGGATTGGCTTGGCTTGGATTGGATGGGATGGGATTGGATTCGGATTGGATTGGATTAAAATGTGTTGTGTTGGATTGTGTTGCGTCATAGCCGCGCCACGTTGTGTCATAGCCGCGGCAGGGGGTTCACGGCACGTTTCACGCGATGGGAGAATCAACCTAACGGAAACAACAACGGAACCCCCTA
This sequence comes from Haemaphysalis longicornis, assembly GCF_048455015.1. NCBI lineage: Eukaryota > Metazoa > Arthropoda > Arachnida > Ixodida > Ixodidae > Haemaphysalis > Haemaphysalis longicornis. The sequence goes on along the minus strand of NW_027526290.1, from coordinate 208,286 downwards.
TTCGTCGCATCTACACAGGGGTTCCCGCGAGGGGAGGTAGGAGTAATTTTTTTCGAACGGAATTTTCTAAGCGGTAGTGTGCACCCAATTTTGTTGTCCACGACGCGAGCAAAGGACGCTCAGCGGTCGCCGCGAGGCACGCGCTCACGAGCGCTCGGCATTTTCTCGCTCTTTAAAGGAGCCATGAAGAGAAAACACAAGTTCGGTTCATTCGAAAGATTGCCTCGTTAGAAACATAACGACACCACTTATAACGCAAACTTCGCTCAAATAAGCTACATAATTAGGAAAAAAGCAAACCATGCGACCCACCAGCTCATTTCCCGCAACAGAACCTGTGATGTCACTTGGGAATGCTCTGCGATTGGCGGAGGCCGGCAAAAGCAAACGCATGTTAGGCAGGGCTTACAGCTTGCATAGCGAGCTAAATGCCCGTGAAACATACTGCACATTCTTTTTATGACAAAGAACGGTGGAGTAAACGGTTGAAGGTCCGAATGAACTCGCAAGCGTGTGCGCCAATGCGTGCGAAACTAGCGCCGGCCGAGCTCGACATGTCGCCGTCGCGCAGACGAATTTTCGGGTTCGAGGCTCTTCGGGGCCAACGAACCGTTCCAGCACGCACAGCCGCGACCTTGCTTCGTATCGTAATCCCTTCACAGGAGGTTGGCCGTCATATCGCCAACCAGCAAAGGTAAAAATAGAAACGAGGGGAGTAAGGAACAGCAAGAAGCGACGAGATAGTGCCAGTCGTCGCGTAAGTTTCGAATGGTGTTGACTTGCTGCTGTCGTTACGAGCTCGTTTCCAGTTTACAACCACTGAAAACTTCAGTTTGTTCAGTTACGGCAGAAACCCTTACGTTAGCTCACTCCTGGGACGTACGCTGGCGCTCGTCGCCGACTTCGTCAAATCGCTCTGACCTTGGGGGAAAAAATGCCGTAAACACCGCGCATTGACGCTCGTATCTTTCTGGTCGAAGGAGAGAGCTCGCGCGAACGGCTTTCCATACACGACACCGGCCAACTGGCATAAGTGATACTGCTACTGAAACTGAACTATTATTAACCGTAATCAAAATACGGCACATACGTACCAGTCTATATTCGTCCGTCGCGACGGGGCTGACGAGGCAGCGGTGCCGACGGCTGGGCGTTCGTCTGTTGTGGCTATCGCGGAATGGTTGCTTTCCCGTCCACCGCATATCCCACAACTCTTGCCGCTCGTGCACTTAGAAGCATTGAGCGTTTTTGTGGTGTGAGGTTGTTAAATGCAAGCCTGAGCTCCTCGGCGAGAGTTTTGTTCTCCGGATCAGGCGATTCCATGACTAGGGCTGCGGGTGCACTAGGTTTTACTAGTATTTTTAAAACGGCCGCCGTCTCGATCGACTCCCGCGTGTGGGTGCTATATGGAGTCGACATACTAAGTATCTGTTTCATGGACCGGCTCTATGACGCCATTGTACACGTCACGGAATGTTCAATTTTAGCGGGAGATTTAAAATTTTGGCTTAAATTGCCTTATTTCTCAGTGAATAAAGCATCATTTGCTTCCGGGAAAGCGCTTGGGGTACTATGAAACACCTAATCTTTCGAATAAAACAAACTTTTGTTTTCTCTTCATGGCTCCTTTAAGGTTTTCGCACGTTTTTTTTTTTTTCTTCTAAAGCCTTTGCGTGTGCTGGGGACGCACGGCGGTCGCCGCGAGGCACGCGCTCACCATCGCTCGGCCATTTATTGGTAATTTAATTATTCATTGGCAATTTATTCGTAATTTATTGGCAATGTTTAACGCGTTACACGCCACACACGTTAAGCGCTATACATTACGGCGAGCTACAACAGCTCCGGTGTTAAAAAATGCCAGGTACGCAATTTATTTTGTGAAGTGTCTTTTTTTTACTTTTGCAGCTTTCCTCTGCGTCCCAGAGGATCCTTAGCGTATAGCTATATCGCGAGTGCCCCCCCGCCCTCCCCCATTTCAACCTCAGGACAGCCCGCAAATTTCGAAGCGTTTCAGGAATGACCTCCTCAGAAACCCGCAGGATGCGAACCAACACGGATGTATTTCAATGTTTGCGTTCTCAGAGTAAAAAAAAAAAGAAGAAATGCGACAGCGAATTCCCTGCCGGTGCCTCCCTGACTGTTTTTTTTTTTTTTAAAGCAAAGCTTTCTACCTCTACCCCCCAAGGGTTCTTTCGCGACCGTTGGTGTCACCAGAAAACTCCAGCCAACAAATAAAAGAATTTACTGGCACCGCCGGGAATCGAACCCGGAACTAATAGACTAACAAAGCGAGACCCCGTTGTCTTACCAATTTAGCTACGAGCCCACGCGAACACGGGAGGGCAAATGGTGTACTGACCAAGCACATCTACGGGTTTACCCCCTGCCTTCTCGCTGAATGCCACGTGAAAGCGTCACACGACCACTCACGCCCGTCTAGCGGCCCTGTGCGCACCTTGCTCATGTGCTAAGAGTTACAAAAATTAAAGCAAGCTCACAGCAATCCATGGAATCTCACTTTTAGTATGCCAATGTGCTAAAGCCTGTGGCCTCCAGTGTTCACGTCAAAAATCACAGCTCCTTGTCGTCCGCCCTCACGCCAAATCAAGGAATACATTCAAATACTCCTTGATGACCAGGCCATAACTCCAAACCCCAGAATCAAGATCCTGGGCCTACATTTCCAGGCCAACACCAAGAGTGACGTCTCCTTGCAGCGCCTCAAAAACGGCATTAATCTAGTCATACACATGATCAGGAGAGTTGCCACCAAGAAGCAAGGCCTAAAAGAATCCGGTACCTTTCGATTAATTGAAGCTTTTGTCCTCTCGAGAGTTACTTACGACAAACCCATATATTCTTCTCGACGAGGAAGACATAGAGATGCTTTATATAATGATTAGAAAGGCGGTTGAGCAGGCCATTGGTCTTTTCATGAGTGCGTCCACACTGAGGCTGCTAAGCACGGGCTCCACAACACGGTGGAAGAGCTGATAGAAGGCCATCTTTCTAACCAGAAGGTCCGACTCAGAACTGCGGTAGGTAACCGCATGCTTCACCAGATTGGCTGGGCAGCCCAGAATGTCCCTCCGCTTGACGTACTCCTATAGACTCTTGGCGACTAAAACTAAACATGCTCCCTTTGCTTAGAAATATGAACCCCTCACATGACGAGGGTCAACGAAAAGCACTGGCTCAAGCGCTGAACACCACCCTCGGAGGGGCTCATGCAGTTATCTACACAGACTTCTCCAAACATCGAGGACAGCAACACGCCATCATCGTGGCTACCTCCAGAACCAACCTCCTTGCGCGTACCTCGCTTAGGACGCAACAAATGACGGCAGCAGAAGAGGCAGCCATCACCTTGGCTCTCACTCAACCAGGGGTTCGGAGGGTAGTCACCGATTCCGAGCAAGCCTACTGGAATTACCAGTCGGGTTGGGTGTCCTGACCTGCACTGTGCGTGCTAAAAAACCACTCCCCAAACGGTTCCATTCTGCTCATCTGGACACCGCCTCACGCTTCAATGGAGGGCAACAAATACGCCCACCAAACAAGCCTGCGCTTTTACCTCCCGTGCTATGGAGCTGCACGAGGACAGCCACCCGCTTGTCACGTCCAGGGAGATAATCCAGCATTATCGCCTTCTGAGACAGACCGTACCTTTGCCTTACCTTGACCTTTCCGTCTCGTCGCCTCCGTCCGCGGCGCAGAGACGGAGAAGTCAGATCGTCTAACACCGGGTTGGAGCTTACTTTGATTTTATAAAAAAAAGTTTCCACTCTTGTGCTACACCAACACAACTCAACCAAACACCATTCACGCATCATGCATTGATTTAACCTTACCAAGAATATCTCTTTGAAGTAATAAATGATGTGGTTAAGTGCATTTCACTTCTCTCTGGTTTTACTATTTGTAGAGCAATGTCAGTCATTTTAAGTGACGTCGCATGAGTAATCGTAATGGGTGCCGTTTACAGCTTTGCTTTCCAACCACATTCACGGGGTGGATTGGCACGATTTTTTTTCGATGCATAATGCGTATTTACGAAGTCGCCGCAAATGTGGGCAACAGAGAAAGGTCCACAGATCACTCGTCGCTCATTTTGCTGCGCTTAAATCTGAATATAAAAGGATCCCCAAACCGAGAAAGCCCCTCACACGCTCCGTACCATGGAGGAAAGAATACTCAGGAGAGGCCCCTAGCATCCCAATGCATTACGAAAAGTGTGGAGGAAGTTACGTCATTTTTCTTGAGCCCATGGGCAATGTTGCTTACTTGTTTACAACTGCGGCGGCCAAATTTGGGCAAATAGAACGGACAAATTTTTAAGGCGCGTAGTATGTCGCTGCCTCGCTACGCTTGCAAACCAGCGCAGTCGCTACGACAAACGTTTTTAGATTAGGCCAGGTTGAAAACTCCGCCGTCAGAGGCGGCCTTAACTCGTACCCCGGCCGCAGCGGCGCTTACGTCGTGTCGAGATCGGCGGAGCGAGCCAACGTTACTAGAAACGTTGGAGCGAGCCGCTGCCGCCGCCGGCGACCTGCCGGGAAAATCCCATTCGCTCAGCGTTGGCGAGAGCCACAGCTCGTTCTTTGCTCACTTTGTGTTTCTTCGTTATGAAGTGAAGTGAAATTTATCGCTGCTGAGACGTAGCGCGCAAAGACCGCAGTGCTGTACGACCCCAAACAATGCTCCCGTGGTCTGCGTTCGCCATCCCGCGAGCCTGTTGCTAGACGACGACAAGCGCTACTTTGCCAGGCTTAATACCTGAAAAATCGTCCTTCTATCTCAAAAACGAAGGCCGTTTTAAATGCGAATGCATTTCTTAGTCGGGGGTTGTCTTGCGTCCCTTGGCCGGCGTCCGCACGCAGGTGTTATCTCTCCGCGCGCGCTCCTTCTCGCCCCTAGCAACAGCTGCGGCGCGCCTAGCAACCGGAGCAGGTGGTGAGCGGTGGAGGGTAAGGGAGAGGAGGAGCGCGCGCGGGCGTGTGAGGGCGCTCGCATCGCGGAGCAGCGGAGGGTAAGGAGAGGAGGAGTGTGCCGGTCGGGTGAGGGCGCTCGCATCGCGGAGCAGCGGAGGGTAAGGGAGAGGAGGAGTGTGCCCGGTCGGGTGAGGGCGCTCGCATCGCGGAGCTCGCTCGGGCGGAGAGAGAGCTCGGGCGCTCCTCCTCTAAGCGCTCGGACTATATATAAATGCAGGGCGCGCGCGCGTATGCTTCTCAAAGACCCTTTGACCGTGCACTTTAGCGACCACAAGGCGGTCATTGCGGCCGTCAGGTACAACGATAACACAAACAGGTGCTGATGAATGAATAAATGGGTACGTTCACACTCACGGCTCTCTTCATTAATTACGCCATTAATAATAATTACTCGCACCGCACTCATCGGTGCACCCAATGCATTCGCATTTCTACACGATCCCCTTCGGGGAGGTGCGGGGGAATTTTTTCGATTGAAACTTTGGGTGAGGGTTAGAATGGGCAAATTGAAGGCGAAATCAGCAGCTTAGAACATGATATCGCACCGAGGAATTAGCGACGAAGCTGTTTTCGCTTCGAAGCGGCAGGGCAGGGCGACGCCATGTTAATCAAATCAAGCCGGAGACAGCAAAGGATGATGGGATAGAGTGCTGGGCTCCTTGGGCTCAAGTCATGGCGGGACTCGGCTTCACAAATGTGACGTCAGGGCCTCTCCTAACGTTTTCTTTCCTCCATGCTCTGTACCAAGCAATCCCGCGACCGCCATCCCCCAACATGGCGTCGCGTGCTCGTTTTGGTTTTCTTCCGGTAGATGGCGGCACTTTTGTATAAGGTCTATTGGGCGGCTTTTTCACGCACTTCCGGCAAAGAGATGAGTCGTCTGCTCAGGGTCGGCTCGCCGGCTGATCTGCCAGCGGAGTGCCAGAGTGCTTGGACATTTTACGACAAACGAAACAAGTGTAAACAAACGCTTAACCGTTTGTATTGAATGCAACACGGCCATAACACGACATGGGTATTCTGTTACCTGAGTACGTTCTATAAAGAAAGCGTTGAAGCCCCGTGGCACTTCTTTCGTGCAATCGCAGAGAACGCCCTGAGCCGAATGCCCGGGTTTGACGCATACATTTTATTCAACTTCAAAACAATCCAGAGATGCGTTTCGAACGAACACAACGTCACAACATGAGTTGCAAGTCTGAACCGCGATTGACAGACGGTGGGTTGCCTCCTCCTGCCCGTCGTAAATTCAGCACTCACCTCTCGCGCGGTTTGCGGGGACGAACAGCAAGTCACTTAACTCTGGCGCACAAGCCGAGATGGCTTCCACGCACACTGCACATACCCCATGCGAGGTTGAGTCGTACGTCGCTCTAGAAGGATAATCCAGACCATGAGAAGCACTATCCACCCGCAGAAGCACAACGTCACATTTCATCGCGAAAGAAAGGCGTCGACAAAACACACACACCATCGCCTCCTGTAATGCCAAACGCATCTCGCACTTCCCAATGGGAGTGAGTGGTACGCCTGCAGTGCCCAGATGTCGCGAGGTGGGGCCCCGAGCTGAACAGGGATCACGCAACCGTAACTGACTTCTAGAGCGGTTTGTGCCTTGTTGCCAAGGCAACCGATGTTTGAGATTGTCAAAGAAATGGCGCTCGCTCCAGCGCTAGAATGCTCAGAGCCGCGGCGGAGAATGTTTGGCCAACGTTTCCGCTCTCCACCACGCGTCGCCCCAAGCTGAACTGGTCACATGATTGAATCGTTTTGTGGACGGGTTCTGTATCGGTTTAAAATGTCTTTTCCACATGCCGCCGGCAGGAATGACCATCGCCGCAAAATAAGACCCGGCACCAGCGGGGCCACGTCTGATACGGCGCTTTTTCGATAAACAGTGCGCGGTGCATCAAAAGGAACGAGCCCACGATCCTCCCCGTGCGGCATCGAGTTCGCCGCCGATAAAAAGTCACGTGCCCCGATAGCAACTGCAGCAACGTACACCGCGAAAGGGTAAGGCCAGGCCGCCGCACACATGCGGCCAGGTTTTTCGTCCGCCTTTCCAGCCTCGAGCGGAGTGCGGGATTCAAGGTGTCAACAAAGCTTGCCCGTAGCAGACGGCAGTATAAGCAGCGCGATAGCGGAAGTAAGTCACCGCCGAGGAGCGCAGCATCACGGCAGGGAAGACTTTCGTGCCGTCAACAGTGGATAGTAAATTGAAAGGAGGAGGAAACGCGGCGCGACGATAATGCGCGGTTTTTAAAGACGATAGTCTTGCTTGGGCTACTTAAACCAAGACATTTTGGTCTGTCTGTATGTCTGTCTGTATGTCTGTCTGGCACAGAGGAGGACATAAGTACAGGGCTCTCATAACAGCCCCCGTGGGAGCCTTGCGAACGTGGATTTCAGTTAACGTTCGCATACAAACTTCCGGTGTCCGGAGACCGTGAAAAGCAGGTGTTGCAAGTACCCGTTTATAGTGGAAAGCTTCACTGGTGATTCGTGAGTACCTGGTGCGGGACAGTTGATCGAGGACGTTAGTACGCATCGGCCGCAGAGCTGGGGGTGGGTGGGGGGGCCCGACCGTCGCCACTAAATAGGGTACTTCCTGTCTCCGACAGTTGGGGCCCAGTTATCGGACCCTATGGGTGAGCGGTAACCCGTGGCAGGGACCGCAAATTTGGCAATTGGCACTGTCTGATGCCCTCGCTGAGAAATCAGTCTTGGAAGAGAGTCAGACAAAAGGATTGGAGCAAAATTGCTCCCCCAATTCCCACCCTTCTTCCCATAACCCTTCCCGATGTCCAAGATCCCGTTCCCAGCAACCCACCCTATCCGGCTTTTTCCTAGGGGGGACAAGGGGGGTCCCCCCGGGCTCGTCCCCCTGGCGGTGGGTCGCAAGAAAGCTTTTCCCGTTAATTTCTCTCCACCTTCGGGTGGACAAAATTCTCTTTGCCGGTTGGCCCTTTTTTTGTACTGTTGCAATTGGGTATAACCGGTTATACTACGGTGGTGCCGGGGAGCTATTGAAAGCTCCATTTACTCGATGTATGTCTGTCTGTCTGTCTGTGGCTCGATTCAGCCACCCGGCCAAAGCAAAACAATGCCTGCGCAATAGTCTTATATAGTCACAGCTAAATCTACCCGTCTATGTCCGGTTTAATGTTCCTACTTGTCAACATTGTTGAAGAAGAACAAGACATTACGCAAATATGATACAACAAATCAATACAGAAGTGATATTTGCAGTGTTCCTTTATACAAAAATCAAACATGCTTGACTTGCCACACTGCACACAACCATTGCCTTTACTGACACTAGATACCCCAGGACAGTTTTTCCAAAGGAAAGAAGATCTTAGTCGCGCCACACGAGCTCTAATTCCACCTTGTAAAATGAACCTCCCTAGCAGACTCGCTCGCTGGGAGGAGGTCTTGCTGCGAAGAGTTCCTGTTGGTGTAGCCCTCTCTCCCGCTGTTACCCGGGAGTGGCCACCACGCTACCATGCCCCGTTGGACCAGAACTGCCCCTTTTGCACGGCTCCCACCGTAGATGCGGACACAGAACATTTGTTATGGACGTGCCCTTTATTGCAAGCAGCCAGAACACGACACCTTCGAGGCACAGGCCTCCACCCTGGCTGACCACCTGACCTTCATCGGTGGATATGGGGACCCCACCACCGCTCCCTTCTTGCGTTTCTCGCGAAACGGAAGTTAATCTATACTTGTAGCATAGTATTTATGCCAACGGGCATAATATCGCAATAAAAAACTCAGCGAGACAATCCAGAAGATTACGGAAACCCTCGAGAAAAAGATTCAACAGCAAGACAGCATACTGGCAGGCATGAGAGCAAGCATAGACCAAATAATGACACCGGCGATGCACCAGATCAACCAAGAATCCGGCAACAACTAACAATCAGGACAACCATGGTCACCGATCCACCAAGCATAACCATATGGCAGTGGAGCTGCCGCGGCTTCCATCCAAAGCAGGCAGTAATACAGCAACACATCGAACACACCAAGAAAAAGCCGGACGTGATCCTACACCAAGAAACGCTCACCGCAAGGCCAACTCTTCCCGGATAGAGAGTGCAAGTGGGCCTGTCGAAATGGAAGAGGCCTATGCACCTTGGTCAGCAAATGACTGACGACTCTGGAACACGAAATCAAAAAGAAGATTGAACATGTCTACACGTAAACTAAACCGACCAAGAACAACAAAGAGAGCTTATTCATCCTGACCGTATATAGCAACCCGCCGCAAAAGCACCAACGATTCAAGTCACTGCTCTACAAGTCCGGAAACATCGCTAAAGATTCCAAACTTATCGGAAACTTCAACGCGATGGACCCATCGGGGGGCTACCTCAAGAACAACGCCAAAGGCAGGAATCTAGTACAAAACGCAACCGAGCTCGACTACGTCCTAATCGCGGACCCGGCGTGCCCAACGAAGATCGGCAACTCGGTATCGAGGAACACCAAGCCAGACCTCACATTCGTGAAGAACGACGCGGACGCCGTCATCAAGTGGGGAAACACTGTAGGCGACCTGGGAAGTGATCATATAATAGTGGAAATCATGGTGTCAGTCACGGCCGACCAGAAGAGCAGCGTAAAAAATACACGTGGGTCGACTGGTCGGACTTCAGGAAGATCAGGGACCGAGAAGAAGCGCACATCGAAGAGATAGACGACATCGAAGAATGGACCAACAAAATCGCACGCAACGTGAGAGAGGCAACGAAGGAGATCGAAACGGAAGTGGAAACAGAAGCCATGGATAGCAGACTGGTACACCTGATCGAGGCAAAAAAAGCCATCCAAGACAGGTGGAAAAAGCAACGACTTAACATAAGACTGCGAAAGAAAGTGGCCGAGCTCAACAAGGAAATCGAAAACCACTGCAGAGTCTTGAGCAACGAAAAATGGAACGAGATGTCCGGTGAGGTAGACGGCCAGCTACACAACGCTAAGGCATGGGATCTCCTCAAACATCTCATGGATGACACCAAGACTATAGGTCGCATCAACGAGACAGACTGGCCAAGCTCCTGCACCGGGAAGTCACCGAGAATGGAGCCGAACCCGTCACACATAAGTTGAGAGACAAGTAGATGCCGACGACGCCCACGGTGGAGCACGGCCCGTACCGAGGCCGATCAAACGGGCGCCTCAATAGGGACATGGAAGTCGACGAGGTACGGACGGCGCTGTCCTACCTGAACACCAGGTCGGCGCCCGGGCCGGATCACATCACCAAAAAGATCCTCAGGAACCTCGACGACAAATCCATCGAGAACCTGACAGCATATTACAACAAATGCTGCAGAAGCGGCGAGCTCCTAAAACAGTGGGAAAAATGCAATACCACCTCATCCCCAAGCCAGGGAAGCCACTGAGCACGGACAACCTCCGCCCTATCACGCTAACATCGTGCGTGGGCAAATCCATGGAGCACGTCTTACACAATCGGTGGCAAGAGTACCTGGAGGGAGAAGAGCTGTATCCGGAAACAATCACCGGCTTCCGACAGCACTTCAGCACACAGGACGCAATGATCCAAATCAGACATCAAAACATTGACGACAAAACAAGATACAACAAGGCCATACTGGGACTAGTCCTACAAAGCGCCTTTGTGAAGGTCACGCAAGCGGCGGTCCTAAGACAAGTGTCGGAGCTCAACATGGGCGAACGATCGTACCAATACATCAAAAACTTCCTGGCGGGTCGAACAGCGGAACTCAGGGAAGGAGAACTGCAGGCAGACGAAAAGGAGCTGGGCAGGCAGGGCATCCCACAATGGGTCAGGGACGTACCCAGAGGGGGGGCTAGGGGCCCGCCCCCCCCCCCCCCCGAAATTTTTTGGGCCATACCTCCGCTTCCCCGCGCCACCTCCCTTCTCCCCTCGCACGCATTCTAAAGCGCCGCCATGTGAATCCTGGGCTTGATCGCTATTTGAGGCGTTTTTTTTTTCTCGAAATTAGCCAAATCCTCCTAAGGAGAATTTGACGGAAACAAAAAAAACGAAAGTTGGGAACCGGACCTAAATTTAATACTGTCAAAACTATTAAATGACATGTTTTACATGCCAGCTAGGGGAAATCTATAGCGACAAGTAATCAAGAATTAAGCGGAGAATTTGAGAAATATTAGGATAAGTTTGGATTTGGCTGGTACTCAATTGAAACAGAGAAGTTGGTGCGGCATTCTTATAAAAACTTCATTGCAATTGACTTTCAAGAATGGTGCGATAGATTTTTAAGGAAAAAAGGCAATAAACATGCAACAGAGCTTTAAGAACAGTAAAACTACACATGAAGAGCCGGTGAGTCTTCTTGGCAGCATTTAGCTGCTCTTTTCGAATGGTTCCGTAGGGTACTTTTTGAGCACGCCTGAAGACGCTCATAAAGCTCTTCATGGCATTGCCATAAATTTCCAAACACTTTACAAGAAGCCTTCTCATGTCATTTTCTTCACCTTAATGAAATGGCTCGTACCCACAGAGAGGGGGGATTTGCCATGGCTTGTAAGCGGCAGATAATTTGTTAGGTACGTCAATGGGAAATATGGGAGAAATAACAATAATAATAACCAGATTTACTCCGTAGGGACAAGGGAGACGAATAAAACGGTAGTATCACATCTCTCAGTTGCATTTTGTTCACTTCGGTTCACGTTATCGTAGACGTGTGGCCACAGATCATTCGCCGATTTCCTCGTTGCTCCCTAAACTCATGATAAGCCAGCTCTCAAAAGCAAAAAAAATTTATGAAAACACCCACAAAAAACCCGAACAGTCACACTAAAAACGAAATCCCATTGGGCAAATGAATTTGATCATTTTGATCCGCGCCACTGCAGAATCTGTCTCATTTTCCATACGAAGTAAGAGCTGCGTACACATTTTCAGGGCATGGTCTCAACTATCTTCCTGCCAAATTTTTCAAGGGAAAGTTGCGGGATTTCCTTGGCAGTGAAGTTTTATCTGACTTAATTTTGGTTTGTGGATTAGGTTCATTTCGAAAAAAAAACACATCTCATTTGGTGGTCAGCCTGGTACTTAAAAAAAACATGCGAGGTTTGTTTACTCCGTTTACACGCAATCTAGTAACGCTGTACACCGGCTTCGTGCTCTGCTGCCGGCCTGCCAATTGTCATTCGCTGCACCCCCTTTACCGTGTTCGTCTGCAGTCGGTGCTTGGGTCATACAGTGTTGTGCACGTTCCTCTAAAACAGGAACGAAAGCTCATTCCTCATTCCTTATCAATTTTGAAACGAGTTCCCGTTACAAGTTCCTTTATTGCGAAAGGAACGCGTTCCAGTTCCACTTCGAACAAACGTTACATTTCATTTTTTTCATTTAAATTATGGTGTCGGAATCCTCAGGCAAAATTAAGTGAGAAATTTAAAACTCACAGCGAACTACGTATATTACGGGAATATGAAGACTGCCGGCAGCAGTTTATCTGGAGATAAAAAGAATCCAAAGAAACGCTCCTAGACGATTTTTTTTTTCAGGGAGCACTGGAAAACTCCACACATGTCTAACTGCGATTTTAGTGCTCGTCTATTATATGTGAAACACATGTGACACTTCCCTCTTCGGTCTTACTCATGCGCAGTAAGCTTACTGCGCTTCAGATATGCAAATAGTAAGTTACTCACATGCAGGGGCGTAATTAAATGTCTTGCATTAGAAACCGCGTCGAAAGGAACAATACATATGCCTTTAATGAATGTTGATTTAATATTACAATTTATTTAAAATACCTTACAGGCCCCTTTGCAAGGAATTTAGTGAGGGGGTTACAAAAGTGGAGCTTTGCGTATCATCAGCAAAAATTTGCAAGTAGCAAAACACAGCAGAAGTAATGACGACGAGGTTCGTGATAAAAGTTTAGGTCGGCAGACGATAACAAGAAAAAAATAAAAGCCAACAGCGTAGTCACACACGAAATCTACGCAAAGGAATTACAAAGTATGCTAAACACAATCAGGGTAGTAGATAAAGAAAACAACCAAAGATAGCCTAATATGTGGACGCGACGCACAAAGCAGGTGCGGTGGTTAGAAATATGCATAATGGAAAAGCACGGGAAATACAACGGAGCCTAATCACGTGCGTAAAAAAACCATATCACTATAAAAAGTATTGTCCGACACGAATTGCAACACTATAAAGTAAAACAAAACACAACAAATAAATAAATAAAAAGTAATGAGAAAACAAGAAAACACCCACCGTGGTACAGAAACGAGAGATTCCTTGGCTGTTCAAGCAGAAAAAAAGTTAAGTACATAACACAGCTATAGGATCTTGCAGGAGAGAAAAAAAATGAATGAATGAGGAAAGCTGAAAACAATTAGCGGGGAAAAAAAATTTCGATTGCATAGTCGCAACTAAGTAGAGTCCCTTGTTGGAACTCAGCAAGAGTTGCATCTCGATGTTGGAGTGAGACAGACGAACCCGTTTTTTCGTCAACACTTCGTTGGAAATGTTGAAGAGCCGTTCCACGGAAACGCTTGATGGTACTGACGTGTTGTACTTGAAGAGAAGTTGGTTAAGTCCCTCGAAGTTCTTCATCTGAGACAGCGGGTAGTAAACTAGTACCAGCAGGTACCGCGACAGCCCATCCTGGAAGGGTTTGCTGCCCAAAGGAAAAGAAATTGTCGGGTGCAGTCGAGGTGGCAAAATCTGCGCTGAATGGCTCGGTCACCGCAGCCAGCTCTGTCTTTACGTCGTTCATCGCCTTGCCTCACATAGAACTGTCCGGGATCCATGATAGCTTAAACCTTGGGATTAACCAACTGGCAACAACGAGCTCGCGCTTTGGATTGCAGGTTTGATGTTTCCAAACCTGCCATCCCGAACATTTCCCGGTGACCGGGTAACCCTGCCATCCCGGTTACCCTTCGAATGACCTCACAGCTAGACCAACTCCGTCGACAACAGCGCACCCGCGCCTCGCGTGCACTAATGGGTAATTACCCCTGACAATATACGGTGGTTTCACAAGGTACCTGCAGCGCGGCTTGGACTTAGAAAAACCTTTTCCCGGCAGGGAACAATTGTATAGGCCAGACGCGCATCCTGGCCTCCCCAGACAAACGATGAAAGGTGAAAGAAATTCTCGCGGCTGCGCTATTCACCCGTCAAACGCCACGTAAGCTCAACCGGCATGAAAGAAAGCACAAGCTGCGGCCCGCTGCGTGGTTATTCTTCTGCCTTTGACCTTCGAGGAAGCACGATCGTGGGAGCTGTTTGATGTATTTATCCTACTCCAAGAAACGCATAGTGAGATCCCTCCGACTTTTCCGGGGTATCGCTCCCACGCCAGCCCACCTAGCGCCCGCGTCGTAGGCAAATGGGCCGGTCAGGGAGTCTGCACTCTGGTGAAGAAAGGGATCACCTATGTCGAACACACGCTCCTAAAGAACAGCGCCATCGAATACTGCGCGGTGGAACTCATCACTGGCAAGAAAAAGAAGGAGAGTACCTTCGTAGTCAACACATACAGCAACCCCAAGCACTTCCAGCAAAGGTTCCGAACCCTGATTCACAAGACAAGTCAACTGGCTCATGCCAACACAGCATTACTCTGCGGCGACTTCAATGCCTCTCACACGAACTGGGGCTACCCCAAGACAAGCGCCAAGGGACGCAGCCTGCTGGAAGATGCTACAGACGCCGACTACCACTTACTCAACGACCCAACAGCACACACCTGCCTCGGAACGTCCACGCAACGTGACACTAACCCCGACCTCACATTCTCCAATAGAGCTGGAATCCGTTGGAGCAATACCGGGGAAACGCTAGGCAGCGACCACTGTATCATAGAAGTCACAATACCACTACGATCTGCAATGCAAAGACCTTCCCCCAAGGTGCAACGCATAAATGACTGGGTCAAATTTTGCAGAGAATTGGATAACATCCCAACACAAGTGGACGACATAGAGAAGTGGACGCAGGCCCTTAACGGAGCGGCCCAGGCAGCCACCACTGACATCGAATACGACGACTCAATCTCTCAAATTGACAGCCGACTGGCACACCTACTTGAGGCAAAGAAATCCCTGCAAAACAGATGGAGAGGGCAACGGCACAACCGAAAGCTCCGCAAGAGGATTGCGATACTCAACCGAGAAATCGAGAAACACTGTGCGGTCCTCTGCCGCCAACAATGGCATGCGGTATGCCAAGAAGCTGATGGACAGATGCACAAGAGCCGCACCTGGAAGCTCCTACGCCACTTGCTAGACGAGAACAAGACCAAAGGCTCGCAGCGCCATGGGCTCGCCCGTACCCTTCATCGGGCCAAACAAGAGCTTGGCGAGTCCGAACTATGCAGACGACTGAATGACAAGTACCTGCTTGTCACTCCCAACGAACCTCTCCCAGACTACACGGGGGGAAGCAATGCTCTCCTAGATAGAGACATTGAGGAATGGGAGGTCAGGGCAGTGATACAAACCATCAACTGTAGGTCGGCGGCCGGACCGGACAAGACGACGAACAACGCCCTCCGCAACATGAACGACGCAGCCATCACCGCACTTACACGTTACTACGAGTGCTGGCGTAGTGGCCGACTACCTAAACACTGGAAGGAGGCGGAAACGATCCTTATACCTAAACCCGGGAAGCCCCCGCACATAGATAATCTGCGCCCCATCTCACTCACGTCCTGCATCGGCAAAGTCCTTGAGCATATACTGCTCAACCGATGGCAGGCGTATCTTGAGGATGGAAATCTATATCCGAACTCGATCCTCGGCTTCCGATCGAAGCTAGAGACCCAGGATGCGATGTTGCTACTTAAACACGAGGTCGTTGACGAGCCAGCACGCTCCCTCGACAACAGGGCAGTGCTCGGCTTGGACCTCAAGAGCGCGTTTGACAAGATCCGGCACTCAGCCATTCTGAAACAAATCTCCCGCCTAAACATGGGACAACGCACTTTCGCGTATGTTAAAGACTTCCTGTCCAACCGGACTACGACTATCCACGCCGGGGACATCCAGCTCCCCAAGAAGCAGCTGGGAAGCGTCGGCACGCCGCAGGGATCAGTGATCTCCTCCATGTTATTCAACTTGGTCATGATCGATGTGGCCAATCACCTCGCAAGCCTTCCCGATGTTAAACACACCATCTATGCCGACGATATCACCCTGTGGGTTACGGGAGGCAGCGACGGCCACATAGAGGCTACCGTACAACAAGCAATCGGCGTCATCGAAGATCGACTTCGTGACACTGGACTAATATGCTCCCCAACCAAATCGGAACTCTTGGTTCTATCACCTCACGGGCGACGCACGAACATCACGGCGGCCGACGGCATAATTCTAAGAACAAGAGACGGGACCGTCATCCCTCACGTAAAGACCTTGCGAGTCTTGGGCTTACGCCTCGACGCGCGTGGATGCAACGGCTTCACCGTAAATAAGCTCGAAACCAAAGTCACCACAGCAATCAGATTAATCCGAAAATATCCACGCGCTATGCGGGCATGAAAGAGGCCAGCCTCCTCCGCCTGGTGCAATCTTTTGCTATTAGCCACATCGCATACGTGGCCGCCTATCACAATTGGAAGACAGCGGAACGCCAAAAGCTCAACGCACTCATCCGCAAGGCGTACACGATGGCGACAGGCCTATACATCCACACCAGTACGGAGAAGCTTCTCAAATTAGGCGTACACAACACTCTCGAAGAAATCGCCGAGGCTCAGAGCACAGCGCAACGTACGAGGCTACTGCAGACCCGCACTGGGCGACACATCCTGGACCGCCTGGGCTTTCGCAAGCAAGAATCACAACGTAACAGCGAACAATCACTACCGCTGCCAAGAAATCTCCTACATAACCTACGTATATGTCCCATCCCCAGACTTATGCATCCAGACCACAACCGAGAACGACGACTCGCAAGAGCCAAGGCCATAACCGCCACTCACGCCACGGACACAGGAGCCTTCTACGTCGACGTCGCTCAACACCCAGGCCGACCAGACACCTACACCGGAGTGGTGATAGCCGCCACCACTGGCGACCTATACACGGCGGGCAGCATCAAAGCCAAAGACACGAAACACGCTGAAGAAATGGCCATCGCCTTGGCGTTCACTAATCCGAAATGCTCCACGGTGTTAAGTGACTCTCGCTCAGCGATCACCAGTTATGCTACAAACAGTGTGACCCCCAGTGTTGTGAGGGTGTGCGGTACCCTACCCCCCCAGGTCGACACCAGTGACTATAAGATGGTTCCCGGCACACGTGGGCCCATTGAACTCACGAGAAGGGCACAGCAACCGCAACGAGGAGGCGGACCGGACTGCAAACGCGCTTACCAGCCGCGAAGCGTCCGAGAGTCCGAGCCTCCCACCAGGGTTGCAGGTGCCTGAAGAAACGACACCACTCACCACATACAGGGAGATCCTGGAGTGGTACCGACATAGCCGCAGAACCTTTCCCCCACCCCATCCCAAATTAACGAGGAAAGAGTCAGTGGTATATAGACAATTGCAAACGAACTCTCTACTGACCCCAGTGATAGCTAAACATATATGTCCAGAAGTGTATACCAGTGATCTGTGCAAACTGTGTAATAGAGACAGAGCCACTGAGGCCCATGTCTTATGGGACTGCCGAACTCATCCAGAAGAAGCGAAAGGCGCCACGGTCCCGCCGCAGCTTACAGCAGCGGCGAGAGATGTCAATTACAACTCACAACTCCAGGCCGTCCAGCTGGTGATGGCTGCCCTGAACCGTCAACGGCCTGAACGTGCTCCTCCCCCAGAGGACGCGCAAGTAAACCTTAACAGGGGCCCAGCTATCACGACGTCCTAGGCCGCATCCCCGCAGCAGGTGTTTTCACAATAAAGTTGTTTCCTCCTCCTCCTCGAGGAAGCACGTTCCGCTGAAGTGCGGGCAAATTGGCCAGCTTGAGGAAGAGAAACACATTGGCGACTTGTGCGTTTCTGTACTCGAGCCCTGGCATTATAAAAAGGCAATTCCAGCGATGTAACGTTTGGAGAAAAAACGCCGTTCCTGCCGTTCCTTCAAAAACCTAACCAGTGACTGTTACAGTTCCACCGACCCTTAATGAAACGGTGGCGTTCCTCCGTTCCTCCAAAAAGGAACTAGTTCCAGGAACGCCGTTCCGTATAACACTGGTCCTCTCGGACAGCAGCAACTTATCGCTGGTTTTGCCAGGGTGGCGGTTTCAGCGGCTCGGGTCGCATATGCTTTGGTGGGGAAGAAAACTTTTTGTCTTTAAACATTCAACAAATCCCTCCTCACTAGCGCGCCGGCGGATACTGTCGCCCATGCCTGGTGTTTGTGGCTCAACCGTTTCCTTCCCTGAGCTGAACTCACAGCGCGTTTTTCACTAGTTTTCGTGGAAATGCTGCTTTTGCGTTTGTCGGTAAGAAGTCTGCTTGCCGCAGAGAAACCCCCTGTAGGGTTTCTTACGGAATGTCTTCCAACGTCCGGCTCACGCACGTGTGTAGCGTCCGCCGAACAAGCCAAGGTGACACAGAGGCTTGGAGGCGGCTGGCGACGAGCGGAGTGGCGCGAGGGGATGCTTGACCCCATCGCCCGGCGCCTCCAACGACTGTTACGACCGCTTAGGGAAAGTTACCATGGAAGTACAAAAGCCCTGTTCGATAGTCGGCGCGTCCGTCTGAACAAGAAGGATCGCTCACAAAATAAGCGCAAGAACGTTACCAAGCCCGACGATGGCAGGGTGACAAAGTGAAGGCGCGCATCGCAGTAGTATGGCGGCAAGAGACACCGGTGGCATTCCTTCGGACAACTAAAGCCAGTGACAGCGGCATTGTTGATTGACAGCCATTGTGGTTAATGGCTCCGATGCGCAACGGCGGGTTTACGGACCCCGAGCTGCATTCCTATGAACAAACATCGAGAACATCGGGCTTGAGCGCGGAAGGGCACCGAGCGAAAGTGGCCAATGGTCAACATGAGAGAGACCGGTGTGCAGCGGGTGATTGGTGTAAATAAACCTGGGCCGAACATGTCGACGGACACTAATCAGATTTTCGGCCAAGAGAAATTTCGGCTTCAACATTGGACTGTGAGCTGTTTCTTTGTATTAGAGAGGTTATAAAATCCCAGTACATAGGACGCAATAAACATAGCGTAGTCTCGCGATGTCGGAGTATCTCTCAAGGTGTCAGCAGAGACCAATGAGTTTACTTCACCAATGGGCCGAACGAGAGGACGGAGGAGAAGCTCATTCCCGCCTTGCATCCTGAGCCGTTGCTATGGGCAAAGGCAGCAGGACAAGCCTCGCTGCGACGCCGATGAAGGGACAGGACACATCCCTGGAAATAAGCTTTTTTACAAAACTTCCATAGGCAAGCGCTGACGCTTGCCACCGTTTTTTATCTGCATATACTGCAGTCCAGTGCGTCTTGATACTGCAATTTCCAAGGCCTGAATCGTTGCCGCTTTGAATGGCATACCATTAAACGTTGAACTCTGAGGGTGTTTTAGGGTAATAACACACGGAATTAGGCGTATAACATCTCCGATTTACATAGCATTTTGTCTCCCTCCTTCATAACTAGTAGTCACAGGTTTTGTTTGAGGAAAAATATGGAAGCGCAAGAGGTTTCCCACGGAGATCTAAACTCTCGAGTGCCTACATCCACTTCTTTTTCTACCGACTTAGATTGCGTATAACGTGTGGGAAGCTCCGGAAATACGCCTTAGCATTAGCGGAGGTAACGTATAGCTACTGTGCAGTACTCGAATTTATTCCCGTAAATATTTTAGTTACTGCTGTTCTTTTTTTATTTTTGCAAACTTCGCGTAGGGATATTTAACGTGCTCCGAAATCTCGAACACACGAGTGCTTTCGCTTTCCGCCTTCATCACAAAAGCGGATACACTTAATTTTGATTCTCTTTGCAGGTTAACGCGCCTTTATGGTAAACGTTGGGTGTTCCTCGTGTTTGTACTAGTAACGGCCGGTGCTCTCGCCCTCGCCCCTAATTTGCATAGAAATGTTACCTTCGGTTGCCCCCCCCCCCCGAAAAAGAAAACGCTGGCCTGCAAGGGGTAGTCATCTCGCCCATGCTCTTTAACCTCGGGATGATCCGAGTGGCTAAGAGATTGATCCAGATCAAAGACCTGTGCCACGCAATCTACTCGGACGACATTACACTGTGGGTGAATGGCAGAAGCGACGTGCACATTGAGGCCACATTGCAAAGGGCAGTAGAGGCGATAGAAGAAAGCTTGGAAGGGTCTGGCCTGAGATGCTCTCCGAGCAAATCAGAGCTCATGATCTACCAGGCAACGAATGCGCACCGAACCAAGACCAGAGCAAGCGAAAAAAATCAAGATCAGAACCGGTGACGGCAAGGAAATCCTAACAGTCAACAAGATCCGAATCCTGGGTATGCTTATCGAAGCAAACTAACGTTTGGGTTTGGGCTAGTTGGTTCATAATTAAACTGTGAAACAGCGCTCAAACGAAGACAATAAGAGAAGACACAGACACGAGCGCTGTTTTTTTACTATCAACTGAGCAATATTTCTTGCGGAAATATAAAGGAAAAATACCATGACGTTACATTCGTGCGTGAAAAAGAAACACAAACAAATGTACAAACTTCAGGCGCATCTGCTTTGCATGATAACTCAAATCACATGTTCAAGTACCCAAGTTATTTCTTATACAAGGCTACCGAAGGAGTGCTCACGCAATCTCGCTACGCTGGGCTATCTCCCACGCCTCATAGATTTCACGTGCGCGTGTATCACAAACCTCTTGAGCACCTTAGTGTCTTCCAAACGCGGGGAGCATTTCAAGGCCTTGCAGTGCATTGCCAAGTTGCTTCCGGTGCCGATTTTCAGAGAGTACGCATGCTCCTTTAGGTGGTCGTTCTGGCAACGCCCGGTCTCCCCCACGTACACACGACAACATGCGAGGGGCACCTCGTACACGACGCTGTCGCGGCAAGCCACGAAGCGCTTTGCGTGCTTCGTCATGCATCGCACCTTTGAGCGCCCAGGCGAGTTCACCTTTGCACACAAACTTTAAAGTTTGTTCGGGGCTGAGAACAGCGCTCGTGTCTGTGTCCTCTCTTACTGTCTTCGTTTAAGCGCTGCTTCACAGCTTACTTATCGAAGCACATGGAACCAACGGCGGCACCATCACAAGAATAACAGGGAAGGCAGCAAACGCACTAAGAATGCTCAAAAGGATCCCGAACAAGAGAGGCGGCGTGAGAGAAGACAACCTCACAAGGCTAGTCCACTCCTTTGTGATATGCCATATCACACGTGGCGGCCTATCACAGATGGAACCAAAGCGAAAAGAACAAGCTCAATGCGCTCATCAGAAGAGCGTATAAGACGGCCCTAGGATAACCGGAAGACAAGCACGAAAGGACTACTCCGACTGGGCATGCACAACACGCTCGACGAAATAGCGGAAGCGCAGCGTGCAGCCCAATACGAGAGACTCACTGCAACAAAGGCCGGAAGAAGAATTTTGGACAATCGAAACATCACGTATCACAGACAGCAAGGCCCCAAATGCTCAATACAGGACGAAGCAAAATATGCATCAGGGTGGACCCTCCTCCGCGGAACATGCATCCAGAGCATAACGCGGGCAGAAGGCAAGCCAGAGCGAAAGCCATGGTGGACACGCACGAAGGGACTACTCCGACTGGGCATGCACAACACGCTCGACGAAATAGCGGGAGCGCAGCGTGCAGCCCAATACGAGAGACTCACTGCAACAAAGGCCGAAAGAAGAATTCTGGACAATCGAAACATCACGTATCACAGACAGCAAGGCCCCAAATGCTCAATACCGGATGAAGCCAGAATACGCATCAGGGTGGACCCTCTACCGCGGAACATGCATCCAGAGCATAACGCGGGCAGAAGGCAAGCCAGAGCGAAAGCCATGGTGGACACGCACGAAGGGACTACTCCGACTGGGCATGCACAACACGCTCGACGAAATAGCGGGAGCGCAGCGTGCAGCCCAATACGAGAGACTCACTGCAACAAAGGCCGAAAGAAGAATTCTGGACAATCGAAACATCACGTATCACAGACAGCAAGGCCCCAAATGCTCAATACCGGATGAAGCCAGAATACGCATCAGGGTGGACCCTCTACCGCGGAACATGCATCCAGAGCATAACGCGGGCAGAAGGCAAGCCAGAGCGAAAGCCATGGTGGACACGCACGAAGGGACTACTCCGACTGGGCATGCACAACACGCTCGACGAAATAGCGGAAGCGCAGCGTGCAGCCCAATACGAGAGACTCACTGCAACAAAGGCCGAAAGAAGAATTCTGGACAATCGAAACATCACGTATCACAGACAGCAAGGCCCCAAATGCTCAATACCGGATGAAGCCAGAATACGCATCAGGGTGGACCCTCTACCGCGGAACATGCATCCAGAGCATAACGCGGGCAGAAGGCAAGCCAGAGCGAAAGCCATGGTGGACACGCACGAAGGGACTACTCCGACTGGGCATGCACAACACGCTCGACGAAATAGCGGGAGCGCAGCGTGCAGCCCAATACGAGAGACTCACTGCAACAAAGGCCGAAAGAAGAATTCTGGACAATCGAAACATCACGTATCACAGACAGCAAGGCCCCAAATGCTCAATACCGGATGAAGCCAGAATACGCATCAGGGTGGACCCTCTACCGCGGAACATGCATCCAGAGCATAACGCGGGCAGAAGGCAAGCCAGAGCGAAAGCCATGGTGGACACGCACGAAGGGACTACTCCGACTGGGCATGCACAACACGCTCGACGAAATAGCGGGAGCGCAGCGTGCAGCCCAATACGAGAGACTCACTGCAACAAAGGCCGAAAGAAGAATTCTGGACAATCGAAACATCACGTATCACAGACAGCAAGGCCCCAAATGCTCAATACCGGATGAAGCCAGAATACGCATCAGGGTGGACCCTCTACCGCGGAACATGCATCCAGAGCATAACGCGGGCAGAAGGCAAGCCAGAGCGAAAGCCATGGTGGACACGCACGAAGGGACTACTCCGACTGGGCATGCACAACACGCTCGACGAAATAGCGGAAGCGCAGCGTGCAGCCCAATACGAGAGACTCACTGCAACAAAGGCCGAAAGAAGAATTCTGGACAATCGAAACATCACGTATCACAGACAGCAAGGCCCCAAATGCTCAATACCGGATGAAGCCAGAATACGCATCAGGGTGGACCCTCTACCGCGGAACATGCATCCAGAGCATAACGCGGGCAGAAGGCAAGCCAGAGCGAAAGCCATGGTGGACACGCACGAAGGGACTACTCCGACTGGGCATGCACAACACGCTCGACGAAATAGCGGGAGCGCAGCGTGCAGCCCAATACGAGAGACTCACTGCAACAAAGGCCGAAAGAAGAATTCTGGACAATCGAAACATCACGTATCACAGACAGCAAGGCCCCAAATGCTCAATACCGGATGAAGCCAGAATACGCATCAGGGTGGACCCTCTACCGCGGAACATGCATCCAGAGCATAACGCGGGCAGAAGGCAAGCCAGAGCGAAAGCCATGGTGGACACGCACGAAGGGACTACTCCGACTGGGCATGCACAACACGCTCGACGAAATAGCGGAAGCGCAGCGTGCAGCCCAATACGAGAGACTCACTGCAACAAAGGCCGAAAGAAGAATTCTGGACAATCGAAACATCACGTATCACAGACAGCAAGGCCCCAAATGCTCAATACCGGATGAAGCCAGAATACGCATCAGGGTGGACCCTCTACCGCGGAACATGCATCCAGAGCATAACGCGGGCAGAAGGCAAGCCAGAGCGAAAGCCATGGTGGACACGCACGAAGGGACTACTCCGACTGGGCATGCACAACACGCTCGACGAAATAGCGGAAGCGCAGCGTGCAGCCCAATACGAGAGACTCACTGCAACAAAGGCCGAAAGAAGAATTCTGGACAATCGAAACATCACGTATCACAGACAGCAAGGCCCCAAATGCTCAATACCGGATGAAGCCAGAATACGCATCAGGGTGGACCCTCTACCGCGGAACATGCATCCAGAGCATAACGCGGGCAGAAGGCAAGCCAGAGCGAAAGCCATGGTGGACACGCACGAAGGGACTACTCCGACTGGGCATGCACAACACGCTCGACGAAATAGCGGGAGCGCAGCGTGCAGCCCAATACGAGAGACTCACTGCAACAAAGGCCGAAAGAAGAATTCTGGACAATCGAAACATCACGTATCACAGACAGCAAGGCCCCAAATGCTCAATACCGGATGAAGCCAGAATACGCATCAGGGTGGACCCTCTACCGCGGAACATGCATCCAGAGCATAACGCGGGCAGAAGGCAAGCCAGAGCGAAAGCCATGGTGGACACGCACGAAGGGACTACTCCGACTGGGCATGCACAACACGCTCGACGAAATAGCGGGAGCGCAGCGTGCAGCCCAATACGAGAGACTCACTGCAACAAAGGCCGAAAGAAGAATTCTGGACAATCGAAACATCACGTATCACAGACAGCAAGGCCCCAAATGCTCAATACCGGATGAAGCCAGAATACGCATCAGGGTGGACCCTCTACCGCGGAACATGCATCCAGAGCATAACGCGGGCAGAAGGCAAGCCAGAGCGAAAGCCATGGTGGACACGCACGAAGGGACTACTCCGACTGGGCATGCACAACACGCTCGACGAAATAGCGGAAGCGCAGCGTGCAGCCCAATACGAGAGACTCACTGCAACAAAGGCCGAAAGAAGAATTCTGGACAATCGAAACATCACGTATCACAGACAGCAAGGCCCCAAATGCTCAATACCGGATGAAGCCAGAATACGCATCAGGGTGGACCCTCTACCGCGGAACATGCATCCAGAGCATAACGCGGGCAGAAGGCAAGCCAGAGCGAAAGCCATGGTGGACACGCACGAAGGGACTACTCCGACTGGGCATGCACAACACGCTCGACGAAATAGCGGGAGCGCAGCGTGCAGCCCAATACGAGAGACTCACTGCAACAAAGGCCGAAAGAAGAATTCTGGACAATCGAAACATCACGTATCACAGACAGCAAGGCCCCAAATGCTCAATACCGGATGAAGCCAGAATACGCATCAGGGTGGACCCTCTACCGCGGAACATGCATCCAGAGCATAACGCGGGCAGAAGGCAAGCCAGAGCGAAAGCCATGGTGGACACGCACGAAGGGACTACTCCGACTGGGCATGCACAACACGCTCGACGAAATAGCGGAAGCGCAGCGTGCAGCCCAATACGAGAGACTCACTGCAACAAAGGCCGAAAGAAGAATTCTGGACAATCGAAACATCACGTATCACAGACAGCAAGGCCCCAAATGCTCAATACAGGACGAAGCAAAATATGCATCAGGGTGGACCCTCCTCCGCGGAACATGCCTCCAGAGCATAACGCGGGAAGAAGGCAAGTCAGAGCGAAAGCCATGGTGGATACGCAAGAAGGGACTACTCCGACTGGGCATGCACAACACGCTCGACGAAATAGCGGAAGCGCAGCGTGCAGCCCAACACGCGAGACTCACTGCAACAAAGAATTCTGGACAATCGAAACATCACAGACAGCCTTGCTGTCTGTGATATGTGTATCACAGACAGCAAGGCCCCAAATCCTCAATACAGGACGAAGCCAGAATACGCATCAGGGTGGACCCTCTACCGCGGAACATGCATCCAGAGCATAACGCGGGCAGAAGGCAAGCCAGAGCGAAAGCCATGGTGGATACGCACGAAGGGACTACTCCGACTGGGCATGCACAACACGCTCGACGAAATAGCGGAAGCGCAGCGTGCAGCCCAATACGAGAGACTCACTGCAACAAAGGCCGAAAGAAGAATTCTGGACAATCGAAACATCACGTATCACAGACAGCAAGGCCCCAAATGCTCAATACAGGACGAAGCCAGAATATGCATCAGGCTGGACCCTCCTCCGCGGAACATGCCTCCAGAGCATAACGCGGGCAGAAGGCAAGCCAGAGCGAAAGCCATGGTGGACACGCAAGAAGGGACTACTCCGACTGGGCATGCACAATACGCTCTATGAAATAGTGGAAGCGCAGCGTGCAGCCCAACACGCGAGACTCACTGCAACAAAGGCCGAAAGAAGAATTCTGGACAATCGAAACATCACGTATCACAGACAGCAAGGCCCCAAATGCTCAATACCGGATGAAGCCAGAATACGCATCAGGGTGGACCCTCTACCGCGGAACATGCATCCAGAGCATAACGCGGGCAGAAGGCAAGCCAGAGCGAAAGCCATGGTGGACACGCACGAAGGGACTACTCCGACTGGGCATGCACAACACGCTCGACGAAATAGCGGAAGCGCAGCGTGCAGCCCAATACGAGAGACTCACTGCAACAAAGGCCGAAAGAAGAATTCTGGACAATCGAAACATCACGTATCACAGACAGCAAGGCCCCAAATGCTCAATACAGGACGAAGCCAGAATATGCATCAGGCTGGACCCTCCTCCGCGGAACATGCATCCAGAGCATAACGCGGGCAGAAGGCAAGCCAGAGCGAAAGCCATGGTGGACACGCACGAAGGGACTACTCCGACTGGGCATGCACAACACGCTCGACGAAATAGCGGAAGCGCAGCGTGCAGCCCAATACGAGAGACTCACTGCAACAAAGGCCGAAAGAAGAATTCTGGACAATCGAAACATCACGTATCACAGACAGCAAGGCCCCAAATGCTCAATACAGGACGAAGCCAGAATATGCATCAGGCTGGACCCTCCTCCGCGGAACATGCCTCCAGAGCATAACGCGGGCAGAAGGCAAGCCAGAGCGAAAGCCATGGTGGACACGCACGAAGGGACTACTCCGACTGGGCATGCACAACACGCTCGACGAAATAGCGGGAGCGCAGCGTGCAGCCCAATACGAGAGACTCACTGCAACAAAGGCCGAAAGAAGAATTCTGGACAATCGAAACATCACGTATCACAGACAGCAAGGCCCCAAATGCTCAATACAGGACGAAGCAAAATATGCATCACGGTGGACCCTCCTCCGCGGAACATGCCTCCAGAGCATAACGCGGGCAGAAGGCAAGCCAGAGCGAAAGCCATGGTGGACACGCACGAAGGGACTACTCCGACTGGGCATGCACAACACGCTCGACGAAATAGCGGAAGCGCAGCGTGCAGCCCAATACGAGAGACTCACTGCAACAAAGGCCGAAAGAAGAATTCTGGACAATCGAAACATCACGTATCACAGACAGCAAGGCCCCAAATGCTCAATACAGGACGAAGCCAGAATATGCATCAGGCTGGACCCTCCTCCGCGGAACATGCCTCCAGAGCATAACGCGGGCAGAAGGCAAGCCAGAGCGAAAGCCATGGTGGACACGCACGAAGGGACTACTCCGACTGGGCATGCACAACACGCTCGACGAAATAGCGGAAGCGCAGCGTGCAGCCCAATACGAGAGACTCACTGCAACAAAGGCCGAAAGAAGAATTCTGGACAATCGAAACATCACGTATCACAGACAGCAAGGCCCCAAATGCTCAATACAGGACGAAGCCAGAATATGCATCAGGCTGGACCCTCCTCCGCGGAACATGCCTCCAGAGCATAACGCGGGCAGAAGGCAAGCCAGAGCGAAAGCCATGGTGGACACGCACGAAGGGACTACTCCGACTGGGCATGCACAATACGCTCTATGAAATAGTGGAAGCGCAGCGTGCAGCCCAATACGAGAGACTCACTGCAACAAAGGCCGAAAGAAGAATTCTGGACAATCGAAACATCACGTATCACAGACAGCAAGGCCCCAAATGCTCAATACAGGACGAAGCAAAATATGCATCAGGGTGGACCCTCCTCCGCGGAACATGCCTCCAGAGCATAACGCGGGCAGAAGGCAAGCCAGAGCGAAAGCCATGGTGGACACGCACGAAGGGACTACTCCGACTGGGCATGCACAACACGCTCGACGAAATAGCGGGAGCGCAGCGTGCAGCCCAATACGAGAGACTCACTGCAACAAAGGCCGAAAGAAGAATTCTGGACAATCGAAACATCACGTATCACAGACAGCAAGGCCCCAAATGCTCAATACAGGACGAAGCAAAATATGCATCAGGGTGGACCCTCCTCCGCGGAACATGCCTCCAGAGCATAACGCGGGCAGAAGGCAAGTCAGAGCGAAAGCCATGGTGGACACGCACGAAGGGACTACTCCGACTGGGCATGCACAACACGCTCGACGAAATAGTGGAAGCGCAGCGTGCAGCCCAATACGAGAGACTCACTGCAACAAAGGCCGAAAGAAGAATTCTGGACAATCGAAACATCACGTATCACAGACAGCAAGGCCCCAAATGCTCAATACAGGACGAAGCCAGAATATGCATCAGGCTGGACCCTCCTCCGCGGAACATGCCTCCAGAGCATAACGCGGGCAGAAGGCAAGCCAGAGCGAAAGCCATGGTGGATACGCAAGAAGGGACTACTCCGACTGGGCATGCACAATACGCTCTATGAAATAGTGGAAGCGCAGCGTGCAGCCCAATACGAGAGACTCACTGCAACAAAGGCCGAAAGAAGAATTCTGGACAATCGAAACATCACGTATCACAGACAGCAAGGCCCCAAATGCTCAATACAGGACGAAGCAAAATATGCATCAGGGTGGACCCTCCTCCGCGGAACATGCCTCCAGAGCATAACGCGGGCAGAAGGCAAGCCAGAGCGAAAGCCATGGTGGACACGCACGAAGGGACTACTCCGACTGGGCATGCACAACACGCTCGACGAAATAGCGGGAGCGCAGCGTGCAGCCCAATACGAGAGACTCACTGCAACAAAGGCCGAAAGAAGAATTCTGGACAATCGAAACATCACGTATCACAGACAGCAAGGCCCCAAATGCTCAATACAGGACGAAGCCAGAATATGCATCAGGCTGGACCCTCCTCCGCGGAACATGCCTCCAGAGCATAACGCGGGCAGAAGGCAAGCCAGAGCGAAAGCCATGGTGGACACGCACGAAGGGACTACTCCGACTGGGCATGCACAACACGCTCGACGAAATAGCGGAAGCGCAGCGTGCAGCCCAATACGAGAGACTCACTGCAACAAAGGCCGAAAGAAGAATTCTGGACAATCGAAACATCACGTATCACAGACAGCAAGGCCCCAAATGCTCAATACAGGACGAAGCAAAATATGCATCACGGTGGACCCTCCTCCGCGGAACATGCCTCCAGAGCATAACGCGGGCAGAAGGCAAGCCAGAGCGAAAGCCATGGTGGACACGCACGAAGGGACTACTCCGACTGGGCATGCACAACACGCTCGACGAAATAGCGGGAGCGCAGCGTGCAGCCCAATACGAGAGACTCACTGCAACAAAGGCCGAAAGAAGAATTCTGGACAATCGAAACATCACGTATCACAGACAGCAAGGCCCCAAATGCTCAATACAGGACGAAGCAAAATATGCATCACGGTGGACCCTCCTCCGCGGAACATGCCTCCAGAGCATAACGCGGGCAGAAGGCAAGCCAGAGCGAAAGCCATGGTGGACACGCACGAAGGGACTACTCCGACTGGGCATGCACAACACGCTCGACGAAATAGCGGGAGCGCAGCGTGCAGCCCAATACGAGAGACTCACTGCAACAAAGGCCGAAAGAAGAATTCTGGACAATCGAAACATCACGTATCACAGACAGCAAGGCCCCAAATGCTCAATACAGGACGAAGCCAGAATATGCATCAGGCTGGACCCTCCTCCGCGGAACATGCCTCCAGAGCATAACGCGGGCAGAAGGCAAGCCAGAGCGAAAGCCATGGTGGACACGCACGAAGGGACTACTCCGACTGGGCATGCACAACACGCTCGACGAAATAGCGGAAGCGCAGCGTGCAGCCCAATACGAGAGACTCACTGCAACAAAGGCCGAAAGAAGAATTCTGGACAATCGAAACATCACGTATCACAGACAGCAAGGCCCCAAATGCTCAATACAGGACGAAGCCAGAATATGCATCAGGCTGGACCCTCCTCCGCGGAACATGCCTCCAGAGCATAACGCGGGCAGAAGGCAAGCCAGAGCGAAAGCCATGGTGGACACGCACGAAGGGACTACTCCGACTGGGCATGCACAACACGCTCGACGAAATAGCGGGAGCGCAGCGTGCAGCCCAATACGAGAGACTCACTGCAACAAAGGCCGAAAGAAGAATTCTGGACAATCGAAACATCACGTATCACAGACAGCAAGGCCCCAAATGCTCAATACAGGACGAAGCCAGAATATGCATCAGGCTGGACCCTCCTCCGCGGAACATGCCTCCAGAGCATAACGCGGGCAGAAGGCAAGCCAGAGCGAAAGCCATGGTGGACACGCACGAAGGGACTACTCCGACTGGGCATGCACAACACGCTCGACGAAATAGCGGGAGCGCAGCGTGCAGCCCAATACGAGAGACTCACTGCAACAAAGGCCGAAAGAAGAATTCTGGACAATCGAAACATCACGTATCACAGACAGCAAGGCCCCAAATGCTCAATACAGGACGAAGCCAGAATATGCATCAGGCTGGACCCTCCTCCGCGGAACATGCCTCCAGAGCATAACGCGGGCAGAAGGCAAGCCAGAGCGAAAGCCATGGTGGACACGCACGAAGGGACTACTCCGACTGGGCATGCACAACACGCTCGACGAAATAGCGGGAGCGCAGCGTGCAGCCCAATACGAGAGACTCACTGCAACAAAGGCCGAAAGAAGAATTCTGGACAATCGAAACATCACGTATCACAGACAGCAAGGCCCCAAATGCTCAATACAGGACGAAGCAAAATATGCATCAGGGTGGACCCTCCTCCGCGGAACATGCCTCCAGAGCATAACGCGGGCAGAAGGCAAGCCAGAGCGAAAGCCATGGTGGACACGCACGAAGGGACTACTCCGACTGGGCATGCACAACACGCTCGACGAAATAGCGGGAGCGCAGCGTGCAGCCCAATACGAGAGACTCACTGCAACAAAGGCCGAAAGAAGAATTCTGGACAATCGAAACATCACGTATCACAGACAGCAAGGCCCCAAATGCTCAATACAGGACGAAGCCAGAATATGCATCAGGGTGGACCCTCCTCCGCGGAACATGCCTCCAGAGCATAACGCGGGCAGAAGGCAAGCCAGAGCGAAAGCCATGGTGGACACGCACGAAGGGACTACTCCGACTGGGCATGCACAACACGCTCGACGAAATAGCGGGAGCGCAGCGTGCAGCCCAATACGAGAGACTCACTGCAACAAAGGCCGAAAGAAGAATTCTGGACAATCGAAACATCACGTATCACAGACAGCAAGGCCCCAAATGCTCAATACAGGACGAAGCCAGAATATGCATCAGGCTGGACCCTCCTCCGCGGAACATGCCTCCAGAGCATAACGCGGGCAGAAGGCAAGCCAGAGCGAAAGCCATGGTGGACACGCACGAAGGGACTACTCCGACTGGGCATGCACAACACGCTCGACGAAATAGCGGAAGCGCAGCGTGCAGCCCAATACGAGAGACTCACTGCAACAAAGGCCGAAAGAAGAATTCTGGACAATCGAAACATCACGTATCACAGACAGCAAGGCCCCAAATGCTCAATACAGGACGAAGCCAGAATATGCATCAGGCTGGACCCTCCTCCGCGGAACATGCCTCCAGAGCATAACGCGGGCAGAAGGCAAGCCAGAGCGAAAGCCATGGTGGACACGCACGAAGGGACTACTCCGACTGGGCATGCACAACACGCTCGACGAAATAGCGGGAGCGCAGCGTGCAGCCCAATACGAGAGACTCACTGCAACAAAGGCCGAAAGAAGAATTCTGGACAATCGAAACATCACGTATCACAGACAGCAAGGCCCCAAATGCTCAATACAGGACGAAGCCAGAATATGCATCAGGGTGGACCCTCCTCCGCGGAACATGCCTCCAGAGCATAACGCGGGCAGAAGGCAAGCCAGAGCGAAAGCCATGGTGGACACGCACGAAGGGACTACTCCGACTGGGCATGCACAACACGCTCGACGAAATAGCGGGAGCGCAGCGTGCAGCCCAATACGAGAGACTCACTGCAACAAAGGCCGAAAGAAGAATTCTGGACAATCGAAACATCACGTATCACAGACAGCAAGGCCCCAAATGCTCAATACAGGACGAAGCAAAATATGCATCAGGGTGGACCCTCCTCCGCGGAACATGCCTCCAGAGCATAACGCGGGCAGAAGGCAAGCCAGAGCGAAAGCCATGGTGGACACGCACGAAGGGACTACTCCGACTGGGCATGCACAACACGCTCGACGAAATAGCGGGAGCGCAGCGTGCAGCCCAATACGAGAGACTCACTGCAACAAAGGCCGAAAGAAGAATTCTGGACAATCGAAACATCACGTATCACAGACAGCAAGGCCCCAAATGCTCAATACAGGACGAAGCCAGAATATGCATCAGGCTGGACCCTCCTCCGCGGAACATGCCTCCAGAGCATAACGCGGGCAGAAGGCAAGTCAGAGCGAAAGCCATGGTGGATACGCAAGAAGGGACTACTCCGACTGGGCATGCACAATACGCTCTATGAAATAGTGGAAGCGCAGCGTGCAGCCCAATACGAGAGACTCACTGCAACAAAGGCCGAAAGAAGAATTCTGGACAATCGAAACATCACGTATCACAGACAGCAAGGCCCCAAATGCTCAATACAGGACGAAGCAAAATATGCATCAGGGTGGACCCTCCTCCGCGGAACATGCCTCCAGAGCATAACGCGGGCAGAAGGCAAGCCAGAGCGAAAGCCATGGTGGACACGCACGAAGGGACTACTCCGACTGGGCATGCACAACACGCTCGACGAAATAGCGGAAGCGCAGCGTGCAGCCCAATACGAGAGACTCACTGCAACAAAGGCCGAAAGAAGAATTCTGGACAATCGAAACATCACGTATCACAGACAGCAAGGCCCCAAATGCTCAATACAGGACGAAGCCAGAATATGCATCAGGCTGGACCCTCCTCCGCGGAACATGCCTCCAGAGCATAACGCGGGCAGAAGGCAAGCCAGAGCGAAAGCCATGGTGGACACGCACGAAGGGACTACTCCGACTGGGCATGCACAACACGCTCGACGAAATAGCGGGAGCGCAGCGTGCAGCCCAATACGAGAGACTCACTGCAACAAAGGCCGAAAGAAGAATTCTGGACAATCGAAACATCACGTATCACAGACAGCAAGGCCCCAAATGCTCAATACAGGACGAAGCCAGAATATGCATCAGGCTGGACCCTCCTCCGCGGAACATGCCTCCAGAGCATAACGCGGGCAGAAGGCAAGCCAGAGCGAAAGCCATGGTGGACACGCACGAAGGGACTACTCCGACTGGGCATGCACAACACGCTCGACGAAATAGCGGGAGCGCAGCGTGCAGCCCAATACGAGAGACTCACTGCAACAAAGGCCGAAAGAAGAATTCTGGACAATCGAAACATCACGTATCACAGACAGCAAGGCCCCAAATGCTCAATACAGGACGAAGCCAGAATATGCATCAGGCTGGACCCTCCTCCGCGGAACATGCCTCCAGAGCATAACGCGGGCAGAAGGCAAGTCAGAGCGAAAGCCATGGTGGATACGCAAGAAGGGACTACTCCGACTGGGCATGCACAATACGCTCTATGAAATAGTGGAAGCGCAGCGTGCAGCCCAATACGAGAGACTCACTGCAACAAAGGCCGAAAGAAGAATTCTGGACAATCGAAACATCACGTATCACAGACAGCAAGGCCCCAAATGCTCAATACAGGACGAAGCAAAATATGCATCAGGGTGGACCCTCCTCCGCGGAACATGCCTCCAGAGCATAACGCGGGCAGAAGGCAAGCCAGAGCGAAAGCCATGGTGGACACGCACGAAGGGACTACTCCGACTGGGCATGCACAACACGCTCGACGAAATAGCGGAAGCGCAGCGTGCAGCCCAATACGAGAGACTCACTGCAACAAAGGCCGAAAGAAGAATTCTGGACAATCGAAACATCACGTATCACAGACAGCAAGGCCCCAAATGCTCAATACAGGACGAAGCCAGAATATGCATCAGGCTGGACCCTCCTCCGCGGAACATGCCTCCAGAGCATAACGCGGGCAGAAGGCAAGCCAGAGCGAAAGCCATGGTGGACACGCACGAAGGGACTACTCCGACTGGGCATGCACAACACGCTCGACGAAATAGCGGGAGCGCAGCGTGCAGCCCAATACGAGAGACTCACTGCAACAAAGGCCGAAAGAAGAATTCTGGACAATCGAAACATCACGTATCACAGACAGCAAGGCCCCAAATGCTCAATACAGGACGAAGCCAGAATATGCATCAGGCTGGACCCTCCTCCGCGGAACATGCCTCCAGAGCATAACGCGGGCAGAAGGCAAGCCAGAGCGAAAGCCATGGTGGACACGCACGAAGGGACTACTCCGACTGGGCATGCACAACACGCTCGACGAAATAGCGGGAGCGCAGCGTGCAGCCCAATACGAGAGACTCACTGCAACAAAGGCCGAAAGAAGAATTCTGGACAATCGAAACATCACGTATCACAGACAGCAAGGCCCCAAATGCTCAATACAGGACGAAGCAAAATATGCATCAGGGTGGACCCTCCTCCGCGGAACATGCCTCCAGAGCATAACGCGGGCAGAAGGCAAGCCAGAGCGAAAGCCATGGTGGACACGCACGAAGGGACTACTCCGACTGGGCATGCACAACACGCTCGACGAAATAGCGGAAGCGCAGCGTGCAGCCCAATACGAGAGACTCACTGCAACAAAGGCCGAAAGAAGAATTCTGGACAATCGAAACATCACGTATCACAGACAGCAAGGCCCCAAATGCTCAATACAGGACGAAGCCAGAATATGCATCAGGCTGGACCCTCCTCCGCGGAACATGCCTCCAGAGCATAACGCGGGCAGAAGGCAAGCCAGAGCGAAAGCCATGGTGGACACGCACGAAGGGACTACTCCGACTGGGCATGCACAACACGCTCGACGAAATAGCGGGAGCGCAGCGTGCAGCCCAATACGAGAGACTCACTGCAACAAAGGCCGAAAGAAGAATTCTGGACAATCGAAACATCACGTATCACAGACAGCAAGGCCCCAAATGCTCAATACAGGACGAAGCAAAATATGCATCAGGGTGGACCCTCCTCCGCGGAACATGCCTCCAGAGCATAACGCGGGCAGAAGGCAAGCCAGAGCGAAAGCCATGGTGGACACGCACGAAGGGACTACTCCGACTGGGCATGCACAACACGCTCGACGAAATAGCGGAAGCGCAGCGTGCAGCCCAACACGAGAGACTCACTGCAACAAAGGCCGGAAGAATAATTCTGGACAATCGAAACATCACGTATCACAGACAGCAAGGCCCCAAATGCTCAATACAGGACGAAGCCAGAATATGCATCAGGGTAGACCCTCTACCGCGGAACATGCATCCAGAGCATAACGCGGGCAGAAGGCAAGTCAGAGCGAAAGCCATGGTGGACACGCACGAAGGGACTACTCCGACTAGGCATGCACAAAACGTTCGACGAAATAGCGGAAGCGCAGCGTGCAGCCCAACACGAGAGACTCACTGCAAATTCTAGACAATCTAAACATCACGTATCACAGACAACAAGGCCCCA
Organism: Haemaphysalis longicornis; assembly: GCF_048455015.1. Lineage (NCBI taxonomy): Eukaryota > Metazoa > Arthropoda > Arachnida > Ixodida > Ixodidae > Haemaphysalis > Haemaphysalis longicornis. The sequence continues at coordinate 172,468 of NW_027526290.1, read as the reverse complement.
AATGCTCAATACCGGACGAAGCCAGAATATGCATCAGGGTGGACCCTCTACCGCGGAACATGCACCCAGAGCATAACGCGGGCAGAAGGCAAGTCAGAGCGAAAGCCATGGTGGACATGCACGCAACAAATAAGCATGTCAGATACGTGGACGCTGCGAAGTACGCCAACAGATTCAGCTATGCCATAGTAGTGATGGACAACGGAGGGAAGACAAGAACAGCAACCAGCGTGAACTGTAAGAAGGCTGAAGAAGCCTAAGAAATAGTCATTGCCTTGGCCCTTGCTGATCAAGACTACAGGACAATCGTCAGTAACTCATGGCAAGCAGTCAAGAGCTATGCAAAAGGAAGGATCCGCTCTAAGGCCATCAACATCCTAGAGTCGACAGAAATAAAAAAACGAAACGTCAGAATCAAGTGGATACCGGCACAGACCGGAAAGGTATCGGAGGAAAACACAAACCACAACGAAACGGCAAATGCTCGGGCGCAAGAGCTGACGGACCGCGCCCTAGAAGAATTCCCGGAGCTGTGGTACATCAACAAAGACAAAATGACAGGATACGATTAAATCACCAAACTGTACAGACTGGCAAGGAGAGAACTGCCACAGCCACACAATAGCCTGAAGAGGAGACGGGCTGTCCTGTTCAGACAACTACAAACAAGAACTCTACCGAACCCAGCACTACTACACAAGATGTACCCGGACACGCACCCACTCGACAAATGCAAGATGTGCCGCGATGAAAGAGCCACCATGGAACACATTCTGTGGGGTTGCAAGAAGCATGCGGATGAAGCACGAAGACGAATGTTCCCGCCGTCGCTCGAATGGGCGACGCGGACAGCAGACCAAGAAACGCAACTCAAGGCCATCCAGCGGGTCCTTGAGGCGTTAGCCATGCAGGGACTCGACCAGCTTGAAAACGCGAGTGGAGACCTTTGCAGGCGCGCCAAGAAGACGACATAGGCCACGTCTAAAGTCCGCGCGCTTTACTAGAGGTCAAATAAACGTTTTTCCAATCCAATCCAATTGGCATTTGTTAAAAACTGTCTTAACAAGTCCAAACGTAAATAATTTTATAGTGCTGGTTATACATGAAGGAGTACGAGGTTGGCGTTTTCCATAGCCAGATGTACTTTTCTTGCCTCCCGTTTGAGTGCAGAATTAAACCTCCTCTTGCAAATCATTTTTATTGCTTGAAAGCATAGAGTTTCGTACTAATATATACTAGAGAGAAATCTGGCGCTGCAACCGCAAGGTGCCGTGGGTGGCGCCATTGCAGCTAGCGACGTTCCGCGCCTACTTGGCTTAGCTAGCCGTATGGCTTCTTTTTCGTCTTGAAGCCATAAAGGTAACTTTTTTCTTCTGCATCGTTCATAAAGCTTTAAAAGAGTTTTATTAGAGCTTTAAAGCTCTAAATAATTACTGACAAGTAAATTTTCTGGAAGTTCAATTTTGTAATAACGAAACAATTTTAAATAATCTTTTAGAGTAATATTGTCACTTTTTGCGGCCAGAGGCAACTTTTCAGCCTGTTCAGGAGCCATGCCAAGGACAAGTGGAACGTGCCTGGCCGGTACATGACGGAACGCTCGCTGAAGCGCGGCTCCCCTCGACAGTGGCGCCAGATTTCCCTCTAGTGTATATTAGTATGAAACTCTATGCTTGAAAGTAGCCGGCACTTCCTCGTTAGCCTTGTTACCTGCTTAAAAAGCCTTGTCATCCGCGGAAGCTACATTCTTGTTGGGGTGCTTTTAGTGGGTTTAGGCCGCACCAAAACAAGCCTGGGAGTCTCTTTCAAACCACGCTCACACGTGGAGGGCACTTAGCTCGTGTGGAGGTGTCTGCGATGATGGCTGTGGGCCTGGCTCAGGTATCAAGGTCTGCAAAAAGCCCATTGACCGAGCCCTCTTCAGCGCTGTGATGCCTGCTGTATCGGCAAGAATGCCATCATCGAATGGGACATCATGCCTGCAATATTAATGGACATTCGCTCAGATTGAAATTGCAATAACAGTACAGAACTGTTGTATAAGAACTGCTCTTGCTTGTGCTTGGTGGCTTTCTGAGGGCAATCTGGTGAGACCCCTTTTGCGTTTTGCCGGCCGCCGTGGTTGACTAGGTGCCGGCTGCAAGTATGTCGGAAAGTCAGAGAAAAGTGCTGGCGCGGCATCGGGTTTCAGCCTTCGGTATTTGGTGGCCTCCCTGTAGTTCTTCGGCCGGAAATTAAGGCTGCAGACTTTGCTCCGGTCGTTTGGGAGACACGGCTGTTTCCCTGGCCCTGTAAAATGGAGTGTCAACATGAAATGTGGTTTTTACTACGCCCACAATACACACGTACAAATCAAGCTGAAACCAAACACTTGATATTGTAATGCAGCGCGTCGCAATTGCCCGAGATGGACTTTCTAATAAAGGCAGATCGTACTGTTGTCACACGATCCCGGCAAGCATCGAAAGTAATAAACACGCGGACCAGCGTGGTCAGTACGCTTCTAAAACATGTTTTCGACTGCACAAATTCCCGGAAAATCTAGGAATTTGCCGGCAGTTGCTTCTGATTGGCTTTCACTTTTGGTCACGTGCTTCCGGTTGACAAAGCGTTTGCGAGTGCTGTCGTCATTTTGAAGTTTCATGACGTTTACTGTCAACAGTTCTACAGTTTGCCTTATTTCTCCCTACGTGAAGTGCACAATTCTCGGCCTGCAATGAAAAACTAGGCTAACTACATCGGACATGACAACGTAAGCCTGTCTGCTATTCAACAACAATATTGCTTGTAATACACGTCCTCTCTGTGATTGGCTGAGAAGGTGTGACGCATTTTAAACAGTTGGCGGGACCGACACGTCACGCTTTGGCAACTTCAGTCTGCGTAAAAGTGACGTAATGTTACGTAACAGCTTGAAAATGGCGGCTGCTTTTGCCGCGAAATAGGGCAAAAACTTTCCTCGACCTTCGGCACCGGGAAATGTCCGCGAATTTGCAGCTTCGCATGCACGCGGTTTAAAACATGTTTTCTACCGAAACAAATTATAGTTTCATGTTCGTTATAGTATTATTATTGTATAGTACATGAATTATAGTATTCATGTTCGCATTGTATTTCCTGTTTTGATACTATGTAACCACCCACCCTGCATGGACCTCCAATGGTCCGCAGTATTTAATAAATAAATAAATAAAATAATAGTTTCAACTGTTTCCAAGTCAGCGATCGCGGAGCATACAAATAACGTGCAGTATTTTGCTTTTATGTTCGTCAATAAAATAAAAATTATTTGTTCGGCGTAACTGCAACTTAAGAGGGCAGTACAAGCCTCTCCATGACAAAGAGAACCCAATGCATGGTACTCGTCCACACTCGTCCTAGTAAGCTGCTGGGTCACATGATCGAACTCAAGAGAAAAATAACAAAGAAAAGTGACTTCTCTGTTCATTACAGCGCTGATTGAAGTCGAGCTTGACGAATGAGTGAATCGGCGACATCGGTACGCTACGCGGTTATCAGGCGTAGCGCTTCGCTGCTCTTATGTGTCATACAAGCGATGGTCGCGGCCGTCTTTTTCTCTGATCACGCCATAAACTTGTAAGATAGCAGCAGACGATTGCGTGGCGGCGGTGGCAGCCGGGAAGGTGATAACGTAACGCAACAAAGCTTGCATTGAAGCAGAGAGCCCAACTATGTTACTAAAAGCGATTGAAATAAATAAATAGATACGGTAAAAAATTTTGTAGTGTTCTTTAGCTCGACATCCGCCTTTGGCTCGCTTTTGGATCAACGTTACTCGATCTCCTTGTGGTGTTGACGCCAATTTTGACCTGCATAAATGTGTTTCTCTTGCCAGCCTCAGCTACCGTCTTAATTTTTATACTATATGTGAAGTGTTTTTATATCTTGGGTGTGATCTTCATGAGTGAGGCGTCAAATTACACTGCATGTCGTCAGAGCTATACGTGCATCACGTCACTGATTGCTTACGTTGTGCTTACGCAAAAACATGGCGAATTTCCCGGGACTTTGTGCAGTCGAGAATAGGGCCCCGAGACGTGCAGAGCATAAACAGCGACCACTAGCACGAAGCGCTCAATGTTATCAGCTTTGCCGCCTGAAGCGAAGGAAAAGCAGAGTAGTATACAGGGGTTGGACGCCCGTGCATCAGTGTCTCCACACCAGAAGTGCAACGTCAGATGGCGCGGCGATGCATTTTGCCATAGAGTTCCTCTATATAGCTCCCCCAGGAAGCTATATAGAGAAAAAGGGTCGCACAACTCTCAGCTCCCTGGGGGAGCTATATAGAGGAACTCTATTTTGCCACGCGCTCGCCTGCCCCGGCTTATTTTGCCGCTGGGTGTACATCATTGCGTCCAGTCGTTTCTTTCCTGGTGGTGGGGGGGTTAGGTCTTCCAAACGATGGCCCGTACTGATATCGTTTTCCCAGCCGCTCCTTTGGGGCCGGAAGAGTGGTTTCTCTGACTTCTCCAAAAGCGTAATGGAGACCCAATTTGAGGAATTTTTTCATCATCATCACCAACAGCCTATCTACGCCTTCTGTAGGACGAAGACCTCTCCCGCTGACCTTTACCTGCTCCTGTCCTGCACTGCCCAAGCCCGTTTTTCGCCTCCAATTTTTTCAATTTCTTTCCTCCGTCGAAATGATGGCCTTCCCCTTCTAGACCCACCTCTAGATAAGACTAATGCAGCCGCTGATTATGACCAGAACATCGCAGAGCCTGCCGTACTACAGATTTTCCCGCACCAAAGAAAGTGAAAGAAACAGCATCATTAGGACAGCATATAAGGAGTTCTCAACCTCGCAATTTTGGCCTAAAGTCGTCCTATATAGGATGTTGGTGATAATGACGATGAATAGGTCCTAAACTTGTGTCTTCCTAACGCATTTCAAGAAATCGGAAAACCAAATCTCCCAGCACCATGAAAAAGGATGTAAAAACAAAATCGGGAGGGGCCATCATACCCCCTTTGAAAAGAAACAGGCACCCCCAAATAGAAAAGAACAGACAGGCACCCCCACCCCCTTGAAAGAAAATTACTGCACGCCATGATAGACACGGCAACGATCCAGCGACCCCGCATAAAAACTCGCCTTTACCAAAAATATGGATACAATCCTACAAAAGAAGGCGCGGTATGGCAAGCTCAAGTTCATTCGGGGAAAGTTTAACAATCATGAGACCACAGTATACACTGACTCCGGCATGTACGAAAGCACGAGGCCCCAATTGTCGTAGTTGACTACTCTGGCAACTTTTGTGGCTGCATGACCCTCCAACATACAAGAACAAAGTGGAAGTTGGAGCTATCCTCTTGGCAACCCGAATAGCGGAAGTATCAAATAGAAGCATAACATCATTACAGACTCACAAAAGATATTATACAGTTTTCTGGGTGCGGAATACCAAGCGCTTCGGTAAGATATTCCGATCCATACTGCAGAAAGTAACGTCACCTGGACAGCCGGATCCAATGGCCTGAAAGCGAACGACGCACTATGCAAGAGGCACACGAACTCACATAGCGTGCTCCTTGTGACCACGACTATACGACACTGCCCTCTTCGAAAATCGTTAAGAACGAATCCTCATCCTATTCCATCCTCACACAACTTTTCCCCTTGCTACAACGAGGACTCAATCCCGAAGAATCACAAACTCTGTGGACGAAGAACCAACACAGTTATCTAAAAATCCGTGTGCATTAAAGGGACACTGAAGTGAATTTGTCAAGCTCCCGTTTTTGCTTGCACTGCGTAGACTGGCTCAAATTAGCACACTTTTCATCGTTTTTACTATTGACAAATCGGTAATTATTTTACAAAGCGCGAAAGAAGAAAAACTACCATGCGCGGTTTGCGGCGGCCGCACCAACTAAAGCTGTGACGTTAGGAGGAGCGGGCACCGTGATTGGACGATGCCCAAGGTGAGCAACCAAACAAGTTCCGGTTTCGGTTTCGGTTCTGTAAAACACAACCGTTGGCGTTGTTGGATGGGCATTCTCAATAACTCAGTAATCATCGTGCCGCGCTTCTGCCATGTTGTCAGCTGTAAAAATGCATAAAGATAAGCCTCCTAGGACGGTTGGAATCGTAGCATTCACTAGCCGAAACCTACGCAGTGCATGAACGCCCTCCGCGTACCCGCAGACGCCCAAATGTCATGCGCTTTTCCCCCATATTTGGAGCTTGCCTCCCTCATGCCTGTATCGTAAAAAGCGTGTTCGCACCAGGCCAAGGGTCTGTTCATTCTGGCCTGTACCCACTGCCTGCAAGCAGTCGGTGCTTATGGCAACAGCACGCCAACGAGAACTCGCTAGCGCGCCAGTGCCAGCCTGCGCGCGTTTTGTGAACTAGTTCGTGTAGCCATGAACGTTGCGGCCCAAAAAAAGGTGAACTCAATATAGAAAACATCGGCGGAAAACAAAAAAGTTAACTTACAAAAAAAAAAAGCACGTACCCGCGGGGATTCGAACTCCTGACTTGCAAAATACTTGCGGTGGCACATCTAGAGCCCCAAACCACTCGGCCACGGAGCGGGCTGCGGTGGCCGTGGTAATATCGGGTATATATTGTACAACCAGTTTACACTTTTATTTAGTTTTGGCATTTCAAGCAGCTTATGTGACTATTTGTTGTATTGCGCTCGTGCAGTAAGCGTCGCCCGAGTTTCCACAATAGCTCACGTCTAGCAATTGCATTTCGTAGACGGAAAAGCGTTCGCAGATGCGTAGTCGTGCTGCTGACCGCTGTGCTTGTTCGCCCAGCGCAATAAAGTGCTTCCCGCACCCTAGTTTTACGCTGTACGGTAAAAATATCAGTTGATTTTATTTCCTTAGTACCTATATTGACTTCGCTGACTCTTCTCCCCCCTTCAAGAGGCCTTATATTTTCCTACTGGCGTACCAGTCATCGAAGCGTCGCATGTGCGCTTGTGCAGCGCTTGTGTGAAGCGACCTTGACTTGGAGCTAGATACAGTGCACAAACTAACCAAGTAAAGAAAGGCAGATTCTTCCATTCACAAACGTGTCCTGGCTTCGTTTCAACTAAGCGAACGAATTGCGACGACCCGTCGGCGGCCGGCGGACGAAACGCTGGGCCGACTGACTGTCTGAAGGCAGGGGAGCCATGCAGTAGCGCAGCCAATTGCGAGCTCGGCTCCTCTCGACGTCACACGAAAACGCCGCAGAAAATGGGCGAGCGTAAAGAGAGGAGGACAGCATTTTCGAATTAATTTTTCTACTAAATAAAATCGCGTAAACGCGCCCAGGGTGGTCGAAACATGGTCTGGGGACTCCGGACTACAATTAGTGCAAGTAATCCCGCAATGTTTACATATCACTTCAGTGTCCCTTTAAGGTGTTCGGTGGGAACATCAGACATAATCTTGCAACTGTGCTAAAATAGGGGAAATATCCACCCTCTTGCGCGCAACCTAGTCATATCCAAGGGTGTGGCCAGGGGAGAACAACTAAAACATAACATATTCCACTTCTTCGAGTAATGGGAGGCGAATTTGACCAACTGGTTCCCTCAAGATCAGCGCGAGCTGATTGGGAGGGCAAGGGAAGGAGCTGCTGCATCTCGTGCCGTAGACTCGGGTTCCCCCTTTGAGCTCCCTGCCACATCTTCACCCCATTTACGCAAACCACAAATATTTCTGAACAAAGATCCTCTCTCTCTCTCTCTCTCTCTCTCTCTCTCTCTCTCTCTCTCTCTCTCTCTCTCTCTCTCTCTCTCTCTCTCTCTCTCTCTCTCTCTCTCTCTGTTTCTCTCTCTCTCTCTTTAAAAAAACCAAAATTGTTCAGCCCGGCCTAGACATATTTTGATACAGTGACAGTGACTCCTCCTCGCTCAAACTCACGAACACCTGGCATTTGCAGCCTTTTACGCTCACATTTTAAGCCACAGAAGCCCAGAGAGCCTTTGTCTCTCCTGGGACAAGGCGATTAAAAACCCTGTTCGCTAGTCTTTCTATTTTCGATAACCTTTCGGGCTGGTGAAGCATAGATCGTAAATGCAGAAACTGCGTAGGAACACGCTCTGTGTAAGTCGAAGTATCGCTATCGCGCCTTAGGATACAAACATAGATGCCTGTGCAACTTTTTTTAAAGCGAAGCTTTGAACCTCTGCCAGCCAAGGGTTCTTTCACGATCGTTGGCGGCAACAGAAAATTCCCGCGACAAATAAAAGAAAATAGTGGCACCACCAGGAATCCAACCTGGAACGAATAGCGAAACGTAGCGAGAGCCCGTTATCTTCCCAGTTGAGCTACGAGCACACGCAAAGACGGGGCACAGACGGTGCACTCATCGAGCACACCTGAAGGGTTACCCCCTGCGTTCTCGCTGAATGCCACGTGATAGCGTCACGCGACCTCTCGCGCCGCCGGGCGCTCCGCCCACGGCACGTGTAGCGGCCATGTGCGCGCCTTGCGCCTGCGCTAGGAGTTGGTAAAAATTAATGGAAGCTCACACCAACGCGTGGTATCTAACTTCTCCTCCGTCTCTGCCACCGATCTCGCCGCCTCCGTCGGCTGCCACAGAGACGGAGGACAAGTCATATCGTCTAACACCGGGTTTGAACATCCTCTAATTTTATATTAAAAAAGTTTCCACTCATGTGATTTACCTATACAACTCAACCAACCACCATTCATGGATCATGGATTGATTTAACCTTAGCAAAGAATATCTCTTTGGAGTAATAAAGGGCGTGGTTCAGTACATTTCCCTTACCTCTGGTTTCACTCTTGTAGAGCCACGTGTGTGAATTCGAGTGACGTAGCATAGATAATCGTTGTCGGTGTCGTTTACAGCTTCAATTTTCAACCACTTTCACAGGGTGAATTGGCGCACTTTTTTTTATTTTGCGCCACTGAATGAGTTGCTGCTGACAGCGAAAGACATTGAGCGCGAAACTGGACAGGAAACACTGTTGATGGTTGTACGTGACATAATACGGTAAGGCTGGAAAACCTCCACCCGACGAGTTAAGCCATTCTGGTTGCGCCGATAGGAGCTCAGTATAGATAACGGGTGCATTACGTTGATTAATCGTGTAGTTTTGCCGCAGTCTTTGCACAGTGATGTTCTACTATAGGTCTGCTACATGAACAGCACCTACGGATAGCCAGAATGAAAGTTGTAGTAAGATATATATAGATAGCGCCCTAGCAAGATAAATATACATAGCGCCCTATATCTATAGATATGGATAGCGCCCTAGAAGAAACTGTGCGAAAGTGCGAAATTTCTCCAACCATTATTGCTGTAACACAAACTGTACTTTTGACACCATGGCAAGCGCAGCAAAACCCATGAGAAAGAGTGCATCTTCACTTTCCAGAAGAAAAACAAACTTTTTCTGCTAGCGATCGATGCGTACTCCAAATGGTTATGAGAATTAAACCTATGGGTGTGACAACCACCGCTAACGCGATTGAAGTCATGTGCTCTTGGTTTGCCGCACATGGACTTCCTTTGGAAGAGATTATTGACCATGGGCCGCAATTTCACCCCAAGGAGTTCGAAGACTTTGTTGAATGGAATGGTGTTAGCACACACTAATAGCCGCCTAATCCGCAGTCTAATGCTGTATTCGGGTGGTCGTTCTGATGATCTGGCTCAGAGAACTCGGAGTCGCAGGCCATTTCCAATCCGAGCGACAGACGTGGCTCCCCAACCGAACGCTTTACCAGATTACGCAGCAGCAGGTGACCGTGGCGCCACGATGCGGCACTGGAAGGGGCATACTGCTTGCACAAATAGGGTGAAGCGCTCCTGTAGCGCCATTTTTAAACTGGAGCAATCGCGTTACGAGCAGTCGAGCAGTCGTGGAACTAGGTTGGGGATAAGTGATCCGGCTGATTATGAGGGTTTGTACCAGGCCCAAGCGCTCCGCCCCTCGTAAGCGCCGATGTCGACATGACATAGTCACGATACACATAGGTGAGCAATGCCCCTTAGGGCATGAACCAGCACCGATGACGACGAGGCACTGGCTGGCGCGAGCTCTGTCACGGCCGCCTTGTACATACTGTACGTAGATCGTTCACGTCTTCCATAATTCGCCTCATTTGTTTTGCCGCCACGTAACAGTATGAACGATTAAGCCCGATCGCAAGACCGCAATGACGACGAAGTTACCGGTCCGAGCACAACAGAGCTAAGCTGCTCCTCTTCTCGGAGCCTTCACCGAGACATATCCGCTGTTGCGCTGTGTCGGGATAGATCGCTGCTGTCCTAGTAGAGCCCGCACTCTCTGAATACTATATATCAGTTTTAGCTCAGATTCTAAAACGGCCGTTCGAAATTTCTCTCGTGGCCTTTCGCCACTCACCTTCAAAATTCTGGCTCAAAATTCCCCAGCCTCCCCGGTAGAACTAATTTGGACCCCGGCTCATGCCGGCCTCGGGGGAAATGAGGCAGCCCACGTCGTCGCCCGAGGACTTACAATCCGAGCGGGCCTTAGCCTCGTTCCCTGCCATGAGGCCAGATCCGCCAGGAACAGACTGACAACTAAGGCGTTGTGCTGCTGAGCACGAGGTCGCGGGTTCGATTCCCGGCCGCGGCGGCCGCTTTTCTGATGGAGGCGAAAAGCAAAAACGACCGTGTGTACGAGATTTCGGCGCACGTTAAAGATCCCCAGGCGGTCAAAATTAATCCGGAGCCCTCCACTACGGCGCGCCTCATCGCCTGCGTTGCGTCGGCGCGTTAAACCCTACAATCAATCAATCAACAGACTGACAACTTACCACGACATTAGAGAGCTTTAGAAGTCCGTCCGTTCGGTTCGTTACATTGTTACCGGGTTTACCGGGACCGGTCTGCGCCTGCTCGAGCGTAAGGGAGAGGAGGAAGGGCGAGGAGGCCCAGGCATGGCGAAGGCATGCCGGCGGAACTAATTCCCCTACCGTGACGAATGCCCAAGTGCCCAGACGGGTCCCCGTAAACACGCTAGCTTCGTACGCGACGGAACGGACCGACTGCTAAAACTCTCTATTGTCAGTCATTACCGACTCGCCCGCCGCAAATACTCCCCTGCCCATTCTCAGCTTATCCACGCGCAGGAACGCATATGGCGACTCCTCCAGACTCACACTCTCCCTTGCCGAACGGTACTTCACCACATCCACCCCTCCCCCAGTTGTCCTGCCTGTGGCACACGCTCCCATCCATGCGGGGCTGCCCTAAAGACCCTTTCCCTCTAATTTCCTCCGACGAGCAGTGAAAGGGGGCATTGGGTAGCTCTGACCTAGGGACACAACTCTCCCTCGTGGACAGGGGTATACGCTAGTCGCCGCCAGGCTGGAGCCTGCGGCCACCCCGACCCCTTAAACCTACTGCAAATAATACAGTTATCTCTCTCTCGCTCTCTCTCTCTCTCTGGCATGTTTTATGGCATACTTTCATACATTAACTTGGGGAGTTCCACATACAAGTTGAAGGAAATAGGCAGTGTGTGTGAATTTTTTACCCTGCACGTGGTACATAACGGTGTTTCTAAGACACAATATGCACCACTAGCCCGCCTAACTTGTTCAGTCAACATTAAGGCTGTACATGGTAGGAGTAAAAACAGAATCCTACAAGCGGTCTTGCATATGGTAATAATTTAACGTGATCGTAAACAAAAAATGCCCGAAACGGTGGTGTCTGTTTTCAATTACATTACTCCGTGGCATTGTGGCGATCTCAGTGGGACAATTTTATTTGTACCAATCAGTGAGGTAGGGGATACGGAAAGCGGCCGGGGCGGATTTTTCATTGTCCCTAGTACTGGAGGAGACCGCATGCCGCGGTGGAAGCTCCGATGAACCGCGGCGATGCTCTCTCGAGCTTACGTGCAGCCATTTCCGCCGCTGTCTGGGATCAGACCGAGACTTTCGAGGAAAGTAGCGGCTTCGGCACGCGCACTGCACGGCAAAGGCAAGTTCCAGCTGCGCGGCCCCGCTGACTTCCCTCCGATGCCGAAAAAATCCTCCAGGGCTTCCAGACGAGCAGCGCAAGTCACGAGGCTTCGGGCCAGCCGGTAGTAGGATTCGTCGTACAGCACGCCGTCCGGTTGTTCTTCAGCAAGCTCGGCGCTCACCTCCGTCGCTCGTTTTGGCCGAGAAGCAGCGCCGCCGCCTTGGGGGGCAGCCGACGCGGCCCTCTTGCGTCCACTGCGGCGAGCAGTCTTCGCCTCCCATACGGTCCTGGACCTCGGCGCGTGTCTCTTCCGAAGCTGCGAGGACGCTCCGTCGGCCGACGCCTGACCGTTCCGGCCGGAGGTCGTACGTTTCTTGGTCGCGCTCCGAGGTCGTGAAGTGGCGCGCAGACTGCCGAGGGCCCTGCCGTAGCTCGGCCCACTACCGTAGCAAAGCAATGAACCGGACATTGGGAAGCTTACGCCGCCGGCTAGTGTTCACAACCGCGCCTGAGGTGCCGAACGCTGCCGGAACGTGCGCTCGAGCAGAACGGCACATCGTCTTCTTCGCTTTCTTTGTACATTTCGCATGGGCGGCCGGCCGGCAGAGATTGATCGCAATTACGGACCCAAGCAATAAAGTGTCACGTGCCGACCTCCCAGGAACGCCAGAATCAGAAGCGTTATTTATTACCACAAGTTGGCGCCCATTTCGAAGGTATCCTGACATCCAGGCCGCAAGTAATTTATTATTTCCCAGAATACATCTTATTTGCGCAGCAGCTTCTTACCTGCTCAGCTGTTTAAGCTTGAGTTCCATCCGTGCCTGACGTCGCTCAGTACTCGGGGCAGCAAAATGGAGAGGAGGAACATGCTAGACCAACAAGTGTGAGGCATGAGGAAAGGAGCCGACGAGCAGGTGTGGGAAGTGCGCGCGGATCAGGACAAAAAATTAGTGCCCTTCCATGCACTCTGTGAAGACGGATGACCTGCGAAGCTGTACGCAGTTCACGAAATGCACGAAACAAAATACGTTTGTTTGTAATTTTCGATGGAAAAATTAGCACTTAGACCACTGAAAATTTCAAGGACTTGAGATTTATTCTAGCGGACAAACATGGAGCTGTCTGTTTTCCTCTCGCGACGTAGGCATCTTACTGTCTGTGTAACACACCAACCCAACCCCAAAGCGCTTGATTATTATGGACAGCTGACAGGTCGCATTGAGCCGCATGATTTCCACGTTTATATTTTCCGCCAGCACAATGCGCATGTCATTGGTAGCGGCACGAAGGCAAGCTTTGCATGCACGCCCCCCTGCTTCCACCCGCAACAAGGGCACGCATGAATCCACAACCGGTGATGGCCGCGTGCTCAGGCGTCAAATACACGGGCGACCCGCCGCGGTGGCTCAGAGGTTAAGGCGTTTTGCTGCTAAGCACGAGGGTGACACGGGCGAAAATGTCGCGGGGAAAGCCTTTCATGCTTCATTGATTGATTGATTGTAGGGTTTAACGCGCCGACGCAGCGGCAGGAGATGAGGCGGGCCGTAGTGGAGGGCTCTAGATTAATTTTGACCACCTGGGGATCTTTAACGTGCGCCGAAATATCAAACGCACGGGCGTTTTTCCTTTCGCCTCCATCAGAAAAGCGGCCTCCGTGGCCGGGAATCAAACCTGCGATCTCGTTTTCAGCCTTTCATGCTTCAGAATTATGGGCTCACGTCGGCGTCCAAAGCGGGCAAGTTGCACTGGCAACGCTCTATAAGGGCGCGCTACCACCGTTATCAGCCGATTGCGGAGCTTGTGAAGGAGACACCGGTGGTGGCAAGGGGAATAGCAGTTTGTGCTAGAGCGGTCGGCTGTGGCGAGGAGGTGCCCCGGAGCGGGGCCCGAGTAAATCAGCTTCAACGGAATGAAAACTGGGGGATTAGACTGCTTCGCAGTAAAACGCTTTCAGTTGTCGGAATCCAGCGTGGTTCTCTCGCGTTTGAAACCGGCGTCTATCCCATTGCGCTGTCATCGCATTCGGAGCGGTCATCATTTCGTTTAAGTTCGTAGCGTAGGCGTTGGATCTGGACTTTGGCTTTGTTGAAGTGGACTGTATCATCGGACGTTGCCAGTCTGGATTTTGGGCTTGGGGAGAGTGCAGCCAAGTTAAAGCTAGCAAAGACCAGTAGCTCCGCTGTTCAGTCTTCCCATCTCAATTGCGTAAGTGTTCGAATTTTTTTTTAATTCATGAGTATTACACCTGTTTGTTTTCCTTCATTAATTGCGCTCGCCAAGTTATGAGCAGTCTCGAATAATGTGTAGTAGTCGACAAAACAGCCCGAAATCCATGCTGCAAACCTGTTAGTACCTTAGGTTCTTAAAATAGTTGATATCTTCTCGCTCTTCCAGTAAGGGAAATGCGACGGTAATTTTGGATACGCGTTTTTCTCAGGTTTTATGTACAGTGCTCACGGATTGAAACGCGACACCGCAAGTGCGCGGCCGCCGGTACATGCAGCGTCGCTCGCGGACGCCCGCGGAAGCTGGGCGTTGCACTTTGGCACACCGCGAGGATGAGAGCGTCATCCTCGCTCTACCTACCATCCTACCGGCGGCCGCGCGCTCGCGGTGTCGCGTTTCAATCCGTGAGCACTGTACAGTCGGCAAAACGCTTGTCTACAACGCTCGAGCGGCGTGCTCCGGACTGCGCGGGAAACACCTAGTGATAACGCCCGGTTTGAGACCGGTAGAATGTGAGCATGCGCGGCCCGTATCAGAGCAATGGCTGTGTCCCTCCTCGCTGTGCCGCCCGTCATCTTGGCTTCCGCACCTTCTTTGACCGTAATAAGCGCTGCATGCATGCGCTGCCGGGCCGGGAAACAAAACCAGAAATTATCCGTCATAGCGCGCGGTGCGAGATTTCCGCCTACTTATTTTGGCCTCAAGGACATACCGTACAAGGACATACAAGGACATTTGTTGGACGCCGGGGCGCGTTGTCGTCTGCTACAACACATTTCCTGTGCGTATGCGACCGCGTATTTTTGTTTTCTTTTTTTTCTGTGTGGTCACCGTCTCTCCCCTCCTTGTGGATTGGATGCAAATTACCCAACAAGTGGTCTGCAGACCCACTAATCCGGGATCATCATCATCATCACCAGCCTATCTACGCCCACTGCAGGGCAAAGGCCTCTCCCATTATTTTCCAATTACCTCGGTCCTGTGCCAATTGTGACCAATTTATCCCCGCAAACTTCTTGATCTCATCTGCCCATCTAACTTTCTGCCGCCCCCTGCAACGCTTGCCTTCTCTAGAGATCCACTCTGTTACCCTTAATGACCAGCGGTTATCTTGCCTTCGCATTACATGCCCTGCCCACGTCCATTTCTTCTTCTTATATTTCTACTAATATGTCTTTAACACCAGTTTGCTCCCTGACCCACTCCGCTCTCTTCTTGTCCCTTAATGTTACACCTATCATTTTCCGCTCCATTGCCCGCTGAGTCGTTCTCAATTTAAGTTGAACCCTCTTAGTGAGCCTCCAAGTTTCTGCCCCGTAGGTGAGTACCGGTAAGATGCAGCTGTCATACACTTTCTTCTTGAGCGACAATGGTAGGCTGCTATTCATTATCTGAGAATGTCTGCCATATGCACCCCACCCCATTCTGAACCTTCTAATTATCTCTGCCTCATGGTTGGGATCTGGGGTCACAACTTGGCCTAAGTAGATATATTCGCTTACCACTTTCACTGCCTCGCCACCTATCTCAAACTGCTGTGCTGTCCCGAGGTTATTGATCATTACTTTAGTTTTCTGCATATTAATTTTCAGGTCCACGGTTCTACTCTGTTCGCCCAGTGCGGAAAGCATGCTTTGCAATTCGTCCCCCGAGTTACTTAGCAAGGCAACGTCATCAGCAAATCTGAGGTTACTGAGGTATTCTCCATTAACCCTTTCTCCCACCTGTTCCCAATCCACTCCCACCTGTTCCCAAGATGCAGCGATAGCGTAGAGGTAGAACACCCGCCTCGCGTGCAGAAGGACCGTGGTTCGAATCCCGGTGCCGGACAATTCCCACCGGATTAAAAAAAAAATCCGCGTATTGATGGAATTGCACAAAGTGGCTTGGGGTGCGGCCTGACCCCGGCGACCATTGCCGGTATGCACTCCCTCACCAGAGCAGGACTGCCCACCCTGGTGTAGTAACGGCCACAACCTCCCATGAATACGCCAATGAATCCGGGATAGCAATCAGCGACTCGCTTGCTCCCGGCGACACCCCCCTGTTTAGGCAGTTGCTACCATCGCGACCCACAGCTCGTACGCAGCCAGCTAACGCCAAGGACAATGCAATTGATGCCGAGAAAAGTACGCTGTTAATTCATTATGAAATACCTGTGATGTCACATGTACGAGACTCTGTGTGCTAGGAAACGCCTTGTAACAGCGACGGAAACGCGTCGCTCACCTGTGATCTCACCGCGCGTATACTGCTTGCATTGCCTGGTAGGGGAGAGTCGGGAGGTTTGGGACGGTTGGAGGAATGGGACAGCTCGTTTATCTATCCAGGAGTTAGTTCAAACACGTTCATCGGCTGCTCACGAGATGGCGCTAGCATACCGATAGCCTGGCTGTAATGGTGGCCGTCTTCAGCGGATGGAGCTTTCTCTGACTACAACTCTCGTTTTTCACGTGTCAAAAGTAAGTATCCGCTTACTCAATTACACCTCTCTCAATTTTAAACCGCCCTGCCTATGCTGATACCAATTTTTCTTCGAAAACAGGCGTTAGGGTCGTACATCGTGCAATAACAAGTTTAGCCCTAACAAGAGAATTTTCGCCATTGAATGTATTTTTCGTTGGGCACACCACCTCGGGAGGAATGGGACATTTGAGTCGCGGGTGGAATGGGACAGTGTCCCATTCCTCCCCACCATACGGCTGGTGCTGTGTCTAGCGAATAAGCTCCAATGCTGTGCCGCTTTAGTTCCGAAAGCAGTTATTTGTTTATTTGTTATTTAAAGTGTACAAATGCTTCGTGCCGTGATGTTAACAGACAGGCTGTTTCTGCGACAGTTGACGTTAAGACGCGCTAAACCAACGGGGCATCATAAAATGCAATGTTTCTCCACTAAAAAGGTGTGATTACTGAACACATTTGCGAGAAGCCCGGAATACGCACGTGAATAGTAGGAAGCAATAGGAGTGCTGTTACGTGCATGCAAGGAAGTTAAGCGTGCTTGGTGTGCGTGAATATTTACATTTGCAAATTTTTGATTCATTTTCATTTTCAGGAAGATGCCGCGGGTTTACAAGAGGAAGCATCCCGACAGAGCTCAAACATCGAACAATTTGATCCTAGATGCTGTGAGATTGGTGTGCGATGAAAAGAAAAGTATAAGAGACGTGGCAGAATCTTTTGAAATATCAAAATCATCGCTTGGCCGAGCAGTGAAGAAGTACAGAGAATGCGGTGACACAGGTGGCATCATGTTCAAGTCCAATTTGGTCTGCGGAATGGTCTTCACAACAGAAGATGAAGTACTCTTGAAAGAATATTTGCTGAAAGCAAGCAAAATGCACTATGGGCTTACGAGAATGCAAGTTCGTTCACTGGCGTACGAGTTTGCAACAGCCTTAAACCGGAAGTGCCCGGCGTCATGGGAACAGAACAAGGTAGCTGGAAGAGACTGGTTTATGGGCTTTATGGACCGCCATCCCGAGCTATCGCTTCGATCGCCAGAAGCGACCAGTCTGGGTCGGGCAACAAGCTTCAATAAGAACAACGTCGATGCTTTCCTTTCAAACCTGAAAAGTGTCTACGACCGATACAAGCTAACTCCGGACCGCATCTACAATTGTGATGAAACGGGCTTCACAACTGCACACAACCCACCAAAGGTAGTAGCAGCACGTGGAGAAAAGCAAATCGGTCAGGTCACATCCGCAGAACGCGGCGAACTGGTGACTGTTTTGTGCACTGTTAATGCCATCGGAAACGCCCTGCCACCAGTGTTCATTTTTCCACGCGTGAGGTTTAAAGATTTTTTTCTGAAAGGCGCCCCGGCAGGAAGCCTCGGTTTGGCAAGCAAGTCGGGATGGATGTCCAGCGAACTGTTTTTGTTGGCATTAGAGCACACTGTGAGACATACGAAGTGCTCGAAGGAGGAACCAATTCTCTTAATTCTCGACAATCACGAAAGCCATGTGAGCATCAACACCATCAACAAGGCCAAAGAGAGCGGAGTCATCCTGCTGACCTTTCCCCCACACTGTAGCCACCGCCTGCAGCCACTTGATGTGTCCGTGTACGGACCATTTAAATCTCGGTACAACGCTGCTTGCAATGATTGGCTCATAAATAACCCCGGGAAGACCATCTCCATCCACAATGTTGCACAACTAGTTGGATCCGCCTACGTATTAACGGTGACACAAAAGAACATAATCTCGGGCTTTCAGAAAACTGGAATTTGGCCTTTCAATAGCGAGCCCTTCACTTCGGATGACTACATGATGTCATCAGTCACTGACAGACCCGAAATGTCCGTAAGCGGAGAGGTGTCACGACAGACGGCCACCATCACCGAGAAAACGGACAGCGCAAGCCGACTGGAAAGTGATTTGAACTTTGAGACAAACGGCCATGGAGCTCGCAACGTCTCTACAGATGTCTTCCCACCTACTGTCGGCACCGCAGCCTCGACGTCAACTGCATCTCCCAGCCGGATTGTTCCAAGTGACCTAAGGCCCTACCCTAAGGCTGCACCGCGTAAGACAGGGCAAAAAGGAAGGAAGAAAGGTAGGACAAAAGTCCTTACGGATACACCCGAGAAGCATGCGATTGAACAAGAAGCTGCAGAGAGGCTGGCACGACAGAGTCTGAAAAAAAGAGCGCTTATCACAGCTAAGACTGTCGCCACTACCCGCCCAAAAAAGAAACGGCGACTTCAGAAGGAGTTCAGTTCCTCAAGTGAAGACGACACTGTTGCCATTGCATTTGATGATTCAGACAGTGACATGTCGGGTTCCGATAATGAGAGGCGGGACATTTCTGAGGCCGATTGCCCAAACGAAACTTTTCAAGTGAAAAAAGGCGATTTTGTCCTCGTCAGATTTGGTAAGAAAAAATCTGACGTTTATTACACGGGTAGAGTCGAAAGTAGTGACAATATTGACGTCAGTGTCCAGTTCCTCCGAAAGAAAGAAGAGAGCTCAAAGTTTTACTTTCCTCCGCAGAAAGATATAGGGACTGTGCCAATGACGGATATTGTGATGAAGCTGCCAGGGCCAAAAACTATTGGGGGAACGAAGCGCCTGCAAGCTTGCTTCAAGTTTGATGTGGAACTATCGGCTTTTAATGTCCGCTGAAGACGTTGGGACCGATACTTTACTGGCGTCCCATTCCTCCCAAAGGATGTCCCACTCCACCCGAAGGGACGGGTGGAATGGGACAGATTTTAGCTGTTAGAAATTATTTTTTTGCAGTTGCGCTAGAAGTGGCAGTAGCCCGTGTTTCTCAGAATTTGCGCATCTTGTTTCGACTTGTACTATAATCCATCAACCATCTTTTTGCGTTCAAAATAAACAAAACTAAAAATGCATTTGTGAAAAGTGTCCCATTCCTCCCGACTCTCCCCTAAATGAATGACTACGTGAGAACGGTGATCCGATGGCTTCGCTGCACATGCTTTGATTAAAAGTGCTGCTATGATCTGCAGTTTGGCTTAAGCAGTTCCTATTTCCCCTACGATGTTATTATAGTTATGCCTAGATTTGATTTACGATCACTGCCGTAGCCTGCACTCTGCACGGCTGATATGTTTACTTTTCGCGACAACTTGTCCGCAGTGTATGAATGGTATGAACGCGAATTTTCAAGTGCTTCGAGCGGGTTCGGACATGGCTATATTTAGTTTTCATTTGGACCTCGGCATGGGAATCTATAATTGCAACGTGGGCTTTTGTCTGTTTACAGTAAGCCTGCCTTTCTGTAGCCTGCCTTTCTGTAGCTCGACTGCTCACACGCCGAGGCTGTGTACGAGGCGAAACACGTCGTTAATGATTTGGGGTAATGGGGAGTTTTAGAATAGGAGAACCGAGCGTCAGTGGCCCCCAAGAAGCTAGGGGAACCCAAACTCAGCAGGCGCGCGCGCGACGAGAGGGTCTTCTCTAACAGTTCGCCGCCTGCTTCGAATGCACGTAATCGAATGTTAGGAACTTTAGGCTTAGCGTCGCGGCAGATATTTCATCGCCGCTATCGTTACAGTTTCAAATGACAGTCCCTAACGCAACTTTTCACCGCACTGTCACCCCCCTTCTCGTATGTGGAACTCCGTATGCGCGGTGATTGCTGTTTAAGCGATCGATGATCAAGACCGCTGCCACGGCCTCGGCCGATTCTGGCCACCCTTCGGCCACTAGTTACACCGCGCGTGAACGGGCCGGTGGTGCCGTGAGCCACCTCTGCGGCGGGTTGGCGTAAAGCGCGGCAGATATTTGAGCATCGCTTTGAAAACCAGCTCATGACACTACCTAGCACAATTTTTACCGCACTAACATTCACTTTCACCAATCTGGAACTTCTTTTCCACGCCTTGTGTGATTTTAAAAAGCGGCGACAAGTTGTTGCTGCCGCGACCTGCGCGGTCCGAGCCGCTCCGTCGGCCGTGCGGGCAGGCACGGCGGGTGTGTGTGCGGAGCGTTTCTGCGAGCAGTACACGCTTCATGATTTCCTGCTTTGTACATTTCTTACAAACAAGGCGAATCGAGAAACTTAGCTCGGCGATCATCGTAGTCTACATTGTTGATCGGGGAAACGAGCCGCAGCTTCCGCTTCGGTCGCATATGTCATACACCACCACGTTCATGTTGTTTGTGGAGAATGTACCACAGTTAATACGGTTATAAAGTCCCCATGAGGTCAAACTGCGCTTGACGCACTGAGAATTAACTTCAAACGACAGTAATTAACACAATACTTTTAGAACGCGCTTGCTAAGCGAGGTGTCACGCGCTGCAAGCCAACTACGCAGCAAGATAGGAACGGTGATCCTACAAGTGACGTCAAAACGATCGCAGCGCCGGCCTTTCCAGTGGTGGGCCTCGCGGCCAATATCTTTGAGGCACCGCTGTTAATTGCGTCATCATTCTGCCAATACGCTGCGTAAGTATCGCGTGCACCACTATCCGGTTTCCGACAAGCTAACGGCACAATACTAAATGCACTGTGCAAGCGATAACGGACCGATATCTAGTCACTCTAGAACACCGGCAGCGATGCGTTTTCGGCTATTGTTGTTCGTTTTCTCGCATACAGAAAAAACTGTCTAAGCTGCGTAGGACGCCGCGAAAATTAAGCGTTGCACGTAGTTAAACGCGGCCAACGCTGTACTAACAATCACATATCTCCAATATTCCTTCCCGGCCCCGCAGCGCAGGCAGCGCTAACGGCGAAAGAAGGTACGGAAGACAAGGCGGTGGGCACAACCATGCAGATTCTTAGTAAGTATACAAGAGAGGAAAGTGCGCCTGTTAAAGGAGCCATGAAGAGAAAACAAAAGTTTGTTTTATTCGAAAGATTAGGTGTTTCGTAGTACCCCAAGCGCTTTCCCGGAAGCAAATGATGCTTTATTCACTGAGAAATAAGGCAATTTAAGCCAAAATTTTAAATCTCCCGCTAAAATTGAACATTCCGTGACGTTTACAATGGCGTCATAGAGCCGGTCCATGATACAGATACTTAGTATGTCGACTCCATATAGCACCCACACGCGGGAGTCGACCGAGACGGCGGCCATTTTAAAAATGCTAGTAAAACCTAGTGCACCCGCAGCCCTAGTCATGGAATCGCCTGATCCGGAGAACAAAACTCTCGCCGAGGAGCTCCGGCTTGCATTTAACAACCTCACACCACTTGAACGCTCAACGCTTCTAAGTGCACGAGCGGCAAGAGTTGTGGGATACGCGGTGGACGGGAAAGCGACCATTCCGCGATAGCCACAA
Source organism: Haemaphysalis longicornis (assembly GCF_048455015.1). NCBI lineage: Eukaryota > Metazoa > Arthropoda > Arachnida > Ixodida > Ixodidae > Haemaphysalis > Haemaphysalis longicornis. The sequence continues at coordinate 150,538 of NW_027526290.1, read as the reverse complement.
CAGACGAACGCCCTGCCGTCGGCACCGCTGCCTCGTCAGCGCCGTCGCCACGGACGAATACAGACTGGTACGTATGTGCCGTATTTTTATTACGGTTAATAATAGTTCAACTTCAGTAGCAGTATCGCTTATGCCAGTTGGCCGGTGTCGTGTATGGAAAGCCGTTCGCGCGAGCTCTCTGCTTCGACCAGAAAGATACGAGCGTCAATGCGCGGTGTTTACGGCATTTTTCCTCCAAGGTCAGAGCGCCTCGAACCCGAAAATTCGTCTGCGCGACGGCGAGATGTCGAGCTCGGCCAGGCGGTTGTTTCGTACGCATTGGCGCACACGCTTGCGTGTTCGTTCGGAACTTCAACCGTTTACTCCACCGTTCTTTGTCATAAAAAGAATGTGCAGTATGTTTCACGGGCATTTAGCTCGCTATGCAAACTGTAAGCCCTGCCTAACATGCGTTTGCTTTTGCCGGCCTCCGCCAATCGCAGAGCTTAGCCCATGTGACGGCATAGGTTCTGTTGCGGGAAATGAGCTGGTGGGTCGCATGACCATTCCCGTTTTTCCTAATTATGTAGCTTATTTGAGCGAAGTTTGCGTTATAAGTGGTGTCGTTATGGTTCTAACGAGGCAATCTTTCGAATGAACCAAACTTGTGTTTTCTCTTCATGGCTCCTTTAAGCCATGTCGTCGTGGGGGTTTATGGGAAGACCCCCGCTTTTGGCTTGGGCTTGGCACGACAATTAGATTCTGAAGCGGTTTTGGGGATTTCCTTTCTTCACTATGCATTACTACGTCTAAGAGCTACGAGGAAGCCGAAATCCTCCCTGTCGTGTTTTGTGGAAGCCGTGTTCGGTGCAACAACAGGCAGTGCGTGATCGTACCTGACGATGGTCATGCTGAAGTCGAACCACGTATGACTGAACAAGTAATATGCCGCCGCGAAAGTTGTAGCTGACGAAAAGAAGAAACAAAACGTACTTCGACGAAGACAAGATACGACAGATACGGGCGCCTGAATCCGTCCTATCTTGTCCTCGTCCACGACTGTTTAACGCCACGTTTTCTTTTTTCTTCCAGTATAAACCAACTCGCTCAGCAGCAAGTTTTGTTAAACTGTGGCTGTCGGTCGGTGCACCGGTTCACCACGAAGCCGACGTTTTCATAGGCACGCTCAAAAGCTTTCCAAACTCTTCAAACAGCTTATTATTTGAAATAATCGTACAATTAATAAAATAAGAGTCTCTAATGACTCCCCCCCCCCAAATATTAACATTGTTCGTAACTACTACCTTGGCCCAGAATAGCAGGCACAACCGTTCCGGCAAAAATACGCTTTACTTCCTCTTTCCTTGGTTTTAAAACAACCTGATTTATTTTTCCACTTACATAGTTGCACATTACTCTCCGCGTTTTTGTGGCACTTTGTTCGAATATACGGCAACTAAAACGTTTCAATCCAAGCCAATGATGAAACTAAGGCGAGCGCGTGATGTAATGGCGGCCCATGACCACACAGACGGCCTTGATGTGAGCCGCATAGACGCTAGCGCAAGATTCCTCTCTAGAGTATTGGCCGCGAGGCCCACCACTGGAGAGGCCGGCGCTGCGATCGTTTTGACGTCACTTGTAGGATCACCGTTCCTATCTTGCTGCGTAGTTAGCTTGCAGCGCGTGACACTTCGCTTAGGAGGCGCGTTCTAAAAGTATTTTTGTGTTAATTTCCTTCGTTTGAAGTTAATTCTCAGTGCGTCAAGCGCAATTCGACCTAATGGTGACTGTATAACCGTATCAACTGTGGTAGATTATCCGCAAACATGCAAACACCATGAGAGTGGTGGTGTATTACGTATTACGCATGCGACCGAAGCGTAAGCAGCGGCTTGTTTCCCCGATCAACAATGTGGACTACGATGATCGCCGAGTGAAGTTTCTAGATTTCCCTTGTTTGCAAGAAATGTATAAAGCAGGAAATCGTGAAGCGTTAACTGCTCGCAGAAGCACACGCACCCGCCGTGCCTGCCCGCACAGCCGACGGTGCGGCTCGAACCGACGCAGGTCGCGGCAGCAACAACTTGTCGCCACTTTTTAAAATCACACAAGTCGTGGAAAAGAAGTTCCAGATTGGTGAAAGTGGATGTTAGTGTAATGAAAAATTCTGATAGGTAGTGTCATCAGCGGTGGTTTTCAAAGCGATGCTCAAATATCTGCCGCGATTTACGCCGAACGGCCGCGGAGGTCGGCCCCGGCAGCGCCGGCACGTTCACGCACGGTGCTGCGAACGGCCGAAGGATGGCTATGCTTGCGCGCAAGAATCGGCCGAGGCCGTGCAGGTATCTTGATCGTCGATCGCTTGAACGAAAATCACCGCGCTTACAGAGTTTCCAGCGCGGTGAAACGTTCTGTTAGGAACTGTCACTCGCAACTCTAACGGCGATGAAATATCTGCTGCGACGCCAAGCCTAAAGTTCCCAACATCCGATTACGTGCATCTGACGCCGGCTGCGAGCTGTTGGCGAAGTCCCTCCCGTCGCGCACGCGCGTGTTGCGTTTGGGTTCCTCTAACTTCTTGGGGGCCCCAACGCTCGGTTCTCCTATTCTAAATATCCCCATTACCCTAAATCATTAACGACGTGTTTCGCCTCGTACGCAGCCTCGCCTTCTGTGAGCAGTCTTGAGTTTCGAAATTGATGCTTGAGAAATGCCGGCTTACTGTAAACATACAAAACACGCTGCAATTATAAATTACCACGCCGAGCACCTAATGAAAACTAAATATAGCCTTGTCCGAACCCGCTGGAAGGCGTTAAAAACTCGCGTGCATACCGTTCATACATTGCGGACAAGTCGCGAAAAGTAAACATCAGCCTTGCAGAGTACAGGCTACGGCAGTGATCGTTAATCAAATCCGGGCATGACTATAAAAACATCGTAGGGGAAATAGGCACTGATTAAGCCAAACTGCAAACCATAACAATACTTTTAAGCATGTACCGCGAAGCAATCGGATCACCGTTCTCGCGTCATTCATTTATCAGGCAATACGAGCCGTTCGCGCGGTGAGATCATAAGTGAGCGACGCGTTTCCGTCGCTGTTACAAGGTGTTTGCTTGCACACACATGTCCCGTCACAAGTATTTCATAATGAATTTACAGCGTACTTCTCTCGGCATCAGTTGCATAGTCCTTGGCGTTAGCTGGCTGCGTATGTAAGAGCTGTGGGTCGCGATGGTAGCAACTACCTAAACGCGGCGGTGTCGCCGGGAATAAGCGAGTCGCTGATTGCTTGCCCGAATTATTTGGTTTACAGACAACTTTTTTGGTAATTTGCATCAAATCCACAAGGAGCGGGCGAGACGGTGGCCACAACAAAAAAGCACGCTTCCGCATACGCACGGGAAATGTGTTGTAGCAGACGACAACACGATTCGGCGTCCTACAAGTGACGTCACTCGTAGGTGGCGCCACGGTATGTCCTCGAGGCCAATATTGTAAGAAACTCTACGTGCACAGCGACAAGGGAAACAGCCATCTCGCTGATGCGGGTCGCGCATGCTCACATTCAACCGGTCTCAAACCAGGCGTTATCACTAGATGTCTCGCGCGCAGTCCGGAGCACGCCGCTCGCGCGTTATAGACAAGCCTTTTGCCGACTGTACAGGATGAAACCTTGAAAAATCGTAACACTGAAAACCGTAAAACAGACAAATGTTTTCAGTGCTGCGATTTTTGAAGGTTTTGTCATGCACATATACTATAGCCCAGCTCGCCATTCTGCTGCACCATGTTCATGTACAGGGTTGGTTCTGGCCAACCTTCAGTTTTCCACTTCTTTCTAATGTCTACAGACTGCATAGTACGAGGCCCAATAATGCCACACTGAACGATAGACTAAAGACTTCGCCCTCACTGTGCACGCACAAGACCTGCTGGCTTTGCTCAGAGCAGCCAAACACATTGAATACCATCTACGGCCACCGTTGCCCAACTACAAGATATGCACAAAATCGCAAGATGCGTTTCAATTATTTTAATTATATCGACCCCTAGTGCCGCCTGACTCTACTCTACGGTCATTCGGTGTGCCACCTTTAACATCAAGGCGCGCGGCGAGGGCATCGTGGTCGAATGGATTCCCGAACACAGCGGCTTCCCAGGCAAACGGAAGGCCCAGGCGGCGGGGCGAGGTTGTAGTAGTTGTAGTAGCAACCTTCGCCACCTCATTAAAAACAACTTCCTGCTAAGAGGTCGCCGGAAGGCACCGGCCTACGGTCACCACGGGGCTGCAAACCTAACTTGGGAGAAGACTCCCAGGAGTGGGCGGGCCCTCAACCCCTTGCCTGCCACCAATATCAGGACTTGGATTCCCGTTGACCAATTTCCTCGACAAATAAATTTCTCTCTCTCTCTCTCTCTCTCTCTCTCTCTCTCTCTCTCTCTCTCTCTCTCTCTCTCTCTCTCTCTCTCTCTCTCTCTCTCTCTCTCTATCTATCTATCTATCTATCTATCTATCCATCTATCTATCTATATATCTATCTATCTATCTATCTACCTATCTCTATCTATCTCTCTATCAATCTATCTATCTATCTACCGCCCCCGGCCTATAGGAGTCATTCCGACCTGGTGAAAGGGTACTAATGGTGCGTCGATGGACTGCAGAAGTCCAGCAGGTCTCGTAAGTGCCGTTTTCCTTCAGTGGCAGTCATGTCAGCTCCTGACGCAGTGCGGGAAAAGGGATGCAGGACGGGGCCAGTAGTAATTAATTACTTTGCCTTGATTTTTTTAAATGCACGTGCTGTGCCGAGGTGTCCGGAAAGGGGATGACCTTCGCATATTTCCACAATTTCCTCACGAAGGTCTGCGGGGTAACGAGAAGATATTTTTTTTTTTCCTCTCGGTCGAAGTTTTTGTTGACGAGCACAGAGTTTATGAGGCAGAATGTACGTAAATATCGCTTGAAAACCCCTTGGCACGACGACGTTGGGTCCTTGGATGTAGTCGATTATGACGCGCAACTTAAAGTCGGCACGCTGCTTGGCGGCTAGGACGCTCGCCGTCAGGATGCGAAAAAGCGCCGTCTCCATCCGAGTCCAGTGACGGTGGGTTACTAACGGGGCCCACGACAGGCAGTCGGTGTGCGAGTGTTTCCTGCTGCTTGTATTTGCAGGTAATGGCTACGTTAAATTTTTGCAGGTGCGCCCCATCACCCGAGATGGCCACCCTTAACATTGGTGAGAAATCATGGCGCATGGTGGTCTGTTACAACCTTGAATGATGTGCTGTACAGTGGGGTCCACTGTTAAAGGGAAACGGTGAGCGCGTGGCCACTGCGCTATAGTGCCTAGAATATAGTATATTCTAGGCACTGTAACTGCGCTCCGCGAAGCGCCGGCGCCGAGAAGTGGCGAGAATTGGAGACAGCCGGCACATGCGCACTGACCGCATGAAGCGGGAGAAGCTGCTCTGTCGTCTGCTACGGCGCTCCACTGAGCCGATCAGCTTGCAACAGCTGAGGGATTTCGCACTCAAAGGATGTCAGCGGCCGGGCGAAGCGCCGTAGCAGACGACACAGCGGCTTCTCCTGCCTCGTGTGGTCAGTGCGCATGTGCCGGCTGTCTCCGATTCTCGCCACTTCTCGGCGCCGGCGCTTCGCGGAGCGCAGTTACAGTGCCTAGAATATACTATATTCTAGGCACTATAGCGCAGTGGCCACGCGCTCGCCGTTTCCCTTTAACAGTGGACCCCACTGTACATCTACGGGCTAAATTTAGAAACAGCTTGTATAATAGCGAGGCCCCCTTTTTTGCAGTGTCGATAGCTTTTTTTTTCTTTTGACAGACCACTAGTGGCGTAAAGGATTGCTTTTTCGCTGCTGTATTACTTATGCACGAGGAGGGCGTCAAAACCCATGTAATTTGCATGCCCTTTGGGCATCTTCATCGAAATGGGCAAGCACAGGCGGCCAGCATTGCAGGTGGTGTTGCAGCTCAGCATAATGATTCCTGTTGAGATTCTTTTCAGATAAAAGGGCTGCTGTCTTTCGCAAAGCGCATGAATGGCTCCGTATTACGTGCTAAGTTTTCTACAGAGCACCGGTATTATCTTGGTGCGCCTTTCTTGTCCTTTGGCCTCGGGAAGTTTGATATAGCCGGCGCCTTCTCCGGGCCAGGCAGGAAGCCCAGAACCTTCGGTTCTTTCTGGGCGACGTGGTATTTTTCTGGCGTCAGCGTGAATCCCTATGCTCGGACGGCTTCGAGAACCGACCCTATTCATAGAAGGGGCTCGTCAAAGTTTCGGCCGAATAAAGCAACATTACGGAGGTACACGAGTCAGGTGGGCCGCTTTAGACCGGCTAGCACAGTGGCCATGACTCTTTAGCGTTGCTGGTGCCGTGCACGGCACAAGCGGAATCACTTTGAAGTCTGTCCTGCGCTCTAAACGTAGTTTTCTCACGGCCTGGTACACTTGCATTTCCCAATACCCCGTTTTCAAGTCCACCAAAGAGACGTACTGTGCATGGCGACATCGATTCGTTGGAGCGGGTACACGCGTTTTTAGTGATTTTATTTACCCGTCGGTGGTAGTCAACCCATAACCTTAATTAGTCGCTTCGTGGTAAGGGGTACACGTTGTTGTGCCACAGCGCCTGGCCTAAATGCGTTGCACGAGGCAACGCGCCGACAGCGAGGCTGAGTCACGCCTCTCCCTTTCGTCGCTGCGGTGCGGCCGAATCCCGAGAACGACCAAATAAGGGCATGTCGCTACGCCTGGAGGCGAGGTCACGGAGACGGCGGGGGCATCGCCCCCCCCTTTCCCCATTGGCGCCGCAGCTGACTCACCGCTTCGCTACCATTCGTCGGAATTCAAACTTGAGGCAGCGAGAGCCCTGATTGGAGCTATTCGAACTTCTCGGGGCCACAACGAACTTCCCGGGGTATAAAAGAACCCCGAGGGTTTCATCGTCGGCATTCCTCGGCGGCTTCTCTGCAGAGGCACTCTTCGGAGGCACCGAGTGAAAGGGTGCTGTCGCCTTTGTGCGAGTCATGTAACGTTTGCTTACCTTGTACATACTGTATATAAATGTTACTTCAACTTTTCGTCGGCTCGAGGACTTCATCGCTCTGCTCTGCGCCGCGTCGATAGCGGACGGAGCAAGGCAACGTCGCTACACCGGTGACTGCGCTCGGATGGCCAGTCGCAACAGTGAAGGCGGCGGTGAGAGGGCCCAGTCCCTACAGCGGAGACAGCGTCGGGATGACTGATTCCCAACCTCGGTGATGAGCTGGATGCGAGTCACAACCTTGGCGACCAACCTGGGAGCAGCGCTGGGAAGGTCATTCCCAACAACGTCCCTTATGATAATTTCGATCAGTCGTCGATAGACCATTTTTGTACCTGAGTGTATCTTTTTTCTTCACTAGCAGAACTATATATGTAGTGCAGCTCAGGTATACTTTTCAATGCCCCTATAATGCCCTTGCCGAGTATGTCTTCCACTTCTTTTCGGAAAGCCTCCCAATCGTGGGAAGACACGCGGTCAGGTGACCGCCGGGTAGATAGGGCTTTATATTCGATAAAAATTTGGTGCTTTACAAAGCGCGTATGGCGTATTTTGGAAGTCGACGACGAACAGTCGCTGTAATGGCGTACAAAAGCCCTTATATATTTGTGTTCACCTTACACCTGCGCAGGGTTCACAACAAAGTCCCCAGTCTTGGAGGCGTCGTCCAGTTCGCGATGAGAGCGGCGACCGCGACCATATCACCTGCTTTCTGCATTTCTTCGAGGAACGTGATAAAAGCGCCCTTGTTTAAGTGCTCATATTTCCCTGTGAAATTTGTGGCCCGAGCGTGGGATTTTCTTTGGCTCAAGCGCACAATGCTTCTTGTGACAGAGACGCCCCCGTTGCAAAGACAGCTGTGGTCACTCTTCACCGTAGCATCAGTGTCGGGATCAGCATCGTGGAAGTACACAGTGATCATGAGGTTTGCAGGGGGCAGGCTGGGGTCATCAATGGCAATCTTTAGAGACGCACATTGTTCGGGGACTTCATTTCGTAGTCATGGCGCGATCGGCAGGGAAACATTAAAGGGACACTGAAGTGATATGTAAACATTGCGGGATTACTAGCGCAAATTGTAGCCCGGAGTCCCCAGGCCATGTTTCGACCACTCTAGGCGCGTTTACGCGATTTTATTTAGTAGAAAAACTAATTCGAAAACGCTGTCCTCCTCTCTTTACGCTCGCCCATTTTCTGTGGCGTTTTCGTGTGACGTCAGGAGGGGATGAGCTGGCAATTGGCTGCGCCACGGCTGCGCTACTGCACGGCTCCCCGGCCGACAGAGTCAGTCGGCCCAGCGTTTCGCCCGCCGGCCGCCGGCGGGTCGTCGCAATCAAGGAGGTTAAAAATAAATTGCTTGGTCGCAATTCGTTCGCTTAGTTGAAACGAAGCCAGGACACGTTTGTGAATGGAAGAATGTGCCTTTCTTTACTTGGTTTGTTTGTACACTGTATCTAGCTCCAAGTCAAGGTCGCTTCACACAAGCACTGCACATGCGACGCTTCGCTGACTGGTACGCCAGTAGGAAAATATAAGGCCTCTTGAAGGCGGGAGAAGAGTCAGCGAAGTCAATATAAGTACTAAGGAAATAAAATCAACTGATATTTTTACCGTACAGCGTAAAACTAGGGCGCGGGAAGCACTTTTTTGCGCTGGGCGAACAAGCACAGCGGTCAGCAGCACGACTACGCATCTGCGAACGCTTTTCCGTCTACGAAATGCAATTGCTAGACGTGAGCTACTGTGGAAACTCGGGCGACGCTTACTGCACGATCGCAGTACAACAAATAATCACCTAAGCGGCTTGAAATGCCAAAACTAAATAAAAGTGTAAACCGGTTGTACAATATATACCCTATATTAGCAAGGCTTTCGCGTCCCGCTCCGTAGCCTAGCAGTCTGGGGCGCTAGGAATTCACCGCAAATGTTTTGCGAGTCACGAGTTCGAATCCCCGCGGGTACGTGCTTTTTTTTTTTTTTTTTGTAAGTTAACTTTTTTGTTTTCCGCCGATGTTTTCTATATTGAGTTCACCTTTTCTGGGGCCGCGACGTTCATGGCTACACGAACTAGTTCACAAAACGCGCGTAGGCTGGCACTGGCACGCTATCGAGTTCTCGTTGGCGTGCTGTTGCCATAAGCACCGACTGCTTGCAGGCAGTGGGCACAGGCCAGAATGAACAGACCCTTGGCTTGGTGCGAACACGCTTTTTACGATACAGGCATGAGGGAGGCAAGCTCCAAATATGGGGGAAAAGCGCATGACATTTGGGCGTCTGCGGGTACGCGGAGGGCGTTCATGCACTGCGTAGGTCTCGGCTAGTGAATGCTACGACTACAAGCCGTCCTGGGAGGCTTATCTTGTGCATTTTACAGCCGACAACATGGCAGAAGCGCGGTACGATGATTACTGAGATATTGAGAATGCCCATCCAACAAAGCCATTGATTTTGTTTTACAGAACCGAAACCGAAACCGAAACTTGTGTGATTGCTAACCTTGGGCTTCGTCCAATCACGGCGCCCCTCCTCTCAACGTCACAGCCTTAGTTGGTGCGGCCGCCGCAAACCGCGCGTGGTAGTTTTTCTTCTTTCGCGCTTTGTAAAATAATTACCGATTTGTCAACCGGATAAACGATGAAAAGTGTGCTAATTTGAGCCAGTCTACGCAGTGCAAGCAAAAACGGGAGCTTGAAAAATTCACTTCAGTGTCCCTTTAACTTTGTCCGCGGGTCAGTAATAGCACCGCAGCTGTTACTCAAAAACTCCACTCGTGAAATAATGTAGCGAGGCGGTTGGGGATTATGACGTAAGCAGCAGGGTATGTGGTGCCGTTCATGATGTCGCGCGATGTACAGTCATGAACAAATGAAACGCGAACACGCAAATATGAGCCGGAACACGCAAAATTAAAGAATGTGGATTGTGGATATCAGAAAACGGCCCGCTAGTGGTATATTTGGAAAGACACATTTCCAAACTTTGATCCTGTCATAAAGCCACGGGACAATCTGACTTGCGTGGAAAGAAATCGAGCTATTTTTATGTTCTGATTCATATTTTCGTGTTCGCATTTCATCTGTTCATGACTGTACACGTTCCACTTGGTGTGACGAAAAGAAAAAAAATGATGGGCCCCTTTCCCTATGTGTTCCTCAGCGTTCTTGGCTGCCGGTCTTCTGTGTTCACCCAACAAGCCCCCGAATTTTAAGTTCTGATTCGCTACACGCATAGCTGTGGCGTTGGTTCTGGTAGTCATAGCTTACGTGGGCCATCCGCTAGTTGACTGCTCCCGAAACGTTGTCCACGCTCGAGTCACGGCCCGGGGATTAAAAAGAAGGTCCTCCATGGCTACCACCCTCAAGCATAACATACAACTGGAGTGGAGGTGAGCACAGCCTTCCCGATAGCTGCAGTTGGCATGACATGGCGTACTAAAGAGGGTCACAAGAATGCCAGTTCTAGCGTGGACACAGTGTTCTTTTTTAAGCTACATTCCGGGGCTCTTACTGTTCAAACGTGGCTACAAGATGACGGCATTACACTACTGTGGAGCACTCACTGCACATTAAGCGACCAGAACCACAGAACATATGTTCACTCATGTAGTGTTGGCAGGGTGTAGAACCGGAATTTTCGCGGGTTCGGTTCGAGTTCGGTTTCAAGCCTATGAGATTCGGCTCCGGGTTCTTTCCCCGATCACCATTCTGTTCCGGCTAGAACGGGTTCCAACGGGTACAAGCGGGTTCGCAGAAGGAAAAAACAAGGCTGCTTTTTTGTTTTACTGTTGTAGTTCTGCGTTTTCATTTCCCTGTCCCCTCTGTATAAAAACAAATGCATAATGTAGGTTTCTTTTTGTAAATGTTGTGATTTGGCCAACTTAACTGTACAATACACTTCAAAATCGTTTACATGGGAGGCTAACGATTACAACCCTATTTGAAGCGAAATAAAAGGTTCGCACGGACGCTTGAGGCTGCTTACATGTGTGAATGTGAAAGCATTACTCCATATGGCTGCAAGTTTGTATTTGTTATTTGATTTTACTTCATTAATACAATCAAGTTTCATTTTACTCGTGGCTCATAAACCCGCATAAGCAACAACAATGGCACTTGGTAGCCGCCGCGGTGCCGGCCTGTGCTCCACGCCCCTCGGACCGTACGTCGTGTCCAAATACTACATCCGCGTTGCAATCTTCTGGCAGACAGGCATGTAGCCTTCTGGCCAGTGGGCATGCAGCGCCCCGGTGGCGCCGCCGATCCCTCTTCCCCCCCCCCCCCCCCCATCCCCCTCTTCTGGCCGGCCAGTGACGGACCGTTCTACAATTATGCATCCTCGCCTGAATCTTCTGGCAAAAAGGTGGATAGCTTCTCCAGCAAGCAGACGACCCGTCTGCTTGCCAGAGAAACTGTCCGTACATCATCGTTTTTGAGAAAAGACTTACTAATCTCGTGGAGCGCTTTTCGCTGTCGCGTAAATTTGACCTTCATTTGACAGCAGCTGTGCCGTCACATGTGGCAACGCCACATGCGACTCGACGGACCCAGCTCCCCCAACGGCCGCGTTCGCTGCTGTCGCCTCCGCTGCCGGCTTAATTGGCGCATGCGCTCTCCGCACCTGGGTCGCGCCTGACCTCGTTACTCGCAGCGTGCATGCGAGCTTGGCCATGGATGAGAGCGAGGCCGGGAAGTTTTCAAAGAGCGTAGCGCGGGAGCTGGAGGCTTTGAGCCGTCGTCGGCATGCGGTGTCTGACCACTTCGCGGATATGGCCATTCGGCTCGGAAAAGCAGCCTCTTTGGCGGGCAGGTAACTTCTCTGGAATTAAGAAGAAATGGACGTGGGCAGGGCATGTAATGCGAAGGCAAGATAACCGTTGGTCATTAAGGGTAACAGAGTGGATCCCTAGAGAAGGCAAGCGTGGCAGGGGGCGGCAGAAAGTTAGATGGGCAGATGAGATCAAGAAGTTTGCGTAGATAAATTGGTCGCAGTTAGCACAGGACCGGGATAATTGGAGAATAATGGGAGAGGCCTTTTCCCTGCAGTGGGCGTAGATAGGCTGGTGGTGATGATGATGATGAACTTCTCTGGGCAGCAGAGAACCTGTCCGTCCGCCATCTTCTTTGGTACCATCAAATGTCAACCCGCACTGTTACATTGCCGAAGGCGTCCCAGAATCGAGCTCCGTCGCCTCCGTCATGTAGTGGTATCGTGGTGAACGAGCGGCAAGCAAGAGAGTTGCCTCTGTTCCGAGCGACGATGAGCCAAGAGCCAAACTTAAATTTATAATGCATGGCGAGAACAGCGATGATACAGTAGCAGCCCCAAGGCGTGTTTACAGGAGGACAGTCGAACGGGAAGAGCAATGCTTTCAGCCGAACTCGTGATGCGACCTGCTGGGCGCTCGTGGAAAGCCCCTTTTTATTGACCGTTTGCAGCGAGCAGTTGGGCCCAGCAGATCGCGCTAGCGCTGCACTCGCCACTGCTGGCCTTTTCCAGTTTCGGTTTCGTCGTAGACTCCCGTTGTCCGCTCGGAGTACGTCGTTAGCAAAATGGGTTAGGCACGAAGAAAAGTCATTATTTAATATTGTGGACGCAGTCGCAGCTCCTGTTGGTTGACGAATTGGAACAGAACCTTCGCGGAAGCGCTCCAAGAACGGAGGTATGTCAAGCCTACGGCGTGGCACCACGATTAAATCATTTGCTCCCAACAGTTCAGGTTCCCTCCATAGGACCCATGTGTCGCACTCATTACGACAGGTAGATCAGACGAAGTGCGGAAAAGCAGAGAGAACAAACGTTATCGATGGCTCAGAACTGTGGCTCGGAACGTATGCTCAGTCTGCGCCCTCAACGAGCATCACGTACACTCTTAAGGACACCAGTATCTGAAATCTTGAGCGATGCGTTTCGCTGCGCAAGTCGTTGATATAGATTATTTTAACGGAACATTTTCAGAGTGTCTGGTGCAGAGCCAAAAATGAGGCTGCCACAAAATGGAAGTTCGCCACTTCAACTCTCTCTAATTAAATCCTATGTAGGGTGTCACGTGAACGGATGGTGAGGTTGTCTCGACCAGCTCAGATAGAGGGACGACGGAAAGTCGTTGACGTGTTTAACAAAACCCACATTTAATACACACTCGAAAAACCCTAAAGCAAAGCACTCAAATAAACTACACACATATGATAAACACTCACACCTCTAACTAATAATCCCAAAATACAATTCAAATCTAAACCCGAAAGTCTCTACAATAAAGTTCTACCCAATTAGTTCGAAGCCACTCATTCCATCACCTTTTAGGTGATCTCTCTACCACCACAACTCCCTAGTTGTGTCTTACGACTGCGTCCCTATTGGACTGGCCTACCCCGGTCGTCGGCGCTGACGTGTCGCACCCTTGCGAGGCCGCGACTCGGTAGTAGCCGTCGTCATCTCGCGTTAATGTCGGCGTTCGATGCGCGCAGTCTTTCCGTGGACGGCGTAGGCTCCGCGCGCCCCGACGTAGTTTCTTGGTGGCTACCCCCTGGTAGCCGCTGCCGCTCGAGGTCCCAGGTAGGTCTCGGCACGAACGTAGCCTTTCGGGGCCGTCGAAACGAAGGTCGACGGAGCGACGGTAGCCGCAGGTGCCCGACCGCCGCCGCTGGGGCCCCGAAGACACAGGTTCGTGGTGCGCCTAGGATGCAGCAGCCGATGCGAAGTCGGCCCACCCCCTCCCAGGCCTGGCAGGCATAGTCGATGACCTGGCTCGTTCCTTGAAGCGTACGAGCTCCTACAGCCTCCTGGTTTCCTGCCTCCCCCTGTTCCTTCTGCGCCCGGCTTTTCACCCTTCTAGGCTTGAGCGCGGCGCACTCTGATTGGCTTCTTGCCTTTTCGTGCCCATATGTGGTCATCACGCCACTTGCCTCCTGCGCGGCGTTCTCTGATTGACTGACCAGTGCGCTGCCATATTTGACCATGATGCCTCGGGGTTTCGGCGCGGCGTTCGTTCATTGGTGCGTTCCTGGCGCGCACTTCAAATGGCCCTTTCTTCGATCTTTTTTCTTTCCTTTTTCGGGGTATTTTGATGCCTGCACTCTCCGGGGGTGCCCTTGACACGTGACATAGGGTTCCAATCGGCGGCATACACGGTTATCGCAGTCAAGCCATTCGGCCACGAATAAATAAAACTTGCTGCAGCAAATATCACAAAATAAATGCCCGAATGCATAGGCTAAATAAAAATTAAGGATTATATTAAACTATTTCATGTCGTATATGGTACCAAACCAATTATGTAGAATAATATAAAAATACAAAAAATGCTCACATCAAAGGCTTATTTTCCAGCTCTGGAAATATTTGAATGGGTTAACAAAGCTTGATCACTCGATTTGAGAGTTTATAAACTTCACTAAGTCTTATTTTGCGATTCGCGCACGAGTGAGCCTAACTTTAATAGCCACGCACATGCAATTATTCCATCCACTGTATGCGCTACATGGCAGTTTCAACGTGTGTTTTCCCGTAGCCGCAAGTTAGCACATACCCAACAGGCAACAGCTGATAATCAGCTGCAAGTAAGCTGACAATTCTTGCGCTGAACGCTGCAGCTTTTACATCACACGTCGAAACATGATGAAGCGGTAATAACTTCCACACCCATGCAGAAATATTTTGTTTTACAGCCCTTCATATTCATAATAAAGTGCGTCCACAACGAACCATTTTAGCTTAGGCCGGAAAGGAAACCTTTCAAAACAAGCTTTATAACGTTAATAATGCATGCAGATTTGTGTTTTATTACAGGATGCTACAGCCCTTAGCCTTTTAGTTTGTTACTCTAAGTTAGTACGTAGAAATAGAAAAAAAGGCCATCGACAGCCTTATCTGGGCGAAACGTGTGAACAGGAAAGTAGGCGACGAACGGCAATCAAAACAGCGCTCAAACAACCTTTATGCGGGCTTTTTTGTGTGTGTGACTAAGTAATCTCTGAACGTTGGCACACCCTACCTAGTTGGACGCCAAGCCTTCACGCATAGCAACACTCCAAGAAAATTGTCCAATTCGCCCATCAAGCCGCGCCGGCACTCGTCGATGCGCGCGGGCACCATCGAAGGCCGCCGCGAGAAACGCGTTCTCGCGAGAAACGCGCCACCCATGGCGAATGACGTCACGCTGACCAACATGACCACGCCCAGGGCGCCGCGCTGTAAACTACAGTGAACTATAATACTTGTTCTAGCTCACTGTACTGTACACGGTCTATAGGGCAGCCCGGCAGACATGCAGGAGTCACGGCCCGCCAGCGCTGCGCACGGCCCGTGCATACGACGTCGCCTTAGAAGTGGGGACGCGCGAGCACCGGCATGGCGGCGCACACACATGGTTGCCGGCATGCGCGCCACGCGAGGAAATACAACCTGAATTTTTCTGAAATGGCCAATCCCCCTGAGTTGGTATACTCGCCATTATTTCAAGTTGTACCACCGACTCCAACCAATCACTGCCTGCCACCGCGTAGTAGCACGCGCTCGGCAGGTATCCCCACCAACCAATCACAATCTTCCACTGCGCAGTAGCATTGTATTCGCTTGTCAGGCATCTGCAGCAAGGCACGTACTTACAGCCCCTTGGAATCATGCAGCCCGAGCGACTGGCCACCGTCATCCAGCCTACCACGACTAACAAGCAGATTTCAGACGGCCAAGGCGCACAGAGAGGCCATCACCGGGCCACCGATCGGCTTCATCTGTCGCGGCGCCCCCATCTCCGGGAGCTCTCCACCTCGCGCTATTCTGGTGCCGCGATCGCTGACGGCCTCCCTGCCTAGTGGCTCATCGATTGCACCCGTGTCCGTCGGTACCCATGTCGCCTCGGTAAGTTGCTGGACACCAGCATCATGAGCGGCCACCCCGCCTCGAACGTTCAGGACGTCCAACAGCAGCAGTCACCGCATGTCGTAGCCTTGCAGTGCCAACCACGGCCTATGGCCTGCCCTGCCCGGGGCACGGTCGTCCCACCTCGCGTATCGCGTGGTTCCGTGCCGTAGGGCCGCACTGCTTCCAGACTACCGGCCATCATCGAGCATCGCGCCCCATCCAATCGGCGGCGGCCACCCCGCATCAATGCCTGCGGTGCAATTCACCGATGACGGCGTCTCTCACCTTTGAACACAGCGGCCACCCCGCCTCCTATCTGCGGCTTCTCCTGCCCATCGCCGGCCACCCGCAACGCATCCTACGGTCCCAGCCGCATCGCAGCTGCCTTCCGCTGCACCGCATGGGGAACACCGTGTCTGGAAGCCGTCCTCCGCACGCCCTCAGGTGGACACGCACGAGTCGGTTCCAAAGGAAAACGACGAGACCCGAATGTGCCTGGTGGTCGACTGGAGATGGCGACACCGCCGACTCCGGGGAAAAGAAAGCCTTCGTGGGAAAGCACGCCGTATTACCTGACTTCCTCGTCGGAACGGAAGCGTCGACGGTCCTCCAGAGAGTCCCGTTCGTCTTCCGGAGTGTCGTCACCGGAATCACGGTCGCCACTGCCCTCATGTCTACGGCGTCGAGTTGGAACACCGCATATGAGCGAGGTTGAGGGGACTGGCAACGAATCCGGGCATCGAATCTTGGCAACTAATCAAAGTGTTTGTCAGAACATGATTTCGTTGTTTGATAATCCCAGATTTCCTTCAAAATTTCCTCCAATTGAGCTCAAATGTTCGTGTATATTCACAGTTAGCCGAACACTTTTTGGACATTTTCGAACGGTGCATTAGTAAGCTGAACTTGACACTTCTAAATCATGTGTTATCGAAATACGCTCTTGAAGTTCAGATTTTTCGTATGTACAGCCGGTAAAACGCTTGTCTATAACAGCGATTTCAACTTCAACCAGCTACATCCGAAAAATGCCGAAACATACTCGTTCCAAACATGTCGGAGGCAAAAGCGAAGGCCGTCTTCAGAATTAGCCGTCTTCAGAATTCCGCAGTAGTTTTATTCAAATCCCGCTCCGGCGGGGCAGGATAGGGCTGAGAGTACGAACGCTGTGTTATAGACAAGCCTTTTACCGGCTGTACGTAATTTTGCACACGATTTC
The DNA here is from genome assembly GCF_048455015.1 of Haemaphysalis longicornis. Classification (NCBI taxonomy): domain Eukaryota; kingdom Metazoa; phylum Arthropoda; class Arachnida; order Ixodida; family Ixodidae; genus Haemaphysalis; species Haemaphysalis longicornis. Next base: position 133,403 of record NW_027526290.1, on the reverse strand, counting down.
CAACAAAAATGATTTTTTGTACCTGAAATGAAAACGATAATAGTGTCTGAATAAAACGTTTACTTGCCCTGGCATTTTTATATATGCGTGTAAAACGGTGTAAAGGCAGCATGTATTGTGAGCGTGTTGCTCTTACAGACCGTTTACAGCGAGAAGATGGGGTGACCTTGAACAGGTCACGCTAGTGCCGACTCGCCATGACTGTCCTTTAGCACCGGGCGGTTTCGGTTTCCGCCATAGGCTGCCATGATGCTCAGCGGAGTGCACAGTCAGAAAATGTGTAAGTCACGGAGGAAAATTGCGCCCGAGTCGGATGACCGAGCTGCGATCGGCACCTCAATGTGTGGGATGAATAGCCATGCGAGTCTCACTGGCCGCAACTTCGCAAAGACTGTCTGTGTGCGCGGCCTTTCGCAATGCACCGCATTCCGTACAGTGAGCGCGATACGGAGACCAAGATTCGCTGGATCGCCATTCTCCAACGGAAGAATTTTGCTCCAAGAACATCGCCAAGGGTGACTTTTTCAGACCGTAACGGAAGGCTGCCTGCAAGCACAGTGTAGTCCATACCAATTTGCCTCAGCACGCTTGTTCTAAAGCATGCCTCCTGTTGTGTTTACGCGTCGCGTGCGTGTCGTCGCGACGAAACTAGGCAGCCTGGCTGTTTAAGCTAGCCGATCGCAGCGGTGACTCCTAGATTCTTTTCTAGTTTTCGCTAGCGCATATCAGCTTTGCCACGCTCGCGTTATTGAAAGTGCATCAAACGCTTTTCATTGCACCGCCGGTGTATTCGGAGCCCCGCCGTTCGGCGCTGCCGCTAACCCTTCCTTCGTTCGCGCGACGAGCGCAGAAACCTCGCTTCAGTTAGCATCGCATGTGTTTCGTCGCACTGCGGGCCTGTATTATGCACGTTGGCGTAACGCAGGTGATTATCCAGAATTTCAATTTTGGAGGTGTCAAAATCCCCCTGATGGGGAGGGGGGAGGGGAGAGGTTTAAGGGGCTGTAGGGGGCGGGTGTATAAATCCCTGGTTGGGGTGCTCGTGGTTCTGGAATCTTTTTTGTGGGGTGTCGAAATCCGAAATCCTTGTGGGGGGGCGGGGGGTGTATAAATCCCTGAACCCTGCAGAGCGAAGTCGTAGCGGCAGTTGCCTTGCACCGGAGCATGGCATTCGGTACCACCCCACCAAAACTGAGGAAGGCGTACCGTATACGATCTACTAGTGCTTATGGGCACCCGCCGCGGCGGCTCAGTGGCTAAGGCGTTGCGCTGCTGAGCACGAGGACGCGGGTTCGATTCCCGGCCGTGGCGGCCGCTTTTCTGATGGAGGCGAAAAGCAAAAACGCCCGTGTGTACGAGATTTCGGCGCACGTTAAAGATCCACAGGTGGTCAAAATTAATCCGGAGTCATCCACTACGGCCCGCCTGATCGCCTGCGTTGCGTCGGCGCGTTAAACTCTTACAATCAATCAATTAGTGCTTATGGGCCCCCACAGTATTTGGAAAGCACGCATGGCTTGGCTTCACAGTGACGTGATGCTAGGCTGGCGCGGCAGGTGTTTCGTAAGATTGTTTTCCTTTATTATTGAAGGGCTGAGCATTTGTGTCAGTACCTGATTGTTTGGCAGGTGTCGAACCGATGACTTAGCTGAGTATTTTAAAATGACGACGCCATCCGGAAGATCCGGATGGTGGCTGAGCATTTGTGTCAGTACCTGATTGTTTGGCAGGTGTCGAACCGATGACTTAGCTGAGTATTTTAAAATGACAACGCCATCCGGAAGATCCGGATGGTGGCGCTGTATGCATTTCATGTTGCCATTCGTTGTGATGTTGCTTTTGTTATTATGTCAAAGTCCTGAAATAAATTAAAAAAAAATCCCAGACCGGAATTCTGAAGGTCGCCGGTTCGGGTGCCACCCTGGGAGCATGTTTTTCTGCCCTTTCTTTCAAACAAAATATGATGGACCATGTCCGAATGCCTACCTCGGCGTTCTTGAGCGCCTTCCGTGTATGCATACCGTATTTACTTGCGTAATGATCGCACTTTTTTTTTCCAAAAATATGATGCAAAGTTGGGGGTGCGATCATTACGGGAGGTAAATTTTTCTGGAAAACGCTTTAGCGCAGAAAACGCAAGTTGCAGGTAAGGATGTTTACGATAAATCTCATGAACATAATAAACATAACAAATAAAAGCATAATAAAAACTCCACTGACCACCGAATGAGACCGAGTGATGCAAAATGCATTGTTTTCACTACGGAACGCGCCGGAACGAGTTTGCTGTTAGGTGAGAACAGGTCGACCAATAAGTGGCTGCTGCTGTCACAGTGTGGGACATCAAGACACGGCTGCCGACACAGCAAGCCGAGCGCGTTTTGTTATATGTTTTGTGAGTACATTATGTGCATCTAGTGAGAGTTTCTTCCGCACCATTAATGAACTCACGCTTGCCGATATCGCTAATACCATCAAGTCCGCGGCAATAAGTAGCCATGTCCGCTTCGAAAGAGGAGGAAACTAACGTAAGCACGACCATCGTCGTCTAGACTTGGCACACATACGGCATATGACTGCGGCAAGTTCAGGATGCAATCATTGCGCGGGAAATAAAAAAAAGTCGTATTTTGACGACGAACTTCAGGGGTGCAATCATTACGCGATTGCGATCATTATGCGAGTAAATACGGTATATACCATGCTTTGTGATTCGTTTGTTTATATTTTATTACCAGCCCGAGGCTGCGACCGGCTGTCTACATGTGTTTCAAGCGAAGTGCGTTTTCTAAGAACTGCTTTCGTGTCCCGCGCCCGGCAGGGAGTGGTCGATAGATAGGGAAACCTGGACGGTTCTTGCCCAGTCGACGATGTTTCCGATCCACTTAGATGTTTCTGGAAAGGAGGGCGTGCCGAAATAAATGCACGGAGAGCAAAGACCACGGCATTCGATTCGCCGACTTTCGACTGCGCACGTCACTTTGCTGACTGCACTTCTTCGAGGTTTCAGCTCGTCCAGTCAGTTGCGTAGCGCAAGGTCGTTTCAATAATCCTATATCATTTCTACACGAACCTGGACATCTGATAGAGGTTCTGAGTGCGCATCTTTTTGCACCCTACCCGCCGCGGTGGCTCAGTGGCTAAGGCGTTGCGCTGCTGAGCACGAGGTCGCGGGTTCGATTCCCGGCCGCGGCGGCCGCTTTTCTGATGGAGGCGAAAAGCAAAAACGCCCGTGTGTACGAGATTTCGGCGCACGATAAAGATCCCCAGGTGGTCAAAATTAATCCGGAGCCCTCCACTACGGCGCGCCTCATCGCCTGCGTTGCGTCGGCGCGTTAAACCCCTCAATCAATCAATCTTTTTGCACCCTACGTTCTCCGGAAGCACCAAGCCAGATGTCATTTAATGTTTCATTCCTGTGTGTCATTCAGTGACCCCACCCACGTGTTTGCAAAAGGCCACGGGTGAAATGTGACATTCAGAGACATGGACGTTTATGGATCAACTTGTCCTCGTGGTGTGTTCGGCCTGAAACGAACCCGAGTCTTTATTGAGCAGTATAAAGTGATTCAGAGAATTGCTCCAGAGCAATTCTCTAAAAATAGGCAAACACCGATTCCTAACACGTTCTGGTACAAGAAATTTTAGATCAAAACACAATAAACAATTACTCGAATACAGATTTCCCAGCGACACCTTCAGGCATTCCTGTCTCCCGCAATCCTGTCTCCCGCAAGCAATCAGAGAATGGAATATGTCATCCCATAGACCTTGTTGATTGTACGTCCCTTGACTCTTTTCTGTCCGGGTTGTCTAATCATTACTTTGTTGCCACGTAATAATGTGCGCTTGTTTTTTGCTTTTGAATTTTGTTCTCGAGAAGATGTCGCATTGCGTATGTCGCAGCATGGGTCTTATCGTTATGATGGCTTAAACCGAGGCCAAGGCCTCTTGCTACTCTTGTTGAACTATGTGTGAATGATCATGTAAGTTGTTGACCTCTTTCCTGCCAAAGCCTTTGTTAGGCTAGCAGTATGTGCGAAATAAATAAATAAAGAAGACCCGCCGCGGTAGCTCAGTGGCTAAGGCGTTGCGCTGCTGAGCACGAGGTCGCGGGTTCAATTCCCGGCCGCGGCGGCCGCTTTTCTGATGGAGGCGAAAAGCAAAAACGCCCGTGTGTACGAGATTTCGGCGCACGTTAAAGATCCCCAGGTGGTCAAAATTAATCCGGAGCCCTCCACTACGGCGCGCCTCATCGCCTGCGTTGCGTCGGCGCGTTAAACCACAAACGACATCCAGTGACAAGAAAGGCGGCAAATGTGACGAGACAGCTTACCTGACAGAGACCACGCAGAGGAGCGAGCGACGTTCAGGGGCAAGCGCCAAACTTAATTAGCCGTCTTCAGGTGGCAAAGTTGTTCTCAAATACTTCATCGCGAAGTCGAACCCGACAGACATAACCGAAGACGACGAGGTGTCCAATTAATCATAATAACTGCGCTTGTTTAACCGCACGGTCGCACACCACAGTAAACAATCTATGAAAGACGGGTCACGGGGTATCTGTTCCGGAATCCGGCCACGCCGCCGCGCGCCGTACTCAGGGTATCGGCCGTTGGCAGGGAGTTGCGTTAACAAATTAAAACGACAACAATAAATAATTGCATCTTTTACTGAATATAACATAATCTTTAAGTTTATTATTTATTGTGTGTATTATAATAAAGAAGCTTAGATATTTAAAGTTTACAAACACAAAACGCGAACTGAAGCTTTTGGCGCTCGATTTGAACGTTAAAAAAAGCAGCAGATAGTAAGATAACACTGCGCAATGAAATTTGGCAGTGTTCTAGTGTAAGTAATCGTATTATTATTTGGCGCCTGTTTATTTAGCGCCCGATTTCATGCCCTCCCTCCCCAACTTTTGTTTTCTTTTGATATCTGCCTTGTTCTCCAAAGTTGTTTCTGCAGGAGAAACTAGGTGGTCTGTTTATTGCATTTGTACACAATATTTACGGTCGCTAACAATAAGAATGGAATAAAATTGTAATTGCTAGTACGTTATAACTCCACTGAGCGACGAGAATGACTGTTGTCAGAGGGGGCTATGATTGTGCTGGTGGGGCAGGAGAAGAACAGGGAACGACGGAATGATGATACAGATGTCACAGTTCAAGGTTGTGCTGTGCTCCGTGGAAGGCTGTAGAAAACAAAAAGTGGGAGGGGTAGTGTTATTCTGTCGATGTCGTAATAAGCAAGGGCTGATATTTTTTCCTGTTTCAACGTCGGTGCTGCCGCTGCTTTTTATTGAATTTGGCAGCTTTTTTTTTTTTGCTTCTGAACATTTTTGACGAGGTTGGGAGGATGGTGCAATGGGGTGTCTTTTTGAAATTATATTGCATGCATGGCCTCAATCAATGAAGAGCTGAACACCTTTTCCTCACCCTTTCAACACCCTTCCAAAAAAAAGGGTGTTGAGGTTGGTCAACACCCTTTTTTTCACGCGAAAAGGGTGGAGAGCTACGAAAAAGGGTGTGGAGATTCAAGAAAAAGGGTGTAAGGGCCTCCCAACACCCTTTTTTCAATTATTTTACACCTTTTTTGGCCAAAAGGGTGTAAAAAAGTTTAGTGTGTACAATCACCCCGCACGGGGCACCTTGAGTAATCTTGGTGACGGTACTGGCGATACCGCGGACCCCGAGCCCCCAACATAAGCTGTGACCTACCGTGGTGATGTGTTTTTAAGGTGAAGGGTAGAAACCTCTGACGGTGGCCGTCGGAGCCTTGGTCAAGCTCCGGCCGATGGGCTCCCTGCCTGTCTACCAGGCAGGGAGCTCCGGGACCTCTTTGACTACCAGGGTAAGGTCAAAGAAGAAAGTACCCCAGTCTCCCTGCTTTTATACTATGCTATATGGCATTTTCACCCCCCCCCCCCCCAAACGTGATCGGTCCCTGAAAAGGGGCCGCACCGAAGTATCTTTTCCCCCATTGCCATCTTTAACATTTCCTGAACCGGATAATTTTTCTCGATTTCTTGTGATGGAATCGCTCAATCCAACCCACCCACTAGCATCTCAGTCAGTCTTCTTGATCGCCAAGTATCTTGAAGCCATAGTAGGAAAATCATATAAGTGCAAAAAACAAATGTCTGGTGAACTCCTCGTCGAAATAAATGACAAGCAGCAGTCCACGAAGCTTCTAGCTCAGACTAGACTGGCTGATCTAGACATCAGGGTCACACCCCATCGGAGCCTCAACAGCTCGCAGGGTGTGATATCCGAGACAGATCTCTTGAACGAAACGGATGCGGATCTCCTTGCCGGCTTGAAGGATCAGGGCGTCACTGCCGTGAGACGCATCACTATCCGCAGAGACGACAAGGAGATTCCCACCAAGCACATTATCTTGACTTTTGACCGCGCAGTACTCCCACAACACATAAATGCAGGTTTTATCCGTTACTCCATCCGTCCGTACATGCCGAACCCGCGGCGATGTTTTAAGTGCCAGCGGTTCGGGCATGGTACAAACTCTTGCCGTGGCCGAACGACGTGTGCGAAATGCGCGGCGCATGATCATCCAAGCGACAACTGTCCATCCGATACCCTGTCTTGTGTGAACTGCGGCGGGCCGCATGCAGCGTACTCCCGCAAGTGTGAAAAGTTCCAACTGGAGAAAAAGATAATCAACATCAAGGTAACTGAGAACCTTACCTTCCCAGAGGCGCGAAAGAGGTTCGCCTCTTTCCCCCTGGGGAGGTACGCCGACGCGGCTCGCCGGGGGGGCGGAGCGGCGTCTGGTGTCCACAGGGACCCAGTTCAGCGAGTCTGACCTGGTCCCACCCCCGCCCCCCGCTGGGTTGCCTCACGCAGCCCAACCCGGCACCACACCGCTTGCTGAGGCAGCAGCGGTTGTGGTGCAAACCACTTCTGTCGGGACCGGTGCCGCTCCCGCCTCTGTCTCCCCGTCCTCCAGTGCGTTGGAGGGTGCCAAGGTGATGGACACCACGGGCCCCGCATCGGCTCCCACCGCCACCGCACCGCCCGTGCCACTTTTGGCGTCCCCGACGCCCGCGGAGGTGGCGGCTCAAATGAAGGGCTCCCGAAGGGGGGCCAAGTCCGGGGGGCCCGGTCCGTCGGGCACCCCTCGGACATCCGACGACGAGATGGATGTCGGGCCGTTCCTGCCTGCAACGCAGCGCAAGGAGCGGCCACCGACTTCCAAGCCTACAGACAGGCCTAAAAAGCCTAATCCCAGAGTAACAGCCCCGAAAGACGACACATGAACACACACACACACTCCATTCATTTTTAAACGTAAATAATGGGAACAGAAAACATCATTCAATGGAACTGCAGAGGCCTCCTTAAAAATCTCGATGATGTGTATGATATCCTGCATGCCAATCAGCCAAGTCTCATGTGTCTCCAAGAGACACACCTCAATTCTAAACAGACAAATTTCTTAAGTAGGTACATTCTATTCAGAAAGGACAGGGTTGGCTGCACACACCCTTCTGGGGGTGTGGCCATAATCACCCGGAAATCCTTAGCATGCCATCCTGTCACTTTGAACACTGTGCTTGAGGCTGTAGCAATTCGCACAATAATATTCAATAGATTGATAACGGTGTGCTCCATATACATTCCTCCTGATCATGCACTTGCGAGCTCTGACTTCGAGGCGCTGGTCGACCAGCTGCCCGAACCATACATCCTAACAGGCGACCTTAATGCGCACAACTCTCTTTGGGGCTCCTCCAGAACGGATGCCCGAGGTCGCCTGATAGAGAAATTTCTTACATCTTCAGGAGCATGCCTTTTCAACAAAAAACAGCCTACATACCATAACTTAGGACATAATACGTACTCACATCTCGACTTGGCTATTGGTTCTGCAATTCTCTTTCCATGTCTTGAGTGGGGCGTGGGCACGGACCCATATGGTAGTGACCACTTCCCCACTTCCCTAACATACATAGGTAAAGGCCCATGCAGTCCATCTTCCGATAACAGGTTTAATGAATCAAAAGCAAACTGGAGTACATTCACAGAAACATCTAAACTACACCACACAACCATAAAACACCTACACGTTGAGGAAGCAGCCCAACTCATCACGGCGCACATACTCGACGCTGCCGAAAAGTCCATTCCCCAGGCCTCCAGTGCGTCCCGCAACCCAAGGAGGCCCTGGTGGAACGAGGACTGTAGGCGGGCGCGAGAAGCCCAGAACAAGGCGTGGGGTGTACTTCGCCGGTACCCGACGTCAGATAATCTCATTTCCTTTAAACGGGCAAAAGCTCTTGGGAAGCGTGTGCGTCGTGAGGCGAAAAGGGAGAGTTGACGCGCCTTCCTTACTTCCATCAACTCATACACCGACACTCACAAAGTCTGGACACGAATACGCAAACTAAAAGGACAACAGACACACAGCCTGCCCCTGGTTAGCACAACAGGGGACACACTCGAAGACCAGGCCAACACGCTTGCACAACACTTCGAACACGTGTCCAGCTCAGCACACTACACCAACACTTTCATTAAACGCAAAGCATCATGTGAGAAGAAGTCCTTGCGAGACAATAATAAGTCGAACTCATCTTATAACACCCCCTTTTCACTTCATGAGCTGAAGGTCGCACTCGTTACTTGTAAACCTTCAGCTCCAGGTGCAGACAGGATTTCATACACAATGATACAACACTTACATGCAGACACACTTGAAACACTTCTTCACCTCTACAATAAAATATTTCTTTCGGGGCACATTCCCCGCTCTTGGAGGGATGCCATAGTAGTGGCTTTCCTAAAAGAAGGGAAGGACCCTTCCTCTCCCGCCAGTTATCGCCCCATTGCCCTGACAAGCTGCCTGTGTAAGCTCTTCGAGAAGATGATAAACAGGAGACTCGTGTACTTCTTAGAGTACAACGGTCTTCTCGAGAGCTGCCAGGCAGGCTTCAGGGCGGGGCGATCTACGAACGATCAACTCGTTGCGTTAGAGTCATATATTAAAGATGCTTTCATCCACAAGCAGTACTGTATGACAGTATTCTTTGATCTTGAAAAGGCGTACGACACTGCTTGGCGGTATACGGCATCCTCAGCGATATGAAGTCTTTTGGCATGTCGGGTAACATGATGAACACGCTTGCCAGTTACCTGTCTGAAAGAACGTTTCGCGTGCGAGTTGGAGCTGCACTTTCTAGGGTTCATGTGCAAGAAAACGGCGTGCCGCAAGGTGGAGTTTTAAGTTGCACTTTGTTTATTGTGAAAATGAATTCTCTTCGGAAGGCATTGCCACCGTCGATTTCATGTTGAATTTATGTAGACGACGTACAATTATCTTTTAAGTCTTGTAACTTGTCTGTCTGCGAGCGGCAAGTCCAGCTTGGTGTGAACAAGCTTGCCGGCTGGGCAGATAGCAACGGTTTTAAATTTAATCCAGGGAAGTGCACTTGTGTTTTATTTTCGAAGAGGCGTGGCATTCGGCCGGATCCAGACATTCAACTCCACGGTGTCTCTATTCCTGTAAAAAAGGAACACAAGTTCTTAGGTATTATCTTTGACGAAAAGCTGACATTCATCCCACACATAAAACAACTAAAACATAAATGCTTAAAAACAATGAATATCCTGAAGGTTCTGTCGCACATCTCTTTTGGTGCTGACAAACAACTTCTCTTACGTGTTTTTACCAGCTTGATAGGTTCACGATTGGACTATGGTAGCGTTGTTTATGGGTCAGCAAGTAAAACATCACTCAAAATGCTGGACCCAGTGCTCCATCTCGGGCTCCGCCTGGCGTGTGGCGCCTTCCGCACTAGCCCGGTCGAAAGCCTTTATGTGGAGTGCAACAAATGGAACGTACAACGTCAGCTAGCATACACAGATCTCCTTTATGCTTTTAAAATTTCATCCATGCCTCACCATCCTTTTAAATCAGTTTTTCATGATACGTCCATGACTGAACTCCTTTTAAATCGACCATCGTTCTCTGCGCCCTTCTCTTACAGAGTTAGAGAGGAAGCGTCAGAGCTTGCTGTCTCCTTTTTAGATACTATCCAGACCTCTCTAACAGATTTTATAGCACCATGGCATCTCCGCCCTGTATCATGCGACCCATCTTTCGCACAGGTAGATAAAAACCGAGCTCCCACATGTGCAATTCTGCAGCACTTCTTGTATTTGCAGCAGAAGTACCAATGTTCTGAATTTTATACGGACGCCTCTAAAACTTCCACCTCGGTGTCCTGTGCGGCGCATGGGCCCAGCCTTAGTGTCACTAGAACTCTTAACAGTAATACAAGTATCTTTACGGCAGAGGCTTATGGTGTACTTCTGGTTGTTAATCATATCCTTCAAAGCCACATCCCACAATCCATTATATATACAGATTCTCTCAGTGTTGTGCGGGCGTTGTCGTCAACAAAGTCTTCGAAAAATCACGTTATAAATTTAATAGTCAAGGGTATTATGTCTGTGTATGTCCACAAATTTGAACTAGTCCTTTGCTGGGTCCCTGGCCACTGTGGTATAGCTGGGAACGAAGCAGCGGATCGAATGGCTGCTGCTGCTACACTCTCGAATACAGTAGACATAACCTCATTACCCTACACAGACGTGAAACCACACATCAGACAACAACTTCGCAAAACATGGCAAACACACTGGAGTGAACAAACAGACAACAAGTTACACGTAATAAAACCTCACTTGGGACCATACACCACCGACACACGCAATAGATACTCTGAAGTCGCCTTGGCCAGATTACGGATAGGGCACACCCATGCAACGCACTCGTATCTGCTGACGGGATCTTCGAGACCCCAGTGCAGCAGATGCGGAGAGGCCCTATCCGTGGTGCACATACTAATTACATGCAAGGCACTTCACACAACACGACACAAACACTTCAGAGAACTCTACAGACAACAGATCCCCCTACATCCATCGCTGTTTCTAGGTGACGATGCCAGTGTTTCTGTGAAACGTGTGTTTGATTATTTGTCAGACATTAAGTTTTTAAACCTCATTTCCTATCACGCATAATCAAATCTGGCCCTATACACCAGCCATCACCATTATCTTTAACTGATTTTACTATGTTCGGTTGACACGTTTTTTTTTTACCTACCTTTTTGTGGTAACCACTTCACTTCATTAAATAAACTTTTCTCTGGCGCTCTTTGCCCTTAGTCGGCCTTGCGCCATAAAAACCCAACCATCATCATCAAACCCTACAATCAATAAATCAATCAATCAATAAATAAAGAAATACTCTGAACTCCAAAAGCCTCCCATTAGGTAGCACTCGCCAGCACTAGAACCGCACTCAGGCCGACGCACCGTTTTCCAAGGAAGAAAGGAATCTCGTTTTCCTAGTGGGATTCCTTTCCTGGGCGCAGTCTTGACGTTCTTTGTACGTCAGTCAGAATTGCAATTGAAAGTTTCACGAAGTCGGCAGATCTTTGTTTCTTTTACAGTAATCGACAATCGATCATAGAAATATATTCGACTATGAGTAGCACTATACGAACACTTTTGTGACAGTCAACTGCCGACAGTCTATCTATATTCTACCATATACAGAGTCACGCTCACAGGTTTTCTTGCTGCAGATATTTTGATTTTGTTTACATTGCAATCGGCATTAAGCACAAGTTGCCATCACTATATACGCTGTGACGCCCACGGTTGGCCATCCTTAATCAAGCTCAACCACACGTATGAACTTGCGGGTGCGAAGTTTGACAGCGAAAGGCGAGTGCCCTAATAAATTTACCCTATGTCTCGCACACTTCGTTGTGAATGCGTGCTTACTCCAATGGTTTTGGCAATGTTTGCTACAGCAAACTCCGAAATCGCCATCCGACCATGGGCAAACCACTCGCCACTCGCCGAACCACACGGCCGGCTCCTGCTGACTGATCGCGAATTCGGAGATTTCGCTGTACGACGAAGAATCCCATTTGGCTCTTAGGCCTGCCCGGGTGTGGCTTCAGAGCGGGACGTGCGAAATTTCAGTGTAGAATGGCTTGAAATGGGAAATAGATAAGTACTCATTCGTTCTTCCGAACGTCAAAAGGCCGTTAGTGTCACACCCCGTACCACTGCGCGCCCAACCCACCGACATCGCCTGGAAGGCAGTGAAACCAGCCAGCAAAGCGTTTCTTTCGCGAAATGACAACTAGCTTACAAAATAGAATCACGAACTGGGGCAGCGCACAACTGACCTCGTGCGCTGCACGGAAATATATCAAGCGCCGTTGAGCATGGCTTCAAGAAGGAGAGGGAAAAGGGGGTCTGGCGGCATTCAAAATCACGACACTGCGCGGCCGTTTGTGCCACTAGGTGCCCCTACTACCGGTGCGGTGCGCGAGGGGGCGTGATTGAGTTAGGCATATTCCCCTCTAGTTCGCAGCCGGGGGGCGTAGTACGACTGCTGCCGGTGTCTGATTAAATAACGCGGCGGCAAACTCGCTCCGGCTGATCTCTCCTGCCGCCGCCGCCGCCGCCGCCGCCGCGCCCCCCTTCGCTGGTATCCTATTCCGCTACGCAAGGGCCACGCGTGGCCGTGAATAACGTTCGCTGCGTAACAGGGTTAGCTGCAGGCACGTCTTCCTTTTTTAGTACGCGCACTTCACGAGATTTTTAGCCTGCTTTCAGAGGCTTGCCGCGCCGGTACGTCTGCGACTTCCGTTTGGCAGATAGAAAACGAATCAAAGCCCCGGTTCGTTATCCGGTACACGCATTATTTATTTTTTGCCCGCTCGATCGAACGACGCCAGCTGCCCCCTGGGCGCGTTTTATTGTCTACTTAACACCTTGTTCGCCCACGCCGCCGATCTAGCCCGCTGCAGTGCTGAATCTTTTCATTACGCGCGCGTTGTCTGGCGCCCTCGCACCACCTCTGAAGCAGACACAGTGAATGCGGTGATATCTGAGAGACAGCATATTCTTCTAGGGTTAGACAACTGAGACTCGGTATATGTTAATTTTGGAGACGCTATTCAGGGCGAGTTACTTTTGATCCATTCCGGTAAGTATGACAAGGAAAATAACGAACGATGCAAGTGCACAAAGATCCCTGCCTTCTGGCAAAGACACATTTTTCCTGTCTAAATAGGTCGTTACTGTCTTCCGACAGCAAAGCGGAAAGCAATGGACGCGAAAGCTAAGGGGAGCAAAACATGGCGGCTATCGTACGTGTGTCCATTTCTGTTCCACATACATAGATGCCCTCCGCGTTCGCTCAGTTAAAGCAGTTTCTAACTCCGTGACCTGAAGAGACGTTGAGGTGAATGGCAAACATAGCATAATTACCGTACCAGATTGAAGTCTAGAATTCGTAGGACATGTACCGAGGTTTAAGTGCTAAGGATCTTCTTAATTGCTCTGCATACTGAGTATCCAAAGCCACGATACCCACTATAAAGTTTTTTATAGAATTTATTGGAGTACCAGTAGCCGAGAATCAACAAAAAAAAAATCGTGGGCCATTTCTTTGCACTAAGTACCTCCACAGCGTTTTGGACTATTGACGTCAGTAAGGAAACTACACTGTCAACGTTTGTAATAAAAAAAAGGAGACCAGTCAGTCACGCAGAGATCTGTACAATCCATCGTATTTACCGTGATATATCTCAACCTTGATATAGGCAGCGTGTTTTGCTACCTGAGTGAGTGAGTGAGTGTCAGTCAGTCAGTCAGTCAAGTGAGTGAGTGAGTGAGTGAGTGAGTGAGTGAGTGAGTGAGTGAGTGAGTGAGTGAGTGTGAGTGAGTGAGTGAGTGAGTGAGTGAGTGAGTGAGTGAGTGAGTGAGTGAGTGAGTGAGTGAGTGAGTGAGTGAGTGAGTGAGTGAGTGAGTGAGTGAGTGAGTGAGTCGTTGAATGGTGCTGGGTAAAAATGAATACAAACATACAGGTGGGTGGCCTTTTCGCCATCCAGACAGCCGCGAGCTAGCTGTAAACGCTGCTCGGGCCCGTGAAATCGACAGAAATAACTGAAAGGACAACGGTTGCTGAAACTTGTCAACTCCAACAAGCGTGCTGCTTGCCAGAGTCATTTTGAAAATGCAGACGGGCATTTACTGCTTCTAGGCATGAACGTCACCAGCAGCGTGTGTGTAGCCCAATTAAGGTGATCAAGTTCACCACAAACTGACACAGTCATTGTGCCCTCTTGGTTACGCTGGTGCGATCCCTTCGAATGAAGACATTTGGAAAATTGAAATTCCCGCATCCGTCTACTTCGTATCTGGAGAAATCCACCCTGCTTTCAAGAGCAGTAAAATGTCTTAAACACACAGAGGAGTCACAATTTGGCGGAAAGTAATGCAAGGCAATGAGGCAGTTAATTTAATGCCTTTTGGAAGGTCCTTCCTTCAAAATGATCTCAAAATACACTAGCGAGCTATCAGGACACCACCTCCATTCTTTTCGTGTAACTCGTGCCTGCCCTAAAGACGCAGTTGTTAACATTGACTAATATGTAAGAATGACTTAGTCAAGTTTCGGCTAAGCACACACGGAAAAAATGAAAATTTATAGGCATCTGTTTTCGCAAAGTATGCTGTTAAAGACCTTGGCTAGCGATGTCGTGTATTTCTTGTTGACAAAGGGGATAAATACAATCAATGGCCGATAGCAAATTTCTGGTTGAGCAGGGAACTCGAGAACTCCAAGCGGAGTTGCCCTCTTCTAGACTGAAGTAGTGAAATGTTATTGGCAGTCATTAATTCCAATCGAGTGTCTCTGAGACGAAATTTGAAAAGATAAAGCGAACCGCTTTTCTCTGAATTCTTTCCATTTTATCGATATTACATCTAGTGTAGGAATCCCATAGTATGCTTGCATATTCTAATTTCGGTGTGATGTAGAATTGGTAACATATAAATATTACGTTTGGTGGTGAGTAGCGAAGCTTAATTGTGTCCTAAGAAACAACTTTTTGAAAGGAGACGAACAGATGTTGTCAAAGTGTGAATTCCGCGACAGGTGCCAGCTCTGTCTGGCACACTATGAACGGCGCCACATGGCAAATTAAAAAACGCCCCTAAAATAAGTCAGCATTTGATCTCAGAGAACAGTCACGCAAGAATGCTTGTCATGACCCTCCAGAGAAGCGGCAGAGCCGATCTCACAATCGCTAAAATACCGAAAACTTTTTATCATCTGGAACCACATTGTAAAAAGTCTGTACAGGGGAAGAGTGGGAATGGAAGAAAGTACAAAACTTATGCGGGCACTGATCATTAGACAGATGTCGTACAGCCTGTCGTCCCTGAAACTTACCCGCACTGAAGATGGCAGCATATTAGAACAGCACATAGATCTCGACCTCCAAAGTTTCACGATCACTGCAAGGGTCTTTAAATTGTGTCATATATTACACTTGAAGAAATGAGAGAGTTTTTCTCCTACACCAAAAGATCCGTCTCAGAAAAAGCAATATTAGGACAGGTCATCGTATGCAATACGGGCTAACTTCAAAAAAAAATTACGCCCACCTCCCCTCGCGGGAACCCTGGTGTGATGCGACGCTGAACGGGGTTCCATTGTGCGTTTCCGTTGGGTCGATTACTCGAATTGCGTGAGTAATCGTCGGGTAATGCGAGAGAGAGAGAGAGAGAGAGAGAGAGAGAGAGAGAGAGAGAGAGAGAGAGAGAGAGAGAGAGAGAGAGAGAGAGAGCGTAGCGCGGACGACCGTCGACTGAGAGACCGGCCGGAGCGCGGCACTCCGCTTATATGCGCAGCGCGCCCGAAGGAGAGGAGACCGCGGAGAGAGAGGGCGCTGCACATGCGCACAGCGTAGAGTGCCTCGATGCGCGCGCCCCCGAGCGCGCGAGCATCAAGGCACCCTAGTACCCTAGAACAGCGCGCTTGCGCCGCGCGCAGCGCCACCCACCGGCGGAGTGAGAGAGCGCGCCGCACTGCGCGCGCCACAAATGTTAGGGGAGAGGGCGCGCTATCACGGCGAGAGGAGGAGGAGCGCAGCGGTGCGGACAACAACAACGACGGACGCACGCAGGAAGGACAGGGCCGCCGACAAGAGATGCTCTCAGCGTCGCATCTAAAAAAAACATCTGGACGCCATGATGGATATGTCGCCGATCCAGCGCCTTTTTATAAAAGCCCTCCCCCTACCGAAAAACATAGATCCAAACTCACGTAAGGACACGCTACAAGCCACTACCGAATTCCTTCGACGAAAGTTCCAGAACTATGAAAGCAGAGTATACGCTGGCGCCGGGACGTTCGAAAGAACGAAGGCAACAATTGTCGTAGTGTACTACCGTGACAATCGCTGTGAAGTCGTTACCCTCCTACACACAGGAAATGAAAAAAGTGGAAATCTGACACATGACAATCCATCTAGCGGAACTATTGAATAGATGCTGAACCATCATTAGAAACGTTTAAAAGACCATTACAGTGAAATCTCGATATAACGAACTTCAGGGGACCGCGGAAAATTGCTCGTTATTCTGAAAGGTCGTTGTAGCGAAAATCGCAAAATTTAAGACAACAAATAAAATTTAAATGCCTAAAACGACCTACCTGTAGAGCTGTGCATCCTTGAAATCATTTTTCAGGAAAAACGCACAAGTGATCATGAAACAATGTACGTTTGTTTAAAGTAGTTGGCAATTTTCTTCTGGCGCGTGCAGCACGAGCTTCCTAGCAGGAAGGACTCCAACTCTTCCATATTCCTGTGGACTGACTCCGTGGCCGCGCGGTTTTCCCCGGAAATGTGCGATTTTAGTACGCTGTCCAGCACATCCGCAGTCGTCACGTGCTGGTTGCAGTCTTCGAGTGCTGCCGCGGCACCCTCAGAGGCATCGTCGTTCATGCCGTCCTCGCTGCCTTCTTCATCCTGAACGCTCATGCTCTGAAGATTGTCCTGTGTGGTCGGCTCCGCTGATGTCCGTGAAGATCCAGCGAGCAACCCGAGCAGCAGCGGAACATAGAAAAACTCGAGGTGGGGCGCGAATAGCGCGGCCGCGGCTTTCTGGGCATAGGAGGCCACCCATGCTTCATTTTTTCCCCTTCTCCTCACCTTATTTTGTCTCTCTCTCGCATCGGCTCGTGCATTCCGCGGAGCAAGTTGCAAGATGTCCTCTTCTGTAAGATGTCCTCTTCAGCATACGGCTCCGGTTTCCGCGATTGTTTAACGGAAATACAAGAATCTCCGGCCTTGAAAATATGAGTTCGTAGTACTGAGGCGTTGTTAACATGACACAGAACTACATAAAACGATCGTTATTTTGAAAAGTTCGCTATTCTGAAGTACGTAGTAGTGAAATAATTTTACATTAAAACTATAAGCAGTCGGCGTGGGATTTCTTAAATGCTCGTTAATCTGAAAAGATCGTTAATGTGGTGTTCGTTGTACCGAGATTTGACTGTAGTGTTTTGGCTGCAGTCACAGTACCGATACGTCTTAGAAAGGCTCTCCAAACCACAATGATGAAAGTTAACATCCCATTAACACCTGCACACAAGATTCTCTAACAGAACGACGCAGCTGACCGAGATGATATGCGCGAACTGGCATTCATTTTTTTCCGGGAGGAGACTACCACAGTCCCCTCCCTGAAAAAAGTGAGAACGTATCCTCATCCTGCGCGTATAGGCACACCATCCTTCCTTGTGCAGGGCAACAGAGCAGAGGGCACGGCAACGTCCATGCAAACGCGAAATGCCTAAACTGCCGCCGTTCGTCTTCCAGGTTGTGCCGTGGATTTTGACAGCGATCGCGACAGGCGGATCTGATGGGACGCCTTTCCTGCTTCCTCATCTCAACCTGGTGTTGGAAGATGCGCCGTGGATCGGCAGAGCATCGGCCGCAGTGACGTCACCAGCAGCACAGCTACTTAAAGAGCAGCACAGCATGCAACTCCTCAGAGGGCACGGCAACGTCCATGCGAACGAAATGCCTAAACTTCCGCCGTTCGTCTTCCAGGTTGGCTTCCAAACTACTGGTGTCACTTACCGTAGTGATAATAGATTTTTGATTGTCCTGCCATGCCCTTATAGATGTTGCTTGATTCTTGTTGATTGCTGGTCTCTGTTGCTGCGGTTGTTGATGGCGGGGTATGTTGAAGAAAACCCCGGCCCTACTACGCGGCACAGCAGCTACAAACTATTCTGAAAAATCAGGCAGCATTTGACCGTCGGTTGACTGGAATTCATGCTAAATTAGCCCAGATACACACCAATACCGACAGATTGGCTGGCTTAGTTGCTTCAGTCCAAGAACTGAGCGCAAAAATTAAAGTTCTGGAACATACTGTAAAAACACAGGCGGAAAAGCTAACTGAATTTGAAAACAGAAGTAGACGCAATAACATCTTGCTTTTTGGCGTAAAGGAAGGCAGCCCGGAATCGGTGTCAGACTTAAAAGTTGCTGTAGTCGACAATATATTTCACAAAAAAATGAAAGTGCAAGTTCAAACAATAGAAAGAATTCATCGATTAGGAAAGCAACGGCCGGGGCATATTAGACCAGTCATAATGAGGTTCTACGATTGTAAAGAAAAGGAGAATATACTCCGAAGCTGCAGCAAACTAAAGGGTACTTCTATTAGTGTAAGCAGCGACTACTCGAAGGAGACGGTCGAGGTGAGTAAAAAGTCGTGGGACAGCTTAGCTGCGGACAGGGCCAGCGGAAAGAAGGTATCGCTAGTTTATGACAAATTGAAGATAGGCGACAGCTTATATACTTGGGACCACAACCAAGAGAGAGAGAGAGAGAGAGAATGCTCTTTAATGTGAACTGGTGAGGTCAGCCCTGCTAGGGACAAGGCTTGCTACACCAGATGGGGGGTGACTACGTTGATGAGTGGTGCATATCAGACATCAGGATTACAGCAGGAAGAAGACAAACATGAAGAGTTAAAACAAATGAAAAAAAAGGACAAAAACAAGAGATTGCTGCCAACAGAGCGGCGACAAAAAATACAATTGAAAAGAAAATCGTTAATGGAAACGCTGAAACAAAATGAAAAGTAAACGACGGGAAAAAAGTAACAACACCAACCCAAGAAAAATAAATAGATGAATGCCACAGTGCGAAAGAGAAGATATCGTGACACACTTGCTCTGTCTCTGATCTAGAGAGATTTGTCCAGTTCAGTCTCTCGTAGGAACTGGAGCAGAACTTTTGTACCTAAGGTACTGTCAGCACAGTCAGCAGCAATGCACAACTCTGAGAGCGTTAGCGGCGCCCCGGTGGAAGGGGCGGTGGCTGCACCATCACATGCATAGCTAGTAATTATCCTGTTCAATGCTCGCAGTCTTGTTAATAAGGTAACTGAACTCGAACATTTATTGTTGTCGCGATCTCCCCATGTGGTGATCGTAACGGAGACATGGCTAAACAACGATATTTCGAATGATGTGGTTGTTCCTCCCGGGTACAGCATGCTTCACTGGGACAGAAATTCCCGTGGTGGAGGCGTTGCAATTGTCGTCAAAAAATGTATCTCGGCAGTTTCAATTAAATGCAATTTATCAGAATCTGTATGGTGTAAAGTTACGTACGCGAACACCAATTACCTTATCGGAGCCGTATACAGACCATCTGCCACTTCGCCCGAGTTCCTGGAAGACCTTCATGTTTTTTGAGCTCAAATGTAAATGAGACAACGAAATTAGTGCTGGCCGGGGACTTTAACCTACCAAACATAGACTGGATTTCTTTATCGACCGTAACAAGGATGCTGCTACTAGCGAAAAGCTATTTGAAATAATGATCAACCATAACGTAACCCAAATTGTTCAAGAGGACACTATAGTAACATCGGGTTCTCAGTCACTGCTGGACCTGGTATTCCTTTCGGGCACTATAGAGGACTTCAGTGTCACGGTCGAAGAAGGCACAAACTGATTTCGGTTGAGATTCTATGTAGTACAAAACCTCGCAAACGACCCTTCGTTCGGGTGCCTGTGAGTGGCTACGGCTGGGACACGTCAATTTTAGATTTTTTGGAGACTGCTTTTGATGATTTCAAACAAGCCTCTGAAAGCGAGCCAGTTGATTGTTTGTGGCAGAAATTCAAATCAATAATAAACAGCTGCATAGACAGGTTTGTTCCCATTCGATTAAAAAAACAAAAAAGTCTAATCCCTAGATCACTAGAGATATTATCCACACTAAACGCAAAATAAAGAGATTACGCAAAACACACGGCCACAATGAGCAGGTTTCACAATTACGAGCAGCCTTAAAAATCCAAATTGCTACGTCAAAAAAAAAGGTTTTTCAATTAAATGCTTTCTGCTTTCTGCTTTCTTGCGCACTTCGCCTAGAAAATTTTGGCTGTACTTGGGCGATCGGAAAGAAGGGATTGAACAAATTGCGGTTGGCTCTGATGTTGTAACTCAGAAACAAGATATAGCTAATGGTTTCAATCACTTTTTCCAACCTGTATTTACAAAGATGGCATTCACGGATGAAGATAAGGAAATGGCCCATACTTGCGCATGCGCCATGGATCCAGTTTCATTTGATCAAGCGGGAGTGTTTCAGCAGCTACTTAATTTGAACGAAAAGAAGGCTAAGGGACCGGATGAAATACCAACTCTGTTTTTGAGGCGGTATGCGGAGTGGATGTCGTTTTATTTAGTCATTATCTTCGAAAAATCGCTCTTGACACATTCGCTCCCAAGACTGGCTGAGCGCCATTGTTAAACCGCTATTTAAAGGTGGCGATAGGATGCTTTTTACCAACTACAGGTCAGTGTCTCTGACGTGCGTTTGCAAAAAACATGGCTATTTTCTTGGAGACAAATGGGCTGATATGTAGGCAGCAGCACGGGTTCAGGCAAGGGCTTTCCGCGCTATCCCAACTGGTTGAAACTCTTCACGATTTTACCGCTGCTGTAGATAACAAGGAACAAGTCGACGTAATATTCATAGACTTTGCAAAAGCATTCGATAAGGTCTCGCACCATAAATTTCTCTTCAATTGATTGATTGTAGGGTTTAACGCGCCGACGCCACGCAGGCGGTGAGGCGCGGCGTAGTGGAGGGCTTCGTATTAATTTTGACCACCTGGAGATCCTTGACGTGTGCCGAAATCTCGTACACACGGGCGTTTTTGCTTTTCGCCTCCATCAGAAAAGCGCCCGCCGCGGAACTCCCTCTTAAAGCTCAAACAAACAGGCGTAAACGAAAATATCTTGAAGTGGATTGAGGCATACTTAAAGGAGCCATGAAGAGAAAATGCAAGTTGGTTTTATTCGAAAGATTTCGTGTTTTATAGTGCCCCCAGCGCTTGTCCGGATACAAACGGTGCTTTATTCACTGAGAAATTAAACAATTTAGGTTAAAATTTTGATTTTCCCGCTCAATCGTGCGTTTTTGTGGTCCGAAATGACATCACAGGAACCGACCGCTCTGCAGCCTAGAATACCTTCATTCACGCATCCGCCGTACAGGGTAGAGACACGTATACGCTGGCGCCGCCATTTTCGGTTGCTCGCTCGCCGCCGAAGCAAGTCATTGTGTCAAAACCGCGCTAAAATTATCGCCGCAACGCGGTTTACTGAAGAAGTTTGAATCATATTGTCTGTTTCGCATTGCTAGGTCTCGTGGGAAACGAAAAGAATAACGCGTTGAGCCCGTTGGCCACGGGACCGTTCAAAGGTTGTCTCCACCCTGTACAGCGGTGTTGGTTTGTTCCCGCGTTTCTTTACGTTCCGTAACCTAGATGGCGCAACCATACCGTGGCAAGCGTTTGGTTTGTTTTTGCCCGCATTTAAACCTGGCTTGTTTTTGTTCTGGGAGAAAATATTCGTTCCCTGAAACAGTGCTCGCTCGACAAATGGGGTCACGTAAGACACCGTTGCTTGCGTCAATCGGCCAGTGTCGTCTGAGACAACCCCAAGCCCCGTAGTGCTGTGCAGCTAAACCAAGCATGCTGTGCGCAGTACGAACAGCAGAACGCATCAGTACTTTTATGTTTACATGTGCTTTCGTAACTTCCACTGTTTGTTCCATCATTCTTATTGCTTTGTAAAGAATGTGCCCTAAATTTAAGCGCTAATTGCTCGTGCGTCTAGTTTGTAAGCTCTACCTAATTTGCGTCTGCTTCTGCCAGCCTCCGCCAATCGCAGAGCTTAGCTCATGTGACATCATAGGTTCTGTTGCGGGAAATGAGCTGGTGGGTCGCATGACCATTCCCGTTTTTCCTAATTATGTAGCTTATTTGAGCGAAGTTTACGTTAAAAGTGGTGTCAGTGTGATTCTAACGAGACAGTCTTTTGAATGAACCAAACTTGTGTTTTCTCTTCATGGCTCCTTTAACGAACCGCAAGCAGTTGGTGCGAATTGATGAGTCTGAATCTCTTGATGTTTATTCCGGTGTCCCACAAGGGTCCGTGTTGGGCCCATTGCTGTTTTTGGTGTATACAAATGATGTTGTTGACGTTGTTAATCCTCCTGTAAAAATTAAATTGTTTGCCGACGATTGTTTAATCTATGCCCTAGTGACGTGTGCGAATGACCAAAATGTCATTAATGATTGCCTCGAGGATTTTCAAACATGGTGCGATAAGGGAGATGAAAATAAAATTCTAAGACAACATATACGCACATAACTAACAAGAAACACGTTATACCATTTACCTACAGCATCGGACCTAATTGTTTACTGCAGGTGTGTGCATTTAAATATTTGGGAGTGCATATTACGAATGACTTGAAATGGCGCGCACATGTCGAGAAAGTATGCTGTGCCTCTTACAGAAAACTGTGTTTCTTGCGTGCTAAATTACCGAATGCTACGAAAGACGTCAAGCTGCTTGCATATAAAACATTTGTGCGCCCTGTTTTAGAATATGTTTGTGCTGTCTGGAGCCCCCACCAAAAGGATTTAAAGGCCAACTGCACTCAAATTTCACCTCGACCAATTTTATTTTTAATGCGTACTAAGTCATCATCATCATCATCATCATCATCATCATTTATTGTACCCTTAAAGGCCCCTTGCGGGGTATTACATAAGGACCCCCAAATCAGCTGGGAAACAAGTGGTAGCCCCGTGAAACGCCTCGTTAATCAGTTAGAAGCGTTTAAAAAAGCTCCGCCGCAGACCACGCTGCACCTGCCGGCGGATCGGGTAAACAGCCACGACGCGCCTGTGACGTTCCAGCCGACAGGGGATTCTTCCTCTGGCCAGCCACGAAGCTGGAGAACCGGTCGAGCTCTGCTGCGCCCGCTTCACCCATTCGCTGCTCCGTGCGCGCGTGGAGCTTGCGCGCAGACATTCGCCCGAGCTGGTGACCGTCCTGCCGCTCGCTGGACGGCTGCAACGTCACTGCAATGGCCGCGCTCTCCTCGGTTTCGGTTTCAAAATCGCCGATTTTTGCTGGCCGTGTGCGGCGTCCACGCGCGTATTTCAGCTGTTGTGTTTGGCCTGTTGGTTTCTTTTTAAGCAGACTATGAGAAAATAGGGTTTTCAAGAGGTCGAAATTTTGAGTGCAGTTGGTAGGTAAACTGGAACGAATTCAGAGACTTTCCGCACGATTTATATGTTCGAAGTATAAAAGGACGGATTCGGTTACCCATACGTTAAAACTCAGCGGTTTGGAATCTCTAGAAACCAGACGACAAAAGCAGCGCTTAAAAGTATTCTTTCAGATATTGAAAGGTAAAATAAAAATAGATAGAAGAATTTATGTACATCCCCCGAATAAGCTCAGCAGCCGGATAAACCATGACGCGGCAGTTCGCCCCTTCGGTTCTCGCACGGACGTCTTTCGTAATTCTTTTTTTTCCTGATGTTATACAGTGAAACCCGGTTATAGCGAACTGTAATATGCACCGCAATTAGTTCGATATATCCAATAGGTTGATATAGCGAAATCCGCCGATAACGAGTTTTTTGTTTCGAGTATATATATAAGAAAAACTTCGAACACGGTTGGCACGATTGTTGCCAACGTTTCAGCAAAAAGACTTGCTTTGGTCAGGGCAACCTCTCGCCTGGCTGGCACGCTTTATATAGGGGTAGGTCCCCAGGTGAGAGGAGAGAAGGAAAGAAGGAAGTGAAAAGGTTGTATAGTTTGAGCCGCGAAGTAGGTTGGCAACAATCGTGCTTCTACCTTGTTCGAAGTCTTTCTTTTCTTGTGTTCTCTACCATCTTCAAAGTTCTACTGCTCCCTGTGTGTGTGTGTGTGTGTGTGTGTGTGTGTGTGTGTGTGTGTGTGTGTGTGTGTGTGTGTGTGTGTGTGTGTGTGTGTGTGTGTGTGTGTGTGTGTGTGTGTGTGTGTGTGTGTGTGTGTGTGTGTGTGTGTGTGTGTGTGTGTGTGCGCGTGTGCGTGTGCGTGTGCGTGCGTGCGTGCGTGCGTGTGTGCGTGTGTGCGTGTGTGTGTGTGTGTGTGTGTGTGTGTGTGTGTGTGTGTGTGTGTGTGTGTGTGTGTGTGTGTGTGTGTGTGTGTGTGTGTGTGTGTGTGTGTGTGTGTGTGTGTGTGTGTGTGTGTGTGTGTGTGGAGCTACGCCATTGTCTAGAGCTACGGGGTTCACTCGGACTGCTTCGGTCGGCTCGTGGCTGCTTCCCTGATCCGCGATTCCTAACCTCTCGCCTTCAGAAAGATGTTCGCCAATAAATCATCTTTGAAGTGGTGGAGGAGCCGGGGTCACACCTTCATCCTGGAACTCCGGAGCCGGCAGTTACCCTTGGCCATGAACGACCAACCGAACCAGAGTGCTACGCCCGCATAGCGGACGTTGATGTGCTACGGTGCCATGCAGCGAGACCCTCTATTCAATAACGACGCCGAGGATTGGCTGTCCGTGTATGAACGCGTAAGCACTCATAACCGATGGGACGACGCCATGAAACTGAATAACGTCGGCTTCTCTTTGAAGGGCGCCGCCGAGTTATGGTATTGGAACAACCAGCGCGACTGCCGGGCGTGGTCTGAGTTCAAGGTAAACTTCGTTGCGGTCTTTGGCCGACCAGCGGTGCGCAAGCTTCAAGCGGAGCAGCATCTGCGCGTTCGAGCACAGCAGGCTGACGAGAACTTTACAAGCTATATTGAAGACGTCGTGGACCTATGTCAGCGCGTCGACTAATCTATGGCGGAAGCTGAGAAAGTCAAGCACATTTTAAAAGGCATAAATGACGACGCCTTCCAAGTGCTTTTATCCAAGGACTTGAGCACGGTTGCCGATGTCGTCAAGTTGTGCTTAAGCTTTGATGAGCTGCTGAAGCAACGGGCCCTCACTCGAGGATCTCTTGCACGGGATGGCTCTGGGTTGAGCTTGGCAGCAATTTCCGCCGATTCCGCATTGCTTACGCAAATTAAAGACTTCGTGCGTGAGGAAGTGGCTCGACAGTTGTCCCTCCTACCCTCCACGACGAAGTCTGTGTCCACGCTAAAGCCTGCACTCAGAGATGTCATCCGGGGTCGAATTGCCGAAGCACTTCCGCCGCCGTCTCCGCAGTACGTGCCAGTAGCTGTGCCACTGGTCACTTATGCCGAAGTCACCACCAGACCATTGCAGCAGTCTGCCGTGACGTTCCATTCGACATTTCCAGTTCGACCTCGGGTTACGCCTTCGGTGCTTTCCCAACCTCAGTTCGTGCCGCAATCCCGAAGTGCATGGTGTACACCGGACAATCACCCTATGTGCTTTGCGTGCAGGATGCCTGGGAACGTTGCAAGCTATTGTCGCCATTAACCGCCGTCAACCTGGAACTCTGCGCCTGCAGACTTTCCTCCGTAGTCTCAAGTCCATGTGGCGCCACATTCGTCGTTCCCGACCTCCTTTTCGGACAGCGCCACCTTTACTAACCACCGTTCGCCGTCACCACGCCGTCGCTCGCTCTCCCCGGTGCGTCGCCGTCCTGGTCCCAGAGATACGGAAAACTAGTCGCCGCAGTTCCTGAAGCACGAACTGCGTCGATGTCGAAAAGTCCAAGGCCTCATCCGCATCCATCCCCTAAAAATGGCATCGATGTTATTGTTGAAGGCGTTCGGACATTAGCTCTGGTCGACACACGAGCCGCCGTTTCCGTTTTTCACGCTGATCTCTGCCATTCCCTTCGCAAAGTGAAGACGCCCGTGGATGGACTATCGCTCCGAACCGCAAGTGCACAACATATCGAGCCAATGGCTGCATGCACGGCTCGGGTCGTTATTCAGGAGGTCGTGCACCATATTGAGTTCAGTGCTTCCAGCTTGTTCCCACGAAGTATTTTTAGGATGGGACTTTCTTTCTCGCCATAAAGCAGCGATTGGCTGCGCACGCGCATGAGTGGAGTTTTCTACCTTTTCTGACGCATCGTTTGATGACGACCATCCCATCCACGCTACTAAACTTGTCGTGGCAGAAGACACTCACATTCCGCCCTGTTCCGTATGTGTGCCTGTATGCTGTGTATCTGTGACCGACGCCACAGCCCTGTTCACGCCATCTGACATGTTTCACCGCCGCAACCTTTTTCCGCTGCCGTTTGCCGTTCTTGATTTCCACTCCGGGGCAAGCGCCATGTTCATCAGGAACATATCGACCGTACCGTGCGCCCTCCTAGAAGGCGAAACTCTTGGAAGTCTAGAACATATAGACCTTGGCCTTGTTTTCAACGTTACGGATGGCGTGTCACACATTGACATCGACGGACTAGATCCCTGTTCGTCAGATCCAAACTCAGCGACTGACGTTTTTCGTGCCTCTGTGGACGATGCTCTAGACAGCACCCAACAAGCTCAATAATGGCTCTACTTCAGCGATTCCATTCGTCTTTTTATTTGTCACACAACGCGCTTGGGCGTACGTCCACTGTGGAGCACACCATCGACACTGGAAGCCATGCTCCCCTTCGGCAACGGCCGTATCGCGTCTCCCCAAGCGAGCGCCGCACCATCGAGCAGCACGTCGACGACATGCTCCAGCGTGGCGTTGTTCGACCCTCAAGCAGTCCCTGGGCATCCCCTGTCGTTCTCGTCCGGAAAAAAGATGGTTCTATTCAATTTTGTGTAGACTATCGCAGCCTCAACAAAATCACACGCAGGGACGTCTATCCTCTCCCTCGCATAGATGATGCTCAGGACAGCTTGCAAGGGGCAGAATTTTTCTCGTCACTTGATTCCAGGTATTGGCAGGTTCCTATGGCGGACGATGATCGCCCGAAAACGGCATTTGTCACCCCTGATGGGTTGTACGAATTTAATGTCATGCCATTCGGTCTATGCAACGCCCCTGCAACATTTGAACGTATGATGGACAATGTTTTGCGGGGCTCAATTGTAAGATCTGGCTGAGCTATCTAGACGACATTGTCATCTTATCCGCCTATTTTCAGACGCACCTTCACCGTTTAGAAGAAGTTTTAACATGCCTTTCCAGAGCTGGGCTCCAACTTAACCTCAAAAAATGTCGCTTCGCCGCCATAAAACTTACCATCTTGGGTCATGTCGTCTCTAAGGACGGCATGCTCCCCGACCCAGCCAAGCTTCGCGCTGTCGCCGAATTCCCGAAGCCAACCAACATAAAATCCCTTCGTAGCTTCATAGGGCTTTGCTCATACTTCGGGCGCTTCATTGGCAACTTCGCTTCCATCATTGAGCCATTGACGAAGTTCCTATGTGGTGCCCGTGACTTACCTGACTGGTCTCCGGCCTGCGACCATGCGTTCCAGACTTTGCGGCTTCTACTGACCTCGCCATACTTCGACACTTCGACCCTACAGCGCCTACCGAACGTCGTACTGACGCCAACGGAGTTGGCTTTGAGGCTATGCTTTGCCAACGTAAACCAGGTTTCAAAGAATATGTCATCGCCTATGCCAGCCGCACCCTAACGAAGCCAGAATCCAATTATACAGTTACCGAGAAGGAGTGCTTGGCCATCACCTGGGGCGCTTGCTAAATTTCGACCATATCTGTACGGCCGCCCATTTGATGTGGTCACCGACCACCACGCCCTCTGTTGGTTGTCTTCTTTGAAAGTTCCGGCAGGTCGTCTGGGGCGATGGGCGCTTCGCCTCCAAAAATATGATATACGAGTCAAATACAGGTCTGGTCAGAAGCATTATGACGCCGACGCTCTCTCCCGTTCACCCGTACCTGCTGATCTATCGTACTCTCCAGGTAACCTGTCTTCACTTGCTGTGACTGATATGGCAGCTGAGCAACGGAAGGGCCCACGGATTGTTGCCCTCCTCACCTTGCTCACCAATCCTTCCCAAGCCGTAACGACACGCGCTCTCCGTCGGCAAGCATCTCACTTTGCAATACGCGACAGGCGCGTAGCCAGAAACTTTTTTCGAGGGGGGGGGGGGGCGCGGTCGACCAAAAGATGAGACGGGGAAATATGTAGGCAAGGCTTCTTGCGCGTTGTTTTTCAAACAAAGCTGGAAATAACTGACGTTAACATGCGATTTGTGTATGCTAAACGGTAACTCTAAGGCCACCTTAAGGAGCTTAGATGATGATGACCTAAATTATCGTTCGCCGGTCTATGGGTAGGCCACGGGTGATTCGTTCGTCCGTAGAGCAGGTGGTTATGCGGGCACGCGCTCGCGAGCGTGATGAGGAGTGTGCTCGTGAGTGGCGCGCGGTCCCCCCGAAGTTCGTCAGGCGGAAGTGGAGGCCAACACTGGGTGTTTACTATCAAGATTCGCGTGTTTTAGATTTTCCTTTAGGAAAAGGACTAAGTTTTCTTATCATCTATGAAGTACAGTCGAGCACGATTTGAAGGTTATCCCGCCAGCATCGAGCGGCCGTGCGTGCCACCGTCCTACGGTTTCGTTTCGGAACCATGAAAATCAAGATTTCGCACTCTTCTCTCCCTTGTTGGCTGTTCCATGCTACCATGGCCCGCACTACTGACTTGCCACCCTTTGGGGTTTCAAGCTTTACATTCGTTGTTATCAAGCACACACTTGGTTGCCTTTTATCTACGCCGACGATAACGAAACTGCAGCATGGAAGATTTGCTAAAGCTGGTGTTCTATCTGCTTCATTTGAAAGAGGAGCTTTCCCGCGATCACCTTTGAATCGCAGTGGACTGTGCGTGCGGCACATTCGTATATTATGGCGGTGAAGCTATCAAACGTGCGTCTTCGTCCTTATCGCCTTTTTTTTATTTTTTGTGCTAGTAACATGAATAGTAAACTTTAGCGGAACACCTTATTGCACTGCTGCTGAATGTTGAGCTTGTTGCACGTTTCTTAAATTTCATTCTATTTCTATCTGTTAAGTGGAACAGACATGGCTTCAGTAAAATTCCGGGTAAGCAAAGCTCCGCATTAAAGAGAATTGTACAGTTTTGTTGATGTGGAGGAAATACAATATGGGCAGTGCAATGCTTTTCATACAGCAGAAATTATGGAACTTCAATGGTCAATGAAATGCGATGTCGGTAGAGAAATAAAAATATCAGTTGACTGAACAAAATACAGTGACATGCTCTGTCATATGATTATACTTTGTACCAGTGTAAAGACAAGGAATGACCCGCTAAACTCCAGACCACATGTATGCCTATATGATGCTTTTCCTGCTGTTCCGCCATTTCCCGGCTGTGCTGTTGCGCCAGCGGCACAGCGGGACTGCCTCGATAGGCTCACGGCAGGTTCCCGGCGCTGCTCGGTGTATCCGGCGCGAAATGCAGCCGAGCTGTACATGTTTACATGTACAGCATCTGGAGCAGGCACAGGGATCAGACGTTGACGTAGTCCTTGTTCACAGCTTTATATGAGCAAGAATGTCGTTAAAACTAGTAGTTCCGCGCCTGCAGGCGACTTCAGGCGGTTATTCGGGCTACTTAAACCGCACCCCAGCCTAGCACGAAACATTTCGCAGAAGGGGGGGGACGGGCCCGGTGTGCCCCCCCCCCCCCTCCCCCCTGGCTACGCCCCTGGTACGCGATCAGCTGCTTTATCGACGCAACTACTACTTGGATGGCCGGAAATGGTTGCTCGTGATTCCTCTACATTTGCGGTCCGATGTTTGTGCCTTGTTCCACTCTGGTCCCACGTGTGGTCATGTCGGTCTACTCAAAACCTATGAACGTTTGCGTCTTCGCTACGTCTGGCGCGGGATGCACAACTTCGTGCGAAAATACGTTCGATCCTGCCAAGATTGCCAACGCCGAAACCCGCCGGTACCTCATCTGTGTGGTCCGTTACCGCCCCTGCCTTGCCCAGTGAAACCATCTGACCGTGTGGGCATTGATTTGTACGGACCGTTACCATGCACAGCCGCCGGTAAGCGCTGGGCTATACGCCTCGAGCTTCGCGATCGCTGCGCCGCCTGCCGCCGCTTCTCCGCGGCGTTGACGGGATATGCGCTGGTGGCTGATAGGGGCTCGTGCAGTGTTTTGGTTCTGTTTCGCTTCTTTTTGCCTTCCCGCGCCCTAAAAAACTTGTTATGATGACGACTATAAGCAGAGTACGTTTAGGTCACTTTAAAAGCAGCTGCGTCTTCGTAGAGCACGCGATCGCCTGCAAGAGCCACCCGCGGGGACGCGGTTCTGCGCGCATCGTCGCCGCTTTTCCGGGCGTCGGCGATGGTAGCAGTAGTATATTGTCACGTGGCCAAAGACGACGCAGTTGTCTTCAAGGAAAACAAGTTTATTGGAGCGAACTTGTGCTACCCTAACAACTCAAAAGAATACAGAGGCGACGAAGCAGCGGTCAACAAATTGACTTGCGCAGGCGAATGTCGTCGAAAGCAATGCCGCGGCGTCTCCTCCGCAGGCTTTTATCTTTCGGCGCAAGTGTTTCTGGAACCGTCAATTCACATCCAGAACATTGTAGATCACAGAAGATTATTCTGGGCTAGCGACGTTAGGGCGAAACAGTCTGCTTATCTGAATGAGAAAGCCCGTGCGGCATAAAAATAAAGAATGAAACACGTGCTTCGCATGTGACACAGATAACAGAGCCGGGCGCGGCCGGGCATTAAAAAACAAACAATAAATAAACAAACCCGTACATGGTTCGCGGCATTACCCCCCCCTCTAAGAGTGCATCGACCCAATGCTAAAATAAAACGACAGTCCGAATAAACAGCAACAACAAAACAACAAAAAATTCCCCCGCATTTCCCCGAGGGGGAGAATGTGAAAGTGCGAATGCACGGTTGTCGGCCCGCTTGCGGCGCTTGCGCTCGGCCCCCGCAGCCCACCGCCTCGCCGCCTTCTCTTCCATCTCTTCCATCGGGTTTGTAGTATCACGTGTACACCACGCAGTTATCAAGCCGCTATAACGCCGCTGAGTCGCCAACGCACGCCGCTGACGACGTAGTTTGAATGCGTTAAAGATATAAGGCGCGTTACTCACACTGATATCAGCGTGGCTTCCGTGGCTTAGTCGGTAGCGCGTCGCGCTGCGGCCGCAAAGTCCTTGGATCGAAACCTGGCGCCGGATGCTGTTTCTTTTTTAAATGTAGAGGAGCACTGCGGACGCCGCCGACGCCGCCGCCGCCGCCGCCGCCGCCGCCGGCGGTGGATGGTTTGGGGTCGCTTATAAAGAGCATTCGCTCTTAAAAAAAAAGTCCGTCATCTTGCGAAGTACGGTTTGAGGCGAACCATGTGGACGACTTCGGGTCGCGTGCGTCGTCGTGATGTGCCGGAATCACCATTGGGGATGACTTCGTAGGTTAATTGGCCAACACGTCGTAGAATCTGGTAGGGTCGGAAATACCGTCGCAGAAGCTTCTCACTGAGTCCGCGTCGTCGGATGGGAGTCAAACCCACACATGATCCCCTGGTTGGTACTCGGCGTCTCGGCGTCGGAGGTTGTAGCGGCCGGCATCCACCAGCTGCTGGTCCGTTATACGAACTCGAGCGAGCTGGCGGGCCTCCTCCGCACGTTGAAGGTAATCTTGGACGTCGGCGTTGAGGTCGTCGTCTTCTACATGCGGAAGCATGACGTCGAGCATCGTAGTCGGCCGTCTTCCGTAGACAAGCTCGAACGGTGTCATCTGCGTAGTCTCCTGGGTGGGTCGCTGTGTTGTACGCAAACGTGACATACGGGAGGACTTCGTCCCAAGTCTTATGTTCAACGTCGACGTACATAGACAGCATGTCCGCGATCGTCTTGTTCAGACGTTCCGTAAGTCCGTTCGTTTGGGGGTGGTACGACGTCGTTCATCGGTGATCCGTGTTGCTGTAGCGTAAGATTCCTTGCATCAGCTCCGCAGTGAAGGCCGTCCCGCGGTCCGTGATTAGGACTTCAAGGGCTCCATGTCGTAGCACAACTTGGTTAATAAAGAACTTCGCGCAGCCCACCTTGGAAGAGCGGCCGTCTCTGCGTAGCGCGTCATGTAGTCTGTCGCTACGACAATCCACTTGTTCTCGGATCGTGACCTAGGCCCAGAAGGTCCATTCCAATCTGTTGGAAGGGCCTCGATGGGACGGCGATTGGCTGTAAAAGTCCGGCGGGTCTCATCGGCGGCGTTTTTCGTCGCTGGCAGTCACGGCAGCTCCGGACGTAGTGGGTGACGTCAGAGGTAAGGCCGGGCCAGTAGTACCTCGCCTTGATTTTTTTAATCGTGCGAGATGTCCTGAAGACGGGTCGTCGTGGCACGCTTCCAAAATTTCGTCACGAAGGTCCGCGGGGATGACACGAAGGTAATTCGCTCTTGTTCCGGAGCTGAAATGAATGCTGGTAAGCTGCGTTTGAAGGTCCTAGGAACGGCAACGTTGCATCGACGCGTAAGTCGTAGTCGGCACGCTGCTGGGCGGCTAGGTCGCTCTCGTCACGAGTCCGAAGAATGCGCTGTCTTCATCAGAGTCTTGTGGTGGTGGGTCGACGGGGGCGCGAGACAGGCAGTCGGCGTCGGAGTGTTTCCTGCCGGATTTATAGACGACTGTAACGTCGAACTCCTGCAGGCGCAAGCTCCGCCGCCCAAGACGGCCAGAGGGGTCCTTCAAATTGGCGAGCCAACACAGCGCGTGGTGATCTGTCACAACCTTGAACGGTCTTCCATACACGTATGGTCGAAATTTTGAAATCGCCCATATAATAGCCAGGCACTCTTTCTCAGAGGCAGATTAGTTATTCTCCTCCTTCGACAGACCACGGCTGGCATAGGCGATTACCTTTTCGCAACCGCTTTGCTTTTGGACAAGGACGGCAACCAAGCCTATATCACTGGCGTCCGTGTGCATTTCCGTTTCGGCGAAATGAGCGAGCACGGGCGGGCTTTGCAGGCGTTTTTGCAGCTCGCAGATTGCTTTTTCTTGGTCGTTTTCCCAGCTGAAAGGGGTGATATCTTTCGTCAAGAGCGTGAGTGGCTCTGCAATGCGTGCGAAGTTTGCGACGAAGCGCCGGTAGTATGCGCACAACCCGAGAAATCTTCGCACGCCCTTCTTGGCCTTGGGAAGTTCGCAATGGCTGAAATTTTTGCCGGGTCAGGTAGGACTCCAGCGGCGTTGACGACGTGGCCGAATAACTTGAGTTCCTCGTATGCGAAGCGGCACTTTTCAGGCTTCAGCGTTAACCCCGACGTACGAATGGCCTCGAGTACAGACTCCAACCTTGCAAGGTGTTCGTCGAAAGTCCGGGCGAATACCACAACGTCGTTGAGGTATACGAGGCAGGTGTGCCACTTAAGGCCAGCTAGCACAGTGTCCATGACTCTTTGAAACGTCGCTGGTGCTGTGAACAGCCCAAACGGCATCACCTTGAACTCATATAGGCCGTCCGGGGTTATAAATGAGGTCTTCTCTCGGTCTCTCTCGTCCACTTCAATTTGCCAGGAGCCGGTCTTCAGGTCCATCGATGAGAAGTACTTCGCATGGCAGAGGTGGTCGAGGGCGTCGTCGATTCGAGGCAGGGTGTACACGTCCTTTTTGGCGATTTTGTTCAGTCGCCGGTAGTCAACGCAAAATCTTAATGTGCCGTGTTTTTTCTTCGCCAGTACGACCGGCGCAGCACAGGGGCTTTTCGATGGCTGTATAATGTCGTCGCTGAGCATCTCGTCGACTTGAGCCCTGATGGCTTCCCGCTCGTGTGAAGAGACGCGGTACGGTGACTCTCGGGTAGGTCGGGCTCCATCTTCGGTTATTATCCGGTGCTTCGCTAGAGGTGTCTGACGTAGTTTTGCGCTCGACGAAAAACATTCGCTATGGCGACGCAGCAAAGCCAATAATTTGTTCCGTTGTTCTTGCGGTAGCGCCGGATTCACGTCGAACGGCTACGGGTGTGCGTTCAAAGTCGGCGACCGCGATCACGTCACTTGCTTCTTGCGTTTCTTGGAGGAATGCAATTGCCGTGCCCTTGTTTAAATGCTGGTACTCCTCGGTGAAATTAGTAACCAAAACGTGGGATTGGTGTTCCCTGAAGCGCGCAATGCCTCTTGCGACAGAGACACCACGGTCGAGAAGCAACCTTTGATCACTGTCTACGATAGCGTCGACGTCAGGAGCAGCATCTTCACAGTAGACTGCAATCATCAAGCTTGCGCGGGGTGGCAGGGTGACATGATCATCGGCAATCCTTACAGCAGCACGGTATTCGGGGTTCGGTTTCGGCGTCATGGAGCGATGGGGGGGAGTTATTGACTTGGTCTGCAGATCAATTATTGCACCGTTGTCCATCAAAAAGTCCATTCCAAGAATTACGTCGCGGGAGCAGTTATAGGCAGAATGACGAACGCCGCAGGGTACGAGTTCGCTCCAGAGCAAGTTCGCTCCAATAAACTTGTTTTCCTTGAAGACAACTGCGTCGTCTTTGGCCACGTGACATCTGGTGAAGGTGCTGGGTAGGGCGACGGTGAACGGTTGAATCGGGCTGGTCCTCGGTTGGTGTTGGACAGGTAGTCTTCGATCTCAGTAGGGCACTGGCCAGGTCGGGGGCGTGGTGCGTCGACGGAAAAGCCTCGCAAACCGAACGTCTTGTAGGGGCAGCGACGGTATACATGTGGTCGGCCTCTCCGCAGTGGTAGCACAGCGGACGATTATTGGACGTTCGCCACACTTCGGTCTTCCTTGGGGCGGGGGGTTGCACCGCAGGTGGTCGGGCCGGCGACAGGGGGCGCCGGTACGGAGTTTCGTGACGGTAGGGCGCAGGTGGGCGAGGCCGGCGAACAGCAGCCGCGTAGGACATGGCTTGCGGCTCGCGGGGTGCTTCCGACGTCGTTGAGGTTCCCAGCGCTTGCTGCACTTCTTCCCTAATCACATCGGTAAGGGAAGCGACTTGCGGCTGCGGCAGCGTGGGGGGAAGTTTCCGCAGCTCCTCCCTCACTATTGCGCGGATAGTCTCACGTAGGCTGTCTGCCGGAATCGGCATGCTGTCGACGTAGTTCGCATTGGCCGCACCAACAAAGTTGCGGTCATACTGCTTAGCACGCATTTCGAGAGCCTTCTCAATCGTGCTGGCTTCGGTCACGAATTCAGCGATGGTTTTGGGCGGGTTGCGGACAAGTCCAGCAAACAGTTCCTCCTTCACACCGCGCATCAAGAAGCGTAACTCTTTTCTTCCGTCATTTCGAGGTCCGCGCGGCGAAATAGTAGCTTCATCTCCTCAACGAAGATCACGACCCCTTCGTTGGGGTGTTGCGTGCGCGTTTCCAACAAAAGGGTGTCTCGTTCTTTCCGCACCACGGTGGCGAATGTTTTGAGGAACTCCCTCTTAAAGAGAGTCCAGTCGGTTAGGGAGCTTTCATTGTTTTCAAACCACGTTCGGGCCGTATCTTCTAGGTAGAAGAAAACATGGCGGAAAGTTTCTTCGTCATCCCACCTGTTAAAGATGCGGACGCGCTCCACTTTCTCCAACCAGTCCTCAGGGCCTTCTCCGGGGGATCCGCGGAACGATGGTGGTTCCCGGGGCTGTTGAAGAACGAGGGTAGTGCTGGTCATGGTGCCTGCGTTGATCATGGTGGTGGTCACGACGTCTTCTTTCTTCACTTTATCCGGAAGGAGCCCAAACTCCGGCTGAAGACCTTGCTGTTGGGGGCTGGCACGAGTGGGACTTTCTTGCCGGCTTGACGAGGGCGTAGGGTGCATTTACCAGCACCTCCACCAGATGCCACGTGGCCAAAGACGACGCAGTTGTCTTCAAGGAAAAGAAGTTTATTGGAGCGAACTTGTGCTACCCTAACAACTCAAAAGAATACAGAGGCGACGAAGCAGCGGTCCACAAATTGACTTGCGCAGGCGAATATCGTCGAAAGTAATGCCGCGGCGTCTCCTCCGCAGGCTTTTATCTTTCGGCGCGAGTGTTTCTGGAACCGTCGATTCACATCCAGAACATTGTAGATCACAGAAGATTATTCTGGGCTAGCGACGTTAGGGCGAAACAGTCTGCTTATCTGAATGAGATAGCCCGTGCAGCATAAAAATAAAGAATGGAACACACGCTTCGCATGGGACACAGATAACAGAGCCGCGCGCGGCCGGGCATTAAAAAACAAACAATAAATAAACAAACCCGTACATGGTTCGCGGCAATATCACCCCTGTCACCTCCAAATACGTCAGGCACAAATGAATTCTACTGTACAGGGAGAGGTTGGCTTCATTTTGCAGCGTGGACAACGAATGCGGCTTCGTTTCGAATATATACGTCGCAGAAAAATATGTTTCGGGGATGTGATTAACCAATCCCGGACAATATAACTTTTGCCTTTTATAAGAATATAAACCATGCGAAAATGTTAAGTGTATTCCAAGCCTGTACGTCGTTAAATATGCGCCCACACACGCCTTATAGCAAGAACCAAGGCAATCTAATATGAAACCACGGAAAAATACATGCTGTGCAAGTGCGGAAGAAACATAATAGCTCTAACGGAATTGGAAAAAAAAAAAACACAGTGCAGCTTCTGACATGCTAAATACGTTCTGACATGCTAAATACGGGAAAAATCGGCAAGGGCTCGGACCGCCGAGCCCCCCCCCCCTCCTGTAGTCTCCGCCTATGAAAATGGTTCATCGCCATTGTGAGAGTACACATAGTAGCCACATATGGTTAGTGCGTACGTTGCTTGCGACAGTGGCACTAAAATAATTATCGGTAGTCATTATTTCATGATAGTCAAATTCCCCCCCCCCCCAACTGCATACGTCAGGAGTCCGTCCGCTTAGGGCAAACTCATTTGTCGAGTTCATTCTGCAGCAACATAGACGCGTGAGCGATTCATCTCCGAATGAAGGCGGTGCGGGCACGGCATGCTTAAGCATATTCTCTATTTTGTCGCGGCCTCAATGCGTAATGTGTATTTGATCAAGCTATAAATTCCCCGCTCTTACAAGCAGGCGGTCGTCCTAAACGGATTTCTTCTGCGCCCCTTATGACCAAACTTGTCGTGGTCGATCTGGCGGTAGGCGGCTATCGCAGGTAGCTCGTCGAAACATTTAATGCGCGTCGCCTAAGCAGGTTAGACATTCATTGTCTTTCTGATGCTGGGCTCTACTTCATCTGAACATGACAACATTTCGCAGCACGAAAATTCCCCCCTCCGCGGCACTATTTCACCGAAAAAAAATTTCTGCTGGTGGTGATTGCAGAGGGTTGACAAACAGCATCGTTTCATGGCACTAACCGGCGTGGGCTGCCAATGTAGACGATGTGACTGCCCATTGAGGAACAGCAGAGGTTTGAAAATGAGAAATGTTGCTACGAGTAAGAGCAGACCATGGCGCTGCTTTGGCTGCCAGCCTCTCCGGCGCATTGCGCACGTCAAAATAGCCGCCGGATTTAACGTTTCGGGAAAGAGTCATGCCGCTGCCTTTGCTCGTACGATCTGTGTAGCGCCGCGTGCTCAAGACCCCACCCATATCGGAAAGCCAACACACTAACTCCACCTGTGCGCGCGTCCAATGCAGCAGCCTCACTGGCCTCACTGTACGCGCCGCGCGGCAGTCTCGCCTCTTTCACAACCCCACTGCGCATGCGCAATCCCCTAGCGGCCAAGTCCCTAAGCAGCCCGGCAGGGGCAGCAGACGACATTCCCCACAGCTCCCGCACAAGCGGGAAGGGGTCGTGGTTGTATTTACATCGTTTGATTTTTTGTGTGTGCTCGTTGTGCCCGGAGAGAGAGAGCGATCTTTAATGAAGTCTGGCGATGTTAGCTGGGCTAAAATGCCTAACTTGCTACGCCAGTTGATGACGTGATGAAGATGATGGCGATGATGTTCAAGAAGTTGATGCGTACACATACGGCGAGTTATTCACAGCGACTGGTCTAGACCTGTGGGTTGCAGGTACTCTATCAGAGCTTTGGTAGCCCGCAAAGCACGCTTGGGACACGCCCATGGTCCTAAAACGTCCTTTAGCTGCATGTCCACGGAAAGCGGCAGTCCCAAAGCCACTGCGAGGGATACTCTTTGAGCACCGAATCGAGCACATTCACAGAGCAGGTGCTGCAGAGTTTCTCGCACATCACAGTGTGGGCAGAGTGGCGACGTAGCCTGTTTTATCTTGAAGAGGAAGTTGCGCGTGTATGCGACATTCAATCGTATGCGATGTAGAATTGCTTGTACCCGCTTGGAGAGTCCTGGTGGCATTTTAAATTTGCAGTTGGGGTCGATGAAAGATAACGGCGCGTAATACAATGCCCACAACTTGTGCTGCGTTCCGCTGTAACTCGGAGCGCCGAAAAAGGAACGGTGTCGGCTTCTATCGCTTCCCGTCAGCCGCACGCGATCGGCTACGGCGGCTTGCGTTGCTCGCGTCGGCTCGGGTTATGGGAACTTTAGGCTTAGCATCCTGGCGGATATTTGATCGCCGCTATCTGTGCAACTGCGAATGACAATCCGCAACACAACTTTTCACCACACTATGATCCCCTTTCTCGCATGTGGAACTCTATTTAAGCTATAACTGCCGTTTGAGCGATCGGTGACCAAGACATCTGCGTAGCCTGTTTCGATGCTTCCGCGCAGATATCGCCATCTCTCGGCCGCTCGGCGCACCGAGCGCCGCGGCGACCGCTCAGCGTAGGCTTGCATCGCGGCAGATATCTGATCGCCGCTTTTAAAATAAGCCCTGACAACAATCCCTAGTACAATTTTTCACCACACTAACACCTACTTTCTCGCATGTGGAACTTCTTTTTAGCGATCAGATTGGTTCAGAAGAGCAGCGACAAGCGCGGTTGCTACCGTGGTCTGCGCCGGTTCGAGCCGCTGAGTGTGCCGAGCTGGCAGGCGCGTCCGGCGTGTGCGCGGACTGTTTGCGAAGGCAGAAAACGCTTCACGATTGCTTGCTTTATCCATTTCTTGCGAGCAAACGCGCAGAATCTACAAATTCAGCTCAGCGATCATCGTAGTTGACCATGGAGCAAAAACAGTGGGCGGTGCGACGCCGACGACGCGTCTCATGCGCGCATCGGGCCGTCTCAAATTCTCGCGTACGACTAGTCGTGGCGACAGTCGTAACGATCAGTCTCATGCGAATCGCGTGTACAAATCGTACATGTGTCCAGCGCTTAAAGGCCGTGTGCGAACTGCCGGCCTTTGTTGAGCTGGCGATCGCAGTTCATGCCAGACGACTCCAAGTACTGCTCGCTCTGCTGCTCGGACGGCACACGGATCTGTCCGAGATTTCTCTGCCAGCCCTCATTCAGTGATAAGAAGCCGCCTGGTATTATGTGATGACCAGGGGCTGTCATCTTAAGGCGTTATAACACCAACACAGAAGAAAAACTTCGGCTGCTCCTCGCCGTAATGTGGGATTGCCGTGCATACGAGAACGCAGCCGGAGGAAACGCCGGCGAACCCTGCCGCTTCAACTTCCGCTAGGCAGCA
The DNA here is from genome assembly GCF_048455015.1 of Haemaphysalis longicornis. Classification (NCBI taxonomy): domain Eukaryota; kingdom Metazoa; phylum Arthropoda; class Arachnida; order Ixodida; family Ixodidae; genus Haemaphysalis; species Haemaphysalis longicornis. Next base: position 93,685 of record NW_027526290.1, on the reverse strand, counting down.
CGTACCGTTGGCCGAGACGTCACGGCTGCGGTGTGACGTACCCGGGCAGAGGTCCATTGATAATTTTTATTACTTACAGGTTCACGTTCACGTTCAATGTCCATTACTTACAGGTTCATGTGACCGATGACGTAGACAGACTGCAGCTCCACAAGAGCAGCGGCTGTGAAAAGAGCAACGCGTCCCCTGGTCGGGATCGAACCTGAGTCGATCGCGTCACCAGACCGAGCTCTATAACTATAAAGGAGGCTATGCCGAGGGATATCTGATTGCGCCACAGACGCACGGTTTTAGGAGCGAAGCATCTCAGGTGTTCAGGCTGTCGGCGTCTGCTGTCGTAGTCTCCTGTCGTCACGGTAAATCAAGTTGTCAAACGATGGTCAAAACACAAGGTGTAACGAATAAAACCGGTTCAAAATAAACTTACATCGTTTAAACTAATTTAAAATACACGAATAATCAGGATTTAATTGCATTAATAATTGAAATATGTTAAATTCCGCCTCGAAATTGGTTTCAAACTCCAGGTTTTCTCCTGTAAAGCATGCTTCTTGGCATGCTGCGGCGTGTGACATGAAGATAACTTACGGCCAGTCTGTCTCATTTAACACGGCCTCCGCGATCGGCTGCCGCCGGCGCGCCGTTGCTCCGGCCGTCCCATTCGGCGCGTCCCCCAGCAAAAACATGTAATTTGGCTAACTCCGCAACGCGCCGCGAGGTGGCGGTGTTAGCCGATGGTTCGGCAGCTTGCACCCTCCCCTGGCCGGCTTTGTGGGGCCTGAGTTGCTGCGTGTTTTCACGGCCGGATTTCACGTAACTGTGTTGCAGCTTTATTTTTGTTGAGCTGACAAACCGAACTACCGAGACATGAAGTCCGCTTGCCTCAGAAGCTTCGAGGAACAGCACCGAAAAGTTAATCGCGCTGTGATTGCTGCGCTTGATCGGTGCAGGACATTTACGTGCGGACATTCAGGTACGCGGATATTTGGGTGCGAAAACTTCTCGGCTACAGAATTATCGGGTGCTTGCTTGTTGGAACAGCAGTTATATTTTTATTTCCGCATAGGGTGGGTAACGGACAACAATCGAGCGCAGTGGTTGCATTTTTATATTGGCGCCGTGTTTGATTTTGCCAGTTATTTTTAGAAGTTGAACATTTGTATATTTTTGCTTGATACCTCGTCCAAGGAACACCTGTTACGCAGCCTATTGATTTTATTCTTACACACATGCCTTTTTTTTTTTAATTTACAAGATTTCAATTTATATCCGCTTTTTGCGGCGTGCAACTCAACTAACAATAAGCTGCCGTTTACGATGGTGTTATTCCTTCTTTATGCAGTTTTCTCTAAACGAAAGACACACTGTCACTATCTAAAGAAAGCAGCATTACAAGCATTCGGTTGCCCCCCAAAACGCAGAAAATCTTACGAGGAGTTTTATGCAGGTTGTGCGCTGTCACACTAAAATGATTTTGCAAACACTGTTGTCGCCACCTTTTTTTTTTCATACGGACAAGTCTCGCATATTTTCGTGTGGAAGAACGGGCCTCTGAAAACAGCTGCAGTGTGTACATGTCCAAAACAAACATGAAACCTGTCATCATTGCTGTCATGTCAACCTGTCATCATCAAATAAAATTATTATTATTATTATTATTATTATTATTATTATTATTATTATTATTATTGCACATGGATGGGCTTCGATATCAGTAATTGAAAATTTAAATGTCTTTAGTCTTGGGTCCAAAATAGGCAAAATTGGGCTTGCCTGTGGTCACCGAAATACGTTAAGAATACAAGGAAACCGCGCTCTACTGAACTGCAGTGACCATGCAGATTATATAAAGTACGTAAGCCTGGATAAGAAATTCCTGAAAAATAATCACCTTTTAGCGAACCGAACGTTATTTAAGCACCAGAAATTTTCCATTGGTAGTAGGGAATATTGTCCGTGTGTCGAAGGCACCATGCGGCACATGTTAAAGAAGTCGCGTAGCTGCAATCGTAGGTAAAATAAAGTCATTATTATCAGGTTCTATGAGTCGCTTTGCATCCATAACATCAGCTATGCTTTCTTTTTATTGCGATACGAAGAGCGAAAGTTGACGAAACGCCATTTCGAGAAGCGTTTCAGCATACCCGGCTTTCGTTTCAACCATCGGCTCCGCGCGCCGCAGTGCGGCGGAAAACGGCGAAACGGCCTCTTCGGAATTACGCTCTTTCCGGGCGATTGGGACGGCCGGAGCAACGGCGCGCCGCCGGCAGCCGATCGCGGAGGCCGTGCATTTAATTGCTTAAATCCGGTTCGACGCAAGAGAGGGCGCTACCACCTGAGCAAGCGCGCGATTGCTCCTCCCACCGGCGCTTCTCCGGCGCCCAATCAGCGCGCGCCATGTGGCGAGAGAGGCAACGGTGCGCGTTGGCTCCAGAAACACTCTTTTCTGCAATGGATGCTGAAATTGTCCATATTGACGGGGATTAGCAACGCGATTGCTGACTGTATACAATAAATATATAGTTGAAACACAATCGTCTTCTGTCTCTCATTGCCCATTAGCAGCGATTTTGCTGTGGGAAACACCGGCGCACACTGCATGCTTCCAGGCACACGATTTGTGCCTGGAAGAATGTGGCTTTAGTTTATTAGTTTGTAGACTGCATCAAGCTTAGCAAAGTCTATTAAGACAGATTTGTAGCCACATGTGACGCTTCGTTGACTGGTACGCTAGTAGAAAATCTATGGCCAATTAAAGGTGGGAGAAGAGTCAGCGAAGCTAATATAGGCACTACGGAATTAAAATCTACCGAAAATTTTATTGTAAAGCGTAAAACCAAGGCGCGGGAAGCACATTTTGCGCTGGGTGAACAAGCGCAGCAGTCAGCAGCACTACCACACATTTGCGATCGCTTTTCTGCCCAAGGAATGCAGCTGCTAACGATAAGATATTTGTGGGAATTTGGGGACGCTTACTGCACAAGCGTTATTCAAGAAATAGTCATCGAAGCTGCTGGGAATGCTGAATGTAAAAAAATAAATAAACAGGCTATACCGTATATACTTTAAATCCCTAAGCAACAGCGCTTGGTTATGGCCCTGTTTTTCACCGGTATGTATCACTGCCCGCTTACTAGCAAGAATTGTTGTCACTATTTTGTTCGCCGAATTCCGGATCACCCGTTTCACCCTGTATATAAACTCTTTCGTACCGTGCCTATTCCAAATCGTTCAATTTGAACGATACCTTGGGAGCTTATTTTCATAGCATTCCAGGAGTTGCTGAAACAAGTAAAGCTATTTAGAGTTAGCCCAGAAAATGCCCTTTCAAAATTAGTTTTGTTTTAATTTGTGCAACAAAAACGTGATTTTTGACACTCGTTTGCATCACCTGGGTGTGGGAAAAGGAGCGTGATCATCGCGCGCCACTGCATGCTACCACAGAAGAATGCGTGCCACTCGTAATTACTCTGCATTAGGGTTTGGTTTTTGTTATCAGGGCACGAATGGTGAAGAAATGGTCAGGTTTGCACTCTTACAGTAATAATCCCTGAAATCGGCTGAAAATTTCAAGCAGTGCCTGTTTGCAGAGTTACTTTATGATTTTAGGCAGTTTTTACTGCCTTTGCACACGTTGTTCCAATTTGTACTGTAGCTCTACTTACCACACGACCATCCTCAAACAGTTTACAACTGTTAGGTTTCGTGTCTGCATCGCGAAGTTCATATTTGGCGCTACTACGCAGTTACCCAACTTCAAGCCTACCTGGTATGGCGTCTTGAGCGTCCGTTACTGATGCTCAAAAAAGTATGCCGTTCCTGATTTCCGCCCACCTAACCCGATTTCTGCAATGAGAACTGTCGATGAAAGTCCAAAGATAACACCCAGTCGCTAGATATCAGTTCCGACGAGGATAGCGCTTCAAACCGGCCTTACACACCGCCAGCTGTTTGCCTGCCACTTTCGTTTCGATACGAGGGTATCTCTGGAGGTCTATTGTTGCTTCTTCGTTGAACTCTCTATTTGGACGGAGTCTCCAACAAGTTTTGTACTGTCAAAAATGTTAAGCGGCGCTGCAATGCAGGAGGCTCGTAGTGCTCCTCTCTTTCATTGCGCAACAGCTGATTCTAGCGCATCGCACCTTGATCCTGCAAGCAGGGCAACAACAGTGAGTCAGAAGATGATAATAAACCGCAAGCCTATGTTTTGAGAGATAAATGACAGTGATCGTCAACAAGCATCAACCATTGTGTTTATTTTTCAACTCCGTGCATGTTTTTCTGCAAAGCGTGCTTGTCCCGAATACTGTGCTGGCCGTTAATGCAAAGTGAGTCATTGACAAGATGTGTTACGTCATGTGGGGACAAATTGGTGCCTCTTATAAGGTCAAACCGCCAGATTTCTTCTAGGGAACCACCCAAAATTGCATTTTGAAATGGAGGTTGGGCTTCACCGCATGGCACGAGCACCACGCGTGCTAACATTTTTTTATACCTGTCAAACTATTCCGCGCTAGCCAACATTTTTTCCAGGAAGTGTTTTTAAAATGTTTCCCTACAAAATGTATATTAGAATTTTTTTATACTATCGGTGGTTTGTTATACACAACTCCTTTTTTATAATTTTCTTCGACTACTTAAATCAAATTTTTTGTCAATTGACAAAAAATTTGATTTTGATATTTTTTTTGCAACTACGATGTATGAAAACAGTTAAAAAACTGGTGTTATTGGAACTGGCGTTCAATCATCTGCATTTTTTGTTCCTCCAATTAGTGCCTAACCAACTTTTTTAGAAAAAATGTTTTCTTGGACCCCTAAAAATCGGTCAGTTTTCCCGCGGTAACGAAAGTTAAGCACCAAGTTTGTAAATAGTTCTTGTATATATGTTTCTCTATATTTGAATTATACCATGGAAGAGAAAGAAAAAAATAACGTGGTCAAGTGGTCTGATGCAAGGCTCTACAGCACTAGGTCCTTTGTTTTGCAGTTTGCAAGTTCGAATCCCCAATAGCACATGTTTGTTTTCTTTGTGTGTTTTTTTGTACTTGTGTAATGTTTTTTATACTGATTTCACCATTTTGTGCTGCAACTTTCATTGCTCTACGGGTGAGTTGGCAGAATGCGTGCACATTGACACTGATGCTCTGGCGATCTAGTTGGCATGGTTTTGACATAAACACCAATTGCTTGCGGGCGCAGTGCCAAATCAGCTGACTCTCGGCCTGGTGCGAACAAGCCTCTTACGACACAGGGACGAGCCACGTAGCTCCAAAGGTGGGGGCAAAGTGCCTCGCATTTCGGCATTTCCTATGACACGGACGGCCCACCTCAGCCACCTCGTACGCCTCGGCTAGTGAATGGTACGATCCTAAGCGGTGCTGGAAGGCTTATCTTACGAATTCTATAGCCAACAACATGGCAGAGGCGTAGTATGCCGATTCCAGAGATATCGGAATGCCCAGTGAACGATAAAGTCAGATGCCAAGCATGTTGTTTTACATAACTGAAACGGAAACTGGTTTGAATTCCAATTTTGGACATCGTCCAATCACGCCGCATCTTCAATACGCCGCAAATGTCGCAAGGTATTTTTTTTCCGTTCAGGCTTTATAAATTAAATACCGCTTTATAGACCGGATAAACGATGAAAAGTGTGTTTATTTGAGCCAGTCTATGCGATGCAAACAAAAACAGTCTATGCGATGCAAACAAAAACAGAAGTTTGGCAAATTCACCTCAGTGTTTCTTTGATAAAAGTGGTGAGAGGCATAACTAAAAACTGACAGGTAAACTGAAAGTGAAATGGGGTAAGACGAGTCCTCCAACAGGTGCTTGCAATTGCATCAAGCACTGCATTAGGCTGCACTCGCAAGTCCAAAGGATTTCTTGTGCAGGAGTTGGTCCCACACGCACACGCATTTTTGCTTGCCCAAAGCCACCCCTTCCCCCAGAGCTCACTGCAGCATTGGTCAGTGCATGGTGGTGATGTTCTCCCCTTTGCACGGTGATAGTTTTGTGCATGCACCACGAATGACAGTTGAAAAGCAGTGAAGAGTCTGTGAACACATAATGCACACTGTTTAATAAGGACCGCATCCTCACTCAGCACTGACCGGAGGAGGAGGGCAAATGATCGTCCTCCAACTCAAACAGGATGCATGACAAGCTCTGCCCACGTCATGTGATGGGAAGGAGTGTGAAAAGACAGTTTTACACAAACAAAGGTACCGAGGCACATTGATATGTCCGTACTGTTGCATCTGGAAAACTGGTAAACAGCCTCTGCCAATACTATTGAATCATTCACTGTTGCGTCTGGAAAACTTGTAAACAGCCTCTGCCAATATTGTTGCATCATTCACTGTTGCGTCTGGAAAACTGGTAAGCAGCCTCTACCAATACTGTTGAATCATTCACTGTTGCATCTTGAAAACTGGTAAACAGCCTCTGCTAATGTTGTTGCATCATTCCCTATGCACAGCATTGTATATCATAGTGCAATAAAATATATGTGGCAGGAATGCTGCGCTTCTGCATTACCTACGCTGTTGAAAGTGTTGCATTCACATTCCAAACCCTGTCATCAACCACTTTTCATTTTACAAGGAAGACTTGGTGGGCTAGTTGGTAGGGGGCCTTGGAAGGGGTTACTGTGCATGTAGGCCAAGTTAGCTTCGTCTACCTGTGCACCATTAACCCCTGCACATTTCAGTGTCCCTTATGGTGAAAATTTTGGAACCTCTTCAGTGTTCTTTTCGATGTTCGCTGAGTAGTAGCGGTGGTAAGGACTGCTGCAGTTTACTGCTCGGAAAACGGGAGAGCAATGCCCAGCAGGTGTGTGTGTGGGTGGGCCACAGGGTGGTTTTCATGAAAAGCACTGCAAAGCTGGATGCATCCAGTCCTTTTGGTGGCTTCTGAGGCAGAGTTGGGCACGTTTTTTCTCAGCCGCCCCAGCAGAAGGGGGGCCATCCTCTCGCGTACGCCAGTGGACGGAACCGGGAGAGCAGCTCCTGCTTGCCGAGGACCACTCGCGGCGTGCGCGCTCCACAGAATGTCCCACACGGCCGCCTGGAAGCTCCCTTTGAGGCCCACACACCGGGCCACTAAGGACTGCTCGCTAAAACGAGCCGCCGAGAAAAGCGCCGCACACGTTCATGTGCCAGCGAGTGGTGTTCCGCCGTTGAGACATGGGCACAATGCAGGCCTCCTCCTTGTGGGGGAGCCTGGTTGGCGTGCCCTGGTGGCCCCTCTTCCTTCCAGGCACCACCTGCAAGTACATAGATGGGCGTGACGCAGTCCCACCCATCCAGCTCGGGACAAAATGCATCCCACATATTGTGGGCTCAGGGTCTAAAATTGGGATTGTCAAAGTGTTTGCAAAATCTGCTTTCAATTATGTCGATGGCACTTCATTTGCCCTGGGATGCAACTGGTTCTGAGATCCCAAATTGCCAAAAAATTAATTTTTTGTATTATGTAGTAGTAATATACTTGCAGTTTGCAAGTCCCAAAAAATGTGCCTGCAAAATATTACACCTCAAGTCAGTTACAAAGGTTAGTTACACTGTGAAATTCCCTAAATGACCATTTTCGCTTATGTCTCCAAACTTTGTGCCTTGTTTTCTAGGAACCAATTTTTGTTCCACAATGTCAACTGTCGGGTACAATATCACGGGATGCACCGGTCAGATATGCGTAGGTTTTGCTTCCCTCAAAAGCTTATGAACTGGGCAGGGCAATACAGCTGCAAAAATGTAACATTCACTTTTCTAGTGCAGCATATTAGTACTTACTAACCTGACATGTAATATGGTCCTAGCTTTGGCAGTAGCAATGCTAAAATTACTTCTCTGGTACTGTTACACTCCCTTATCCTTCTAGGGCCCAAATGGATATGAAGTATTGTAGTCTTAAAGGGACGGACCACTGATTTTTGTCGTGTATATGTGCTCTAGCTCATACGAAAGCCAGCATTTTATATAGCCTGGTAACCACAAGCCAATTATGAACAAATAGGCGGAAATAAATTAAATTTGGCACCAAGCTTCCTGAAATCGGAAGGGTGGTGGTTAGTAGTGTAGAAACTTGGCACTACAATATGTGTCCTAGTCACGTGACGTGCAAACCTAGCAGCTACTGCAATTGCTGAAATGTTTATTCATTTATTAATAACCTTTTAACACGAGTATTTGTATAAGTTTAAACTGTATATGCATTTTTAAACATTAGCGAGTTTTAGCTAACCGTTTTTCACGGTCTGCTCCGCTCCGATAGCAAGCGGGAGCGCCATTGCGCATGCGTGGCCCGCTTGGCCGCGAACGGCATTGGCTCCGGTTGCACTGACCGTGCCGCCGATACCGGAGCGGACCGTCGAAAACGGTTAGCTAAAACTCTCTATTATTTTGAAAATTTCTAATACATGCCGCCCACTGCCGCTGGGTTGCTCTTAATAAAGGGCTAACTGCCCAGAATCAACGGCAGCGTTCAGTAAACAGACCCAGTGAAGGAGCATTGACGATTCTGCTGGAGTCAGGGGCATTTCTTCTGCCTAAAAATTCGGTTTAAGTTTCCAAATACGCCAACGGCAGCTTTAAAAAAAAAAAAGGACACACCCGGGGAGAATCAAACTGCCGATCTCCACAACTTGAAGCCAGATTTTACCTATCAATCATTCCAACAGATGCTGCCTTCGCACAAAATAGAGTAGTGAATTAAAAATAAACACATAAAGAAATGAGAGAGCCTGCGATTCACACTTATTTTAGCTAGGGACAAGTTTTTAAATATTGCTTTTCATCTCGCATACAGAAGAAAGTATGTTCCCGCGCTACTGTATGTCATGGTTGTCAGAATTATTTTTGGGAGGACACATAATGCTCGTAGATCTAAGAATTTCGATTTAAAAAGTTCTAGGGCGTTATCAGCAAAACTGTTGCTACCGCCGGAAAATTGACTAATTTTAGAGGTCCAAGAAAACATTTTTTTTCCTGCAAAAAAATTGGTTGGGCACTAATTGCAGGAACACAAAATGCAGATTATTTAACGGCCTTTCCAATAACACCAGTTTTTAAAGGTTTTTATATATCATAGTTGTAAACAAAAATATCAAAATCAAAATTTTTGACAAGTTGTCGAAAAAAATGAAAAAAAGGAGTTGTGTTTATCAAACCAGCGGTAGTGGAAAAAAATTAGAATATACATTTTGTAGCAAAACATTTCAAAAACACGCCCTAGAAAAAATGTCGACTTGCGCGGAACAGTTTGTCAGATATAAAAAAAAAATGTTAGCATGCACGGTGCTCGTGTCATGCGGTGAAGCCTAACCTCCAATTCAAAATGTGCAATTTCGGGTGGTGTCCTGGAATAAACCTGGCAGTTTGTCATTATCAGAGGCACCAATTTGCCCCCACATACCGTAAAAACATCATGTCAATGGCTGACTTTTCATTTGCACAATATTTGGGACTAGCACGCGATGCGGAAAAAAACATGCATGAAGTTGAAAACGGAACACCGTGGCTGATGCTTGTTGTCGGTCACGGTCAGTTATCTCTCAAAACATAAAGCTGAGCTTTATTATCATCTTCTTACTCGCAATTATAGCCTTGCTCGCAAAAATGAGGTACGATGAGCTAGAATCGTGCCCTGCGATCTTTGGCCAAGTAGCAGTTGCGCGATGAAAAAGATCAGCACAACGAGCCTCCTCTATTGCAGCGCCACCTAACGTTTTTCAAATGAAACAGTACAAAAACTTATCGGAGACTCCGTCCGAATAGACAGTTCAACTAAGCAGCAACATTAGACACCCGGATATATCCTCGCATGGAAACGAAACTGGAAGTCGAACAGCTGGCAGTGTAAGGCCAGTTTGAAGCGCTGTCCTCGGCGGAACAGATATCTGGCGACTGGGTGTGATCTTTTGACTTGCATCTGAAGTTCTTATAGCAGAAATCGGGTTAGGGTGGGGGAAATCAGGAGCGCCGTGCTTTGTTCGAGGATCAGTCGCGGATGCTCCAGGCGCCATAGCAGGTAGCGTTGAAGTTGGGTAACTGCGTAGAAGCGCTAAATATGAATTTCGCGATGCAGAAACGAAACCGAAACTGTTGTAAACTGTTTGCGAATGGTCCTGGGGTAAGTAGAACTACCACAGTACTTAGAACAACGTGCGCAAAGGCAATAAAACTGCCTAAAATCATAAAGTAGCTTTGCAACCAGGCACTGCTTGACATTTTCAGCCAACTTCTGGGATTATTACTGTCAGATCGCGAACCGGACGATTGAAAATCGTTTGCTAGTTCCCCATTCACGCCCTGATAGCAAAAAACAAGCGCTGGTGCAGAGTAATTACGAGTTGCACGCATTCTTCGTTGGTAGCAGTGACGCGCGATGACCACGCCCCTTTTCCACACCCAGGTGATTCAAAAGCGTGTCCAAAATCCCGTTTCCGTAGCAAAAATGAAAACAAAACTGATTTTTAAAGGCCATTTTCTGATCTAACTCCGAACAGCTTTACTTGTTCGAGAAACGCGTGGAACGCTATGAAAAGGCGCTCCCAAAAGTATTGATCAAATTGATCGATTTTGATAGGCACGGCAGCGAAAGAGTTAAGGGATGCCGTTTCATTGGGGATAGAGAACATATATTCGGCGAAAATCGGATGTCTGTCCCTTCAAGTAGGTAGATAATAAAAAAATGTGTCCAAAATGGAATGACATATGTTGCACAACTCCAAAATTAAGTCGCATAGGCAGTTTGAAAATTGACCGCATGTTTGTGCTCAGGGCGTTAAAATTCAGTGAACATGCAGATTTCAAGTGCATAAGTTATTAAATAACAAAAATGTCTTCAAGACAAGTGTCCGTCTTTAGAGAACTGACGAGGTTGAACTTGTTACAGACACACGAGACCCAAAGTTGGCTAAAATAAAAAATTTAGTTACGCGGAGCATTGATGCCAATGATTTTTTACTTAGAGGTGCAGCAGCCATGTTTGACTATAGCGTGCTGGAAGGATGTCATTTCTAACAGTGTTAGGGGATTGTGTGGGTCACCGAGATACTGAATTGACAAACTATTGTTAAAAACCATTAAAAAATAGGAAAACAACTAGTTTTCCGAAAGCGAAAACATCTAAAGCTGGTGCAGACAGCCAGTGGACACCAAATACTACTCAAAAAAACTCATCAGCTCCCCAAGTGGTTCATCGCTGATTAACAACGCTGATTAACAAACTCTCCAAGAAAGAAATTATATCTGAAGACATTAATTTCTCTTTTGCTCATGACGATTAGAAGGTGCAGTACACTTGAGTAAGAGGAGCAACTGGTGTAGCATTGCCCAATAAAAGAAAGCTGTGTCTCCCATGTCCAATGGGAGACACAGCTTTTTGGGGTAGTGCCTTGCCAGCACTACCCCACAGAACCTTTGTTGATGTCTGTGCAGCTCCTCCACTTTGCAATGGTGTCAGGTTGGCTTGCAAAGATGCAGTTCATCACTAGTTTCACTGTCCCAGGCTTTGTACGTTGAGGAGCAGGTGCCCCGTTTCAGCCGGTTCCTTTAAGATCAGTGAGGTAATAGAGCCGCATCGTAGTTAAGGTTCTTTGTTCCTGAGGCAAGAGGTTGCCAGCTATTTGTTTCCTGGGATGCCCACGTGGCTTGGAATGCAGCAGAATTTATCTCCAAGCATTGTGTCGCAGGCTTGAATGAAAAGGAGTAAGCTCTTCCATCGCTGCTGCACCAATACACATTACACATCTTGGAATAGTGAGTGAAAGGATGTGCGATAGACCTGTGAATACAGTCAGTTCAGGTGTGAGCCCACTCGCTACTTCATGTGGTCCAACTGACGCTTCGTTATAACTTAAGCAGGTCGTCGCACGTGCAATCAGCACACAGTATTCAGTAACAGACAAAAACTCGGACCTCCTTGCACAAAATTCACTCATCATTTCTTTGGGATCGCTACATGTGAGAAGTTTAAAACCGCACTGTGGTGGCAGGCGTTGCCGAGGTTCACTCAGAACTGCAAGGTAGAACGGCAGGCACTTCTTCAGATAAAACAGGGCAGACATTCACCCAACACTTTTACAGCGGAGCTGTTATAGGCATTTTGTTGCGCCCGTAGGGCGAGAACAGTCACTCGTTCTCTGAGCTCCCAGGCAGTGTGTACTGAGGCTGACGGCACGAGCTCTCCTCTCGCACCGTATGCCCACCCGCTCCCGTCGGCCACTCGTTTGCCTCCGGCGTTCCGTATTTCGATAAGAGGTGCCATATATTGCCCTTACACAAATGTCTTCCCAGCAGCGCATTGGTGTTTTGTGGGCTAACGTACGGGATAGCAGAGGACCCCGGCTAGCTTCGCTAGAGAACGCTACGCGCCGTACACTAGCCCTGCGGAATCCCAAGACTCACGCACGGGTTCGGGTACTCACATGCGGTAGACAGGCTCCAGCAATCCAAAATGAGGCTTTATTGCCTGGCAGATACACGGCACATACCAGACAACACGACTATCGCTCGCGGGGAGACAGTGGCTCCTGTCGCTCGCTCAAGCCGCTGGGCTCAGACCTCGATATCCGTCATCCCGGCCGCGGGAGCAGGGGAGGCATCCCGTGGCGACCGATCAGGGCAGAATCTCTCGGCAGAGTCCATGGAGCCAACTGGGTTCACCGTCATCGGGGCATTCGGCGTAGGCACTGCCGAGCCAACCGACTCCGACCAAATCGCCCAGTTGACTCACCGGCGGAGCGCTCGTTCGTCCCGCAGGTCAGCTCGGAGGGGAGAGGAGATCTTCCCCAGGTCGGGGAGAGGGTGGCGCGAAGGAAGGTGGCAAACTGGTCCTCCTTCCCTCGCGCCCTCGCGCACACGTTCGTGGCAAGCCGGTTCGGCGCGTTGCGCGGGGTCATGAAAAGGACACGACCTACGTGACGCGCCGGCTGCCCAAAATGGCGGCTCCCAGCTCGCGAAAACATGTGCAGGCGAGGCGTAGGGAAACAAGGGTCCCCACAGTTCAGAAGTGAAGCGAAGATTTGCGTAAGCTTGATAAGTTGGCTTTCCCACATTTGTGTTGTACAGTGAAGCCTACTCATAAAGGAGGGCAAAATAAAAAAAATAAAATAAGCCCAGTGACCAAGATCCGGCCACGGCACTAAGCATAAGTGCGATGGCCATCGCGACCCCGAATACGACAAGGACGAAAATGCAACCATAGAGGTCCATAACCTTATTAGTCGGTTAGATTTCTCACTCCTTTCTGATTCTCGTACTTGCTTAGGATATAAGACACGAGACATGAAACCGCTCCTCCCCTCAAAGCTTGTAAAAATAGGCATAATTAAGTCGTCCTTCCACGGTGATTTCCCCACACCATTCTGAAGTTTCATTCTGCTATCAGCACACTCGCCTTCTCACGGCAGCTTACCCCTCGCACCTCTCATCAGCAGTTGGAGCAAGCATGCTTAGAGCAGGCCACAATAAAAACCCAGAAGATACTTCGACGACCACTCAATAAAAGAAAGAACGTGGCTGTCATACCTTATATTTACACCGTTGCACACCACCTAAAAAAGATTGGTGAGTGTGCAGGTGTACATGTGGTCTCTTTGGCACCTAAAAGACTAGTTTGTTTATGCTGAAAAGTAAACTCAAGGATCAAAGAACGGTGAGATTGTGGCACAAAGCGCCGAAATCAATTTGCAGCTTGCAAGGAAGAAGTTGCCCTTGCCCTCGTTACCCTTGCCCTGCAAACAACAATACGTTGGCCATTAAAGAAGATGCGCTATTGACAGGCTTTGAGAACACCACGACAACGTCGAGAAGCTCGTGGCGACAGGGCACCTTGCCTATCATTGTAAGCAGTGTGGTTGCAAACCGCTGCATGACGAGTGCAGCCTGATAGGCAATGGTCGTGACAAGACCACCCAAGAAATAATCGAGGCTTTGGAAATATATTGGCTTCAAGAGAACTGTATTAGCAAGCCTCCTGCAGCGCTATCGGATAAGGTGTGCCACACAAGGAATTGGAACATCTGGCTGGATGTCAATGAGAGAAGATTAGGGACTTCGAGTGTACGTGTCCTGTTTATTTTCATGGTATGTATGTTCACCGTTTGCAACAGAACCTTCAGTTGTTAGTCAGTGCTGTGCCTGCATCCCTTCTTTGCATCCTGTTGCTGTGTGCTGTGCATAAAAAAAAATGAGACAATGATGGCTAGCATTGCACTGTAAGAGTTATACGAGTCGACAGTAAAATTGGGCATTAAGTGAGTGCTGCAATGGTAAGCCTAAGCTTACCCTGCCGGGAGTGATGGACAGGCTCCCTCGAGCGCTTGGAAACAGCCGCGGTACACGTGCCACTCCGCACGGGCACAAGTGGACCGGGCCCCATGCACACTGTTTGACATCGTGGTCCGCCGCCAAAATCCAAGAGGGAAAAGCGTCTGTGAACTGTTGGACCGCAAGGGCCTTGTGTGGTCCAATGGGCTGCACACACTAGAGTTCCTCTACATGGCTCCCGCAGGGAGCTAGGAATTGTGCGACCATCCAACATTTTCTAATCCGTATTCACGCAAGAAAGTCTGGCATGCAGGAGCCGGGCCGCCATGGCTCAGCCACCCGAGCGGGGCACAGCACTGCAAGCGTTGACGCTCGTTCTTTCACGCTGAATCTTCGTATATAAATTTTATCATCGTTTTATCAAGCTTAGCGACAGTTTTTGCCTCATTCATAACAAAACGCCTCATTTCACTGAAAATCTGCTCCACTGCATGAAAGCCGTGTCAAATGCCGGTCCAGTTTTTATTGAGAAGTATGCCCAGCATAAGATGCTACCAATGTGCCAAGCTCGAGTGCAAATGATTTCAATGCTTTTTCTGCAAGAATTGTCTTCATTAGCTACCTTAGGCTATACACTAGCTCTGGCACTCAAACTACCCTTCACAATAAACAGAACACTACGCATGTATTTCATGCCAGGCGACCCAGCCCCAAAAAACGCATTCTCTTCCCACTCTGAATGCATCCTGGCACAGTTGAGTGTCGTGACCAATGCGCAAAAGCCACTTCAGTTGTCGCTGGACAGCTCCCTTCCCAGTTGGGACGCGGTCAAATCACTTTCATGTTCTGTTCTGTTTGTAAAGCCAGGCAAGCAACACTCAGTCATTCAGCTACACAAAAGCACAGAAACAAAATAGCAGTGCACACGGAAACATGCTGCACGCCACTGAACGCAGATTCTTATGCTATTGCTCCCAGTAGCGGCAATGGAAATGTAGAGGGGGCTTTTCTGCACGGCATCGGATAACCAGAGCGACGTCATCAAGGTGGCACATGGGAAAGGGTCGTGCAAGGGTCGTGCAATGGAGGAATACTAGCACAAACTGTCCACGTCCCATCACGTGATGCTCGGACCGCGGTCCAAAAGAGTGATTTGGCCCGTGATGTGGAGTGGCCTTAAGCTGTGCCATTTCCTTTGCTTGTATTTGTTATTAATTTCCTGTCAAGAGAGCATTTATGTTTCAGGAATACGGAAGAGTATTGGGCTGAGCTCGATACCAAGGCAAACTGTTCACTAAAGACAGCAGCAAGTCAGTGTGACACAGCTGGCTGCCCAGTCCACCTAATCGCCGTACTGGTGACTGAGGGGGGCACTACCTGCAGGAACGTGAAAACGACTGCCAACCGTGCGGAGGTGAAGGCAGCATTGAGTGCGGCCCCTCATAGGGTGGTGAAGACTGCCAAGGCCACCATCAAGGCAGGTGTGAACACTTGTGGGTGCCACATTACACGCAGTGGGCATTCCTCTAACTTGGGGTCGGCTTATGTCAGACAAACCAGCAGGTGCTTGCATCACCAACCGAGGGAGTACGACAACGTCCTGAACGGTTCCCTTGCCAGCCACTGCAAGTCTTGTGGGTGTACACCACACCTTGACATGTTCAAGCTTGTGATGGGAAGGAGTGGAAATCAAAGCATGTGCAAGGGTATAGAAGCGCATGAAATTGTCCGCCTGGGTAGCAAGTGCATCAGCACGGCGTCCATTACGCCATCCCATGAAGAGATTGAATAAACAGTAATATCTCTACTTCATTGCAATACTGCACTTCATTGCATTGTTTAGCAACCAGGGAGTGCTATAAAAGTATTCCCATGCTTCTAGCCTTCCTACAACCAATTGTATGAGGGTTCAAACTTCGTTGTTTGAACAAACTTCGTTGTATGAGGGTTCAAACTTTGTTGTTTGAACCCTCATACAATTGGTTGTAGGAAGGCTAGAAGCATGGGAATACTTTTATTGCACTCCCTGGTTGCTAAACAATGCAATGAAGTGCAGTTTAGAAGCATCATTAAAGCAGTTTTTTTTTTTAAATTGGGGATAGGCTTTTAACAATGAAATCTGTATCAAATTAGAACTACTTGCGATATCCAAAATCTAAATTGATATTTGGAATCAGAATGCTGAAATACACCTGTTTGGAAGTTTTCATCTCAATAGCTTGAAAAATAAAAAAGTTTTGTCTAAGACCAGCCTCCCCCCTTAAAGGGGCACTGACACAAAATTTTGAAATTTCCATGAGTGAAACTTAAGCGCAAAATTTTTCACAGGGACGAGAAAGGGAACGACACAGGCGCTTGTTGTTCTGTGTCGTTCCTTTTCTCGTCCCTGTGAAAAATTTTGCGCTTAAGTTTCACTCATGGAAATTGCAAACCAACTAGCTCGTCTCTCCATTTTGCTTCAGTTTATTTCTTGTTCCGCGAGCTCTGTTTCTGTGACAAGCGCCTGTGTCGTTCCCTTTCTCGTCCTTGTGAAAAATTTTGCGCTTAAGTTTTCACTCATGGAAATTGCGAACCAACTAGCTCGTCTCTCCATTTTGCTTCAAAATTTTGAAGGCGAGATAACTTCGGAGATAGATTGGTGGGAACACATATACATCATCTGCAAAATATCAGCGGCGAATACAGCCTAGAACATATTTAAAATCAATTTTAAAGTGTGCGAAACGCAACCGAGCAGCCAGCAGAGGACCACACGCAATCGACATCCCGAGGATATTGTGTAAATAACCAACATCCAACACGTCACGAGTTTGTGTTTGCCGCTTCCGCACTGCCGGCGTTTTTCGCCGGCTCGCCCGGCTCGCCGCTCCAATAGGAGGGCCGGAGGGCGGAGCTTCTGCTCTCAAGAACGAACGACCCGATCGTTGGCAGCGGAGGCGCCGTGATTTCGTCAGCTAATCGGGCAGCTGGCCGCGACCAAAGTTCTACAGCGATTCCAGGCACTCTGTTTCTATTACTGTTTATTACCATTGGATGCGAAAACGCGCCGGAGGCACAAAAAGCCCACTGAGCTAGCCGCACGGTCGCTGTGCAGGCGGCGGCCACGGCCGCGAAGTGGCCCAGGCCGGCGCAGGTAGCTCGAGTGATAGCTTGTTACCGCTGCACGAAATTGTCCCCAAGTCCCGACCATGGTGGCTTACATGAGAACGGAGTTATGATGCGATGGCGGGTTGCATTAAAAATTGTCATCTGCACCGCTTACGAGAGCGGCACTCGAATATCCGCCGCAGTGCTAAGCCGAACACATCTGTAGGCGGACCTGTAGGCAGACTGGCCGGCTGCTCCCAGCGCGTGTCTTGCCACCCACCGTCTCGAGCATCGCGCGTTGTTCTTTAGCCGCGGTAGCAGTTGCACTCGCAGCGCCTGCGTCCACGGTCGCTTTTTAATTAAGCGCCTCACGAAATCAGTACGTGGGGGCATTCGCAGAAACTGCCGTCGATGCGGATTCGACAGTGCTACGGAGGCTCTGCTCTGTGATAACCCTCCGACGGTCGCGTGGTCAGCTTTGTTCACACAAAATCCACAAAATCCATCGTTTCGCGGCACTCGCTGAAACCGAAACTGCGACTGGCCGCATTGAAAATGCCTCTAATTAAACAACCGTCGCACGCTGAAGCAAATGAGGTTTCTACAGGTTATAAGTAGGTCACTAGCTACTTATCGCAACAAAAAAAACAAGATGCAAAATTTTTGTGTCAGTGCCCCTTTAACTCAACGTATGTCCAAAGGAATGATGGTGGTTTCCAAAAAGCTAATATGGATAGGTTCTTGCGTTGCACCAACTGAGCAACCTGGTCACGTCTCGCTTAGACCGTCTACTGGTTGCTAAGCTAAAGGGCAACAATAGTGGTAAATGCTTGCCGGTATAGCGACGACATTTTGGTGGTGCTGAGCAAGGAAGCTTTTCCTCTGGCTGTGGTAAAGACATTGAAAATGTTCAGAGAGAGCCCCTCGAGGTCATGCACGAGGTGCTCCAACAGCGCAGTCTGAAGCTTCTGGAAGCTTCTGCCTGTCAGATGTTCTGCCTATTGTTTAGAGGAAGCAAGACTGGCTGGAGCGAAGGGCTGCATTTTGAATACGACCTGGCGCAGCATGGCAAGCAGCAATGTCAAGGCGACCATGCAGTAGCGCCGGGACGCCAACAGCTTTTGCCGGCACAGCGGGGCCCGCGCTGCAGAGCTGGACCCCCGCTCCTGCCCCGTGTCCAGGCAGCCGAGCTTTGCACCGTCTTGCGGGGGCTGCCACCTTGTCGGGCACACCCCCCACTCCTCCCACTACTCGAGGCACCCTTGCTCTGCGCCGGGGAGCTCCAGCCCAGGCCAAATCATCCGGGGGCCACCGTGTCTTCCAGTGGGTCACCCATTCCTGCCAGTCAAGGCAGCTGTGCTAAAGACCTGGAATGCTAGCCTGTGGCCACCGGGCATCCCTACAGCACTAAGCCATATACGCCTTCCCAACATGGATGCACCTAACCTCACACACATAGAACTGTGACCTTCTTATTCTTGGCAGTGACATTTATTGTTTCCTGGAACTCCCTTTTCCATCATTTAATGTAAAGTGTTTGTTGTAATTTCCTACATTTGGCCGTTCGCGTCTTAAGTTCCTTTTTAGTCTTTCTATAAATGTCATTCTCCCATTTTCGGAAGTCCTGTGTTGCCTCTCTCATTCTTCGCCTGTCACGTGTGCGCATCATCGCTGATTTAAACCCTACCTGCATGTCATCACGCAGGATTTTTGTTTTTTTCATCCCACCTTGCATTCGCGATGCCGAAGGCGGTTGCGCAACGTACAGGTAGTGTAAACCTCCGGTGTCGCGGCTTGCTATCTCCAGATGTTCGAAAACAAGACAAGGCAGTTGCTTAACTCTTTCGCTACCGCGCCTATCAAAATCGATCAATTTGATCGATACTTTTGGGAGCGCCTTTTCATAGCGTTCCAGGCGTTTCTCAAACAAGTAAAGCTGTTCGGAGTTAGATCAGAAAATGGCCTTTCAAAATCAGTTTTGTTTTCATTTTTGCAACGGAAACGTGATTTTTGACACGCTTTTGAATCACCTGGGCGTGGAAAGGGGGCGTGGTCATCGCGTGCCACTGCTACCAACAAAGAATGCGTGCAACTCGTAATTACTCTGCACCAGCGCTTGTTTTTTGCTATCAGGGCGTGAATGGGGAACTAGCAAACGATTTTCTATCGTCAGGTTCGCGCTCTGACAGTAATAATCCCAGAAATCGGCTGAAAATGTCAAGCAGTGCCAGGTTGCAAAGCCACTTTATGATTTTAGGCAGTTTTATTGCCTTTGCGCACGTTGTTCTAAGTTCTGTGGTAGTTCTACTTACCCCAGGACCATTCGCAAACAGTTTACAACAGTTTCGGTTTCGTTTCTGCATCGCGAAATTCATATTTAGCACTACTACGCAGTTACCCAACTTCAAGGCTGCCTGCCATGGCGCCTAAAGCGTCCGCGACTGATCCTCGAACAAAGCGCGCCGCTCCTGATTTCCCCCCACCCTAACCCGATTTCTGCGATAAGAACTTCAGATGCAAGTCCAAAGATCACACCCAGTCGCCAGATATCTGTTCCGCCGAGGACAGCGCTTCAAACCGGCCTTACACTGCCAGCTGTTCGCCTTCCAGTTTCGTTTCCTAGGTGGCGCTGCAATAGAGGAGGCTCGTTGTGCTGATCTTTTTCATCGCGCAACTGCTACTCGGCCAAAGATCGCAGGGCACGATTCTAGCGCATCGTACCTTATTTTTGCGAGCAAGGCTACAATTGCGAGTAAGAAGATGATAATAAAGCTCAGCTTTATGTTTTGAGAGATAACTAACCGTGAACGACAACAAGCATCAGCCACGGCGTTCCGTTTCTAACTTCATCCGTTTTTTTTCCGCATCGCGTGCTTGTCCCAAATATTGTGCTCGCTGTAAATGCAAAGTCAGCCATTGACAAGATGTTTTTACGTTATGTGGGGGCAAATTGGTGCCTCTGATAATGACAAACCGCCAGATTTATTCCAGGAAACCACTCGAAATTGCACATTTTGAATTGGAGGTTGGGCTTCACCGCATGACACGAGCACCGTGCATGCTAACATTTTTTTTTATATTTGACCAACTGTTCCGCGCAAGTCGACATTTTTTCTAGGGCGTGTTTTTGAAATGTTTTCCTACAAAATGTATATTCTAACTTTTTTCTACTACTGGTGGTTTGATATACACAACTCCTTTTTTATCATTTTTTTTTCGACAACTTGACAAAAATTTTTATTTTGATATGTTTTTTACAACTATGATATATAAAAACCTTTAAAAACTGCTGTTATTGGAAAGGCGTTAAATAATCTGCATTTTGTGTTCCTGCAATTAGTGCCTAACCAATTTTTTAGCAGGAAAAAAAAATGTTTTCTTGGACCCCTAAAATTAGTCAATTTTCCGGCGGTAGCGAAAGAGTTAACTACACAACATTCTAATAGAAACAACTTGTGGGACTGGATATAACGTAGGTCCCAAAAATCCGCATTATATCCGGTGCCGCACTATAGGTGGTTACATTACAAATGGTCTACACAGTATAATGCAATGATTTCTATTTCCCAATATAAGCAGGCTGGACTAAACATGATTGGGCAGGTACGAACCGTTGTGTGTCTGTACAATACACAGTGATGTGGGGAGCATTTCTGTTACGTGCTTTTTAGGTATATGAACACCCTTTGTCAAAATTTTCTAGGCCAATCCTGAGTCTTCTCGACCACAAAGAATTCAAAGAATAAGCTGTACCTTCAAACGTGACAAAAATATATTGTGGCAGTAAGAAAGCAAGGTGTTCCGGCATAAAAAGTTTCAGCCTCACTTGGGACGTAAGCTTGTAAGTTGACTTTTTGGAGGCCTGCACGTTGCCGGCTTGGGCTAGAAAATTACCCCTTGCCCGATTCCCCCCTCCCAGGTCGAGGTTACTTGGACCAAGGCTCGAAAAAGCCGTCTTTTGGCCATTGCAGTGGCAAGAAGTGTTGCAGACACTGCGGGGTAGGACACACCTGAGCCTCCTCCCGAGCAGGTCAGAGCTCCTGGTGCGTGCGGCCTCCCCGGGTGTCCTGCGGGTTAAAGGCCCAGAAGGAGGAGGGCAGGCCCTGGACGTCGCGGTGGCGCTTGACGAAGGCGCTGAAGGAAGACACGCAGTTGCCCACAAAGTGGTTGGCTAGGCCCAGGATGGCCAGGTCCGTGTGCGGGTCACTCGGCTCCCGGCGCACCGCCCGCACCTGCACCACAAGGGGTAGAAGGGGGGGGAGGGGGGGGGGGGGGGGGGGGGGGGTTCTTAAACACCAGATTCCTTACTATGGGGGCAGAAGGCTGCAGTGTGAGTGGGAAATGTTCTGCACAGCTGGCTTTTTGAATCAACCAGAGGCCACTGTGCGCAGTTCATTCTCTATCACAAGGGATACGAAAATTCCTGCAAACTCAACTGTGCTCGCAGATTAATTTCCTAGAACGAGATGCTTTAAACGTTGCTCGAAAGATTTCACCGAGCAGGACATCTTGGTAGCAGTGCGAGATCTTGCACCGCACTGCCTCCGTGGTACCCTGACCTTTGCCACACAAGGGCCCGAGGCACAGTCTCACCTGGAGAGGCTTGAGGGCTTGGTCCAGCTGCTCCAGCATGGCATCGTTGTCCGTGGCCACGAAGACGGAGCGTGCCCGCAGGGCCCGCACCACACGCACCAGCTGGCCACCAACCGGAGGGAGAACAGATTTGATTGATTGATTGATTGTAGGGTTTGACACGCTGACGCAACACAGGCGATGAGGCGCGCCGTAGTGGAGGACTCCGGATTAATTTCGACCACCTGGGGATCTTCAACGTGCGCCGAAATCTCGTACACACTGGCGTTTTTGCTTTTCGCCTCCATCAGAAAAGTGGCCCCTGCGGCCAAGAATTGAACCCGCGTCCTTGTGCTCAGCAGCGCAACGCCTCAGCCACTGAGCCACCGCGGCGGGTCGAGGGGAGAACGGGGGGCCTCCCCGTCACCATCTGTTTCCCACTAGTCGGTGCGTGGACACAGCTACTGGCACAGAGGACGCTAGGCTCGACATTGGTGGCCCCCAAAGCCATCAGAGCATCATCTACCATCGCAAGCAAAAGATTTCTTGGCTAGAGAAGGGGTCTCCCTCATTGAGCACACGGAAGACTGCTCGCTCCGTTTGTTCGCACAGAAAAGAGCATGCTTGTGGGTGAAAAAAGCAGCATGGAAAGCAGCAGCCCATAAAAATGTTCTGCCATCACAAGCTGTGGCTTTGGCCTCGTGCCAGGAAATGAACCTGGGTAGGCTCAAAATAGGCATTAGTGGTTCAAGGAACGATCATCTGTTTCGTTTCTTTGTTTGACAAGAACAAGGTATGCAGTTAAGGGCAATTGTGACCGCGAAAAGTAGTCACACAATGGGTTACTGAAGGCCTTTTGAAGACCTGTGTTGGTGATGAATCACCCATTTTTAATTACACTAAAACCTCCTTACAAGAGACACTGTTGCAAGAGCAAGGGTGAGACAGCTGAATCAGATTTGGGAGCAGTTTTTGGAGCAGCGAAATCTCGATTTTGGAGCAGAAGAACCTCGATTTGGAGCAGAATGATGACATTTATTATGTCACCTTAGGAGCCGAAAAATCAAATTTTTGGAAACTCGAGGGGAAGGGGGGGGGTGCACTTTTTTATGGATTTTGAACATACATAACACTGAAACAGCCTTTCAATTAAGTTTTTTTCTACTAGAGTATCACAAGGACGAACTGCACTACCTTTTTACAAGCCATTTATAAATTC
Source organism: Haemaphysalis longicornis (assembly GCF_048455015.1). Lineage (NCBI taxonomy): Eukaryota > Metazoa > Arthropoda > Arachnida > Ixodida > Ixodidae > Haemaphysalis > Haemaphysalis longicornis. The sequence goes on along the minus strand of NW_027526290.1, from coordinate 70,531 downwards.
TTAGGCTCTATGCACAGAGTGCCGTTGAAAACATCGAATCGAAAAACTAAGCAATAGTAAGGCATTTTCATTATCTTGTGAATGCTGAAATTATTCCATTTGTAATCCCAGACTCTGCTTAACACACAATTGTAGAGGCATGGCAAAAGTTGCGCAAAGCGAGATGACAATTTTCGCACCCCAGCAGCCCATTTTAATCCCCAAGGTGCGCATTCACTACGATCGCAATTTGAATAACGGTGGTATAGTTTCGCCACCTCCCTCTTGGCATAAAATTTCACTTCAGATAGATAAACCATTATTATCGGCCACTATCAGCAGTGGCCATTATCGGCCACTGCTGGAACATTTTGCGGCGATGTAGCCTGCGCCGCCACTTCTGCAGTGTCGATCGCCCCATTTCCGCCACTCGCAAGCTCGCTGTCAAAGGCAGCAATAACTCAGCGTTTTATTATAACACCGCAACGAGTCCGAAATTTCACTTCAAGCACGCACCGCGCCTTTCACTCGATGCCGAAACACAGCGAATTTGCGGCCCCATGTTGTTTTTGATGAACGCGACCCCGTTCTTCGAGTCACGCAACTTCCCTCAACAGATCAAACGACTAAATGAAAACCCAACCACCCCCATAACCAAAACCACAGTAGAAATCTGCGAAGAGCACTCTGCCTGATCCACGAGCACGGTGTGACCGTGAGCAACGGCTGGCTTCGCCCGGCGGATATGTTTTCCAATATTCACCACACCAAGATGGCGGCGCCCAGTAATGTTGTTCCGGAGATACGGCGCTCCGAAAATTGCCCTCTGTTCATCAATTTTCACCAGTAGTTTGTCACCTGAGTACACATACGCATTTTTTTCTAGAGGACCTTGCAGTTGTTTTTCATGGGAAAACTTTAAAAAACCCGACATGGTGACCTTCGAAAAAACTATCTTGGGGAGAATTTTATGCGGGTTTTTTATTGAATGATCAATCAATTAAACCTTTACAAACAGGATCATTTTGGGGGTGCTGGAAAATTATGCCGTCAGTAAGCGTTTTCCCCCACTGAAACTGGCGGGAGCGTTAAAATCCTTGGCTCTCAGACTGTTTTGGAGCAGTTTGGTGCAATTTTTGCAATTTTCAAGCTTTTGGAGCAGCCTGGCGCAAGAAAGCAGATTTGTATCAAAAGTGCGCAATATGCGCAGCTGTCTCACCCCTGCAAGAGACACCCGGCTATAAGAGACGTTTGAATGAAAGCGGTTTGGTTGGCTTTCCTATGTTCGCCATGTTAGCGACATGGCATACAAGAGACCTTGGTTACAAGAGTCATGTTTTTTGGTTCCCTCGAGTGTCTCTTGTAACGAGATTTTACTGTAACACAATCTCTCGAGAACGTACCCACCTGGGCTGCCCATTGTTCTATGGCTAAACTGATCAGAACAATTATCATCCGGTGCCGGAAAACAGCACTCATTAAAGCAACAGGGAAGAACATTGCACCACCGCGTTTCCCTCCGAATTTATCACCTCGAGAAATGGAAAAGTGGTGCCAGCCATGCTAAGGCTAATGAGGGCAGCAACCATAGGCAGTGGACTACATACAGCAATGTACACATGCATATGCACGCACACACAAACGCAAAAAGATATTCTTCTTGGGTGCACGCATGTTATGTGAAAGGTGCAGCTGGTGTGAGGGGCTGTGTGGGCCCCTTGTCAGTGCAAGAAGAATTAAAATGAAACGCTAGCGGATAGCAAATGCCCCTCTTTACACAGCAAGCCCACACTTGTTCATGCTTTGCCGTGACAAAGCAGCAATCGTACGGAGAAGCAGAAAACATGCCGTATTTGCACGATTCTAGTGTGCCCCCGATTGTGACGCACAGGTACCTAAGTTTACTTAGGAAAATTTGAAAGGAAAAAGAAAATTATTTCATGCCGATTTTAATGTGCAGATTTAGAATTGGATTTTGGGAGGAGTTCATGTCTATGAAAATTCTGCTGGCTGCCTTGAAACCGATTTCAACTTTGGGCCGAATTGTAATGCGCACACAAATTTGGTAGCTAATTGTGGCAAAAAAAAGGTGCGCGTTAGAATCGTGCAAATATGGTACGTAGTAGCACCATGCAGTGTGTCCCCTTGTACAGCCGCTCTGTGGAGCCTCTCACTGAAATTTGTTTAATACCATATTTTTTTGAGTTTTTGTGACGCAAGTTTGGAAGGGCAGTTTTCATGGGTCGTTTGCCATAGAGTATGTTGCGACTGGAAGGTAACGAGAGCCATCATAGCATGATAATAAATGCAGTTCTTGTACTTGTACATATATGGCTTGTTCTGCGAAGATAACTTTTGTGATTTTTTTTTTCCCCTGTCGTGAAAATCGGGTGCGCGTTACATTACAGTAAATACAGTACACAGCGACACAACATTTACATCTGCACAATAGAATTGGTGTCAATTTTCTTTTCTTCTAATTTTCCTGGGTAAACTTACGTGCGTGTTTTGTTTGGGGGGTGCGTTAGTATTGTGCAGTATGGCAGGGCAAAGCGAACGCGTATTGCAAGAGCGATGGCAGGTATAAAGGTGCTACAATGGCCTTTAAGCAGCAAGTGGAGAGAATAGCAAAAAAGAAAATAAGCAAGCATTTTGTATGGTGCGCTAGCCGCGACATTCCGTTATCCTGTGCAATGCACATCCTTAACTATACACTTTGGTAGGCTGCACCCTACACTAAAGGCGACCTAAAAGGTACCAAATTATGCTTATTTTTGAAAGCAATGCATAGAATGGAGCAAAGAGAACGTTTTCCAGCAAAATAAAAAAAAAATCTTGTGCCTTGGCAAAATGTGTTGTTGCTGGGGCTGAAAAAACTGGCTCGTCTGCCCCATATGCTACTGCTGCTGAACAGTGAAGCGCCTTCCGCACTTGCTCAGCAGGATGGCGGGAGTTTTCCACGCGAACCAGCGAATGTGCGCAACCGGGTTTGCACCCACAGGGCAATGGAAGGTTGCTTTTTTCACCCAGACCCTGCTGGGGAACATAATCATGGAACGGGAGCACAGAGCTTGCTGGTTTTTTTCTTCTCCCTATGTGCAGGGTGGGCGGTGAGGGTATGTGATCTGACCTCGCTCCATGCAATTGCCAGGCACGAGGAGTCGACGAATGAGGCTGCATATACCTACTTTGCTGACAATTGAAACGCGTCAATTGGTACGCAGCTTTCGACACTTGCCGCTTGTTTCATTCGCTCACGGGCTTAGGCTATTAGCGCTTGAGGCGCAGCGTACTCAGAGCACGGTCTTTTTAAGCATGATTCACTGATGGGGTTCGCGATAAAAGGAGCGTTTCGACCAAGCCGCTGGGATGGAGCACCACAGCAGTTCATTGTGAACGGATTCTCGTGTGTGCTACTCAATCATTTGTGCCTTCTAGCCAAAACATGCGCGCAACAGGGGATTTATGTAGGCACATGAGAGGTTCCACTGCCCTCGCATTTTCCTCGATGTGCTGGCAAGCCAACTTTGCCTGCCCCTTTGCACGTGCAGCCAACGATGTGCTCCTTAGGTTTTACTTTGAAATCTCAAACTGGTGTTCACTGCATTCCACCAGTGCTTCTAAACAGGAGCGCTGGCGATCGGGGGGTGACCCTGTCCCAGCGTTTTTCTTTCTCACCCCTCTGTCCGTGGCAAGATCGAGTGCCTATCATTATCGACATGGCAGGGCAACCATAATCCCACACTTGCACAACCCATGGCAATGCCACATTACTACAGAAAAATCCAGCGGAGGTTTATCTCCTTGTGGAGAATGAAGACAAGGTACTAAAGGGACGCTGAAGTGATTTGTAAACATTGTGGGATTACGAGCGCAAATTGTAGTCTGGAGTCTCTAGGCCATGTTTTGACCCCTCTCGCTCCATTTACGCGACTTTATTCAGTAGAAAAATCAATTTGAAAATGCTGTCCCGCTCTCTGCATCCTCCTTGCCAATTTACAACAATGCTTTGGACAACGTCAAAATGAGATGGCTTGGCCTGACTACGCCACTGCACGGCTCACCGACCCTCTGACAGACTCAGTCGGCCCAGCGTTTAGTCGACCGGCCGCCGGTGTGTCGTCGTAATTTGTTCGTTCAGTTGAAACTAAGCCACGACACATTTGTGCCTAGAAGAATGTGCTTTTAGTTTGTCAGTTTGTAGACTGTATCAAGCTCTAAGTCCACGTCGCTCCACACAAGCACACATGCGACGCTTCCCTGGCTGGTACGCTAGTAGAAAAATCTGAGAAGAGTCAGTGTACTAAGGAATTAAAATCAACTGAAACTTTTATTGTACAGCGTAAAACCAAGGGCAAGGAAGCACTTTTTTGCGCTGGGTGAAGAACTAGCACAGCAGTAATCAGCACGACGACACATCTGCGAACGCTTTCCCGCATAAGGAATGCAGTTGCTGGAGATGAGATATTTGTGGAAATTTGGGGGACGCTTACTGCACGCGCGCTATTCAAGAAATCGTCATCTAAGCTGCTTGAAATGCAAAAACTAAATAAAAGTGTAAACTGGCTATATATTATATACTTTATATTTCCGCACCTGGCAGCTCTGGCTTATAGTGAGTAGTCTGCGTAAGCCTCGGCTAGTGATTACTACAATTCCAAGCCATGCTGGTAGGCTTATCTGAAGCATTTTACAGCCGACAACATGGCAGAAACGCGGTATGCCGATTACTGAGATATCGAGAATGTCCAGCCAACGATAACGTCGGATGCCAAGCATGTTGTTTCACAGAACCGAAACTGAAACCGGTCTGAATACTAATCTTGGACATCGTCCAATCACGTAGCACCTCGTATGGACGTCACTGCTTTAGTTGGTGTGGCCGCCGAGGACCGCACATGGTAGTTTTTCTTCTTTCGGCCTTTATAAAATAAATACTGCCTTATCGACCGGATAAACGATGGAAAGTGTGTTAATTTGAGCCAGTCTACACAGTGCAAGCAAAAACAGGTACTTGACAAGTTCACTTCTATATGATATTGAGACGCATTTTCGGGGGGAAAAGTGCGTGTTAGAATTGAGTAAATACAGCTGGAAAAAGACACTCATGACGCATGCGCAGCGAAAATAACCTTGTGCTTCATAAACGCGCTCATTTGGCTCCCGATGGCTTAAAAAGTGGAGCAGGGAATGTTGAAATCCTGCTCAAGACTACTTTGAAGACTACTCTGAGGGGAAGAAACCAGTGCACACGAGAACGGTGCCAATGCGGTACCTGCAGCCCCGAGACTTGAGAAGGAGCCACTTTTCCACAGATACTCCCCGAGGGCCGGCCCTGCGCTTACCTGCTGGGTGACCGTGTCGGCTGAGGGCAGGCAGGCCTCGGGCGGCAGGGGCCCCCGCTCCCCCTGGTAGCCCACGCACTGCGGGGCCGAGAAGAGCAGGGGGCTCGCCGACAGGTGCTCACACGCACGCACCTGCACCCGCACGAAGAGGCTGCTCAGGGCCAGCTGTCACTCCTGGTTTGGTCATACATGGTTTACCTTTACACTTATGAGGTTCACATCTCATCCCTTCCAGGTCTCCCTCCCCCCCCAACTTCCAGACGAAATTCTCTGCACTGTGCCCCTGTGGGTACTGTGCCCCGAGACACTGTGCTACAAAGATGGTGACAGTAGGAGGCAGCTGCCAATAGCCAACTCTTCTTCCTCCGCAGTATGTTCAACACCCTCCCGGCTACTCGATAAATGGAAGGTGCCGAACATAACATGAAGAGTTCAGCAGTCATTCAGCGCCACTGTGTTCGATGCAGGCCATTGTAGAAACACTCGTTCAAGCTCACTAAATGGGCCGTTATGATCAGAATCGATGTCATGTTTGTGTTAGCTGCACCTTGGTAGTCCTTTCTTCTATCTCCATTTGCGCTTCCAGCGTCTTTGGCACCTGTGCTCTGAGGAATCGAACAAGTTTAAGCGGCTGGTCTGAACCGTCGTCTGTCCTGGATGACGACATAGCAGCGCTCCCTCAAGCTTCATGTGGCATGCGCGTCAGAGCGCTTGCCGTTCCTTTTTAGAAATCCACGTATCGGCTGGCCCTTTTTGTTCGCACAGATCCTCCTCCACGTGGCTACCCGTTCCTTCCTCGTGCTTCCGATCCGTGGGAAATTTCTCACGTGCTTCGGTAGACCCTTGCTTAGGGTGCGTGTGTCTACCTGCATGCTGTAGGCCCACACAGTTTCACCGTTTTCGCAGTCTTTGAAATGAGGTCAGTGTGAAGCAACTGGCCACTTTCCTACGGTGAATGACAAACGCTGTTCAGACGGCGTTCTGTGAGGTTGCTTTACTGTCACTCGTGTTTAAGGTTGCCACGTGGCCGGTTTTTGACCGGCCCGACCGGTTTTTTTAAACAGCGGGCCCGTTGCCGGTCCATACCTAAAACCGGCCGTCATTTGCCGGTTTTTTGGCCATCGTGCCAAGATTATGATCGTTCTGGCGTTTTATAAGCATCAATTCAGCAACTAAGGCGATAAATACGTGCCGCCAAGCTGCGCAAAGACACGTGAGCAAAGAAAATACGTCACGTGTTTCCAGAAAATCACATTCACATTTTCTTTTTAGATACGCTTAGTCACTTTCAGTACAAACTTTATGCTGCTTTCACACTACGAAAAGCTACTATAACCAGCATTGCATGACAAAAAAAAAAAAAAAAAAACGTGGCGTCTGTTTTTCAACACAAATTCAACCTTCTATATACCCCCCCCCCTTTCCAGAAGGGCCGGTTTTCTTTTGGGGGAAAGGTGCAACCCTACTCGTCTTGCTGCTATAGCATTTCTGCTCAGTGCTCTGCACGCACTTGAAATCATTAAGCTAAGTATTTCAAGTATGTACATGTTGTATGGTCAACCACCAATGTCGTGTGGCACCCGCAGCAACATTGCGGGAAATGCGTGTCAACTGGCCACGCTCTAGCTAGCGCTAGACAGTTGGAAACACGCACTTGTTCTCGGAATAAACATGTACCGCGGAGCTCCCGGGTCCGCCTCTTGCCTGCGGCACACACCTGTGACCGTTCTGGTGCCTGAAGCTGAGCGGAAGCATCGCAAAAAACACAGCCTGCAAGGACCACAGTCAACTGGACAACGCCCAGAAAGCTATGATGGATTGCCGCAATGCCGCGGCAAGTTAGGACTTGCTGGCCTTCACCTTGATCACCGGGAACGACTGCACAGCCATGGAAAACAAGGCCACACTGACCAACAGAGACGCCTTCTCGGAGTATGTCGTCGTGTATTATTCAACCTCCCAACCTGTTTTGCTTCTTGTCGCCCAACGAGTGGCCCAAATAGCGGAAAAGGTTTCAACGCTTCCACACGTCATCACGCCTAAGCACAAAGCCGGAAGAACACCAAGTAAATGCCTGAAAGGGGCCATGAAGACAAAATACAAGTTTGGTTCATTTAAAAGATTGCCGCGTTAGAATCATGCTGACACCACTTTTAACGTAGACTTCGCTCAAATAAGCTGTATAATTAGGAAAAAAGGGAATGGCCCTGCGTCCCACTAGCTCATTTCCCAAAACAGAACCTATGATGTCATGTCAGCCAGTTCTGCGATTGGCGGAGGCCAGAAAAAGCAAACCTGAATTAGGGAGAACTAAGCTTGCCGAACAAGCTATTTGTGCGTAAATTTAGGGCACATTCTTTTTATATCAATAAGAATGGTGGGACAAACAGTGGAAGTTACGAAAGCACACGTAAACATAGAAGTACCGATGCGCACTGCTGTTGGTACTGCACGCACTATGCTTGGTTTAGATGCACAGGACTGCTGGGATTTGGGGTTGCCTCAGACGACACTGGCCGAATGACGCAAGCGATGGTGTCTTACGTGACCATATTTGTTGAGCGAGCACCATGTTTCACGAAACGATTATTTTCTCCGTGAACAAAAACAAGCCAGGTTTAAATATGGTCACAAACAAACCAAAGGCAGAAGCAAGTCTCCGCTCCACACCAAGTTTAGTGGAAAGACCTGTTAGTATGATGTCATTGGAAACGTCGTTCAAACACACGTTTTGGCATGAGAATCAAAATTTTAGCTTAAATTGATTAATTTTGCCCTGAATACAGCATCATTTGCTTCCGGACAAGTGGTGGGGGCACTATAGAACACGAAATCTTTTGAATAAAACAAACCTGTATTTTGTCTTTATGGCCCCTTTAAGCTCGGCATCTTCAGCACATTTCAGCTTGCCGCTGGTGAAGCAAAACATGCTTCCCGCACTGGCTTAGGCACTCTGTCAGTTTTCTGGCAGATTAAGCTCGCTGAATCGACCTTCATCGCGCCATTTGGAAGATCTCACTTCAGTTGTCTCCCATTTGGCATTGCCTCTGCGCCAAAGATATTTCAGAGACAAATGAACACCATCTAGGAAGAAATACCACAAGTCTTTTGTCACATGGATGGTATCTTCATTTGGGGAGCTACTGAAGAGGAGCACGAGACTCTTAGTACAGTTCTAGGACGTCTAGCCCAAGCGGGAGTCACGCACAACGAGGCCAAATGCCTGTTCAACGTTTGAGAGCTCATCTACCTTGGGGGGAAGGTCGGCCAGGAGGGCATCCGACTGGATGAAGCCGCCAAAATCAAGGCAGTCAGAGAGATGAAACCCCCAGTGAACAGAACTGAATTGCAATGAGTACTAGGCATGGCAACATACCTAGCTCGGTTTGTTCCCAACCTCGCCGAGGTGTTACGTCACTCTGCTCCTGTCCAAGAAGAAACAAGAGTTGTATGGGCTTTTTATCAACAAACTGCTTTTTACAAGTGGAAGCAGCTACACAAAGCACCGACGTCCTAGCTGCTAAGAAAACAGCCGTAACAGCTGATGCTTCTTCAGTTGGACTTGCAGCCGTTCTTCGTCGACAACAGGATAAAGGGTCATCACCTACGCCTCTCACCTCTTGACAGACACAGACAGGCACTACGCACAGATGGAGGAAAAAGCTCTAGTCTGGGCTGGCGACAAGTTCCCAAACTACCTCGTCAGTAAGCAGTTCCGTTTGGAAAGACGCTCATTCCAATGCTGCCCTCCAAGGCAGTGGATGGCCTCCCGCCACGGCTGCAGCGTCTGCATATGCACATGGCATAGCCTACATGTCAGGGGGGGGAGGGGAAAAGAACTTCTGGCTGCTGCGACATGCACCGCTCGCACATTCAGGTCCCTGGGATCCAGTGGAAGGAAAAAGTCGAGAGCTCCGTCTGCTTCGCAACATCGAGCGTGCCAAATCAAAGCGGCATGCCTGCAAGGACAGTCTGAAGGAAGACAGTCTGCGCATCCAGCAAAGACAATTTTGCAGCAAGCAATGGCCACCTAGAAGAGACCTGTGTCGGGAGGTCAAGCAGTTCTTCCATTTTCGCCATGGGCTGCTTCATGAAGATGAAACAGCTCTTTAGCATGGGACCAGAGCAGTAGTAGTTGCTCACTTGTGCCAACCAGCTATCCTGCGGCTACTGTATGAAGGACATTTTGGAGTCATGAAGCCGCTGGCAAAAGCGAAAGAGACAGTCTGGTGGCCCGCAATTTCGTGGGATATCGAAGGTATGGTCAAGCGTTGTCATAAACGTGCTGAAACCACCATCAGCAGGAAAGTGCCGCTCCAGCCGACACCATTTCCAGAAAGATCCTTGCAATGGACAGCAGTGGATCTTTGTTTCCAACCCAAGTGGTGGCTGATCGTCACAGATGCGATCTCCAGATACCTGGAAATTGCACGTCCTGATCAGCTATTGGCAATGACGGTGCTAACCCACTGCAAGTCAATCTTTGCTTGCCATGACATACCTGAAGTTGTTGCCACAGACAACGTACCCCAGTTCTCTACAGTTTCCGCGTCGGAATTCACCACCTTTGCTCGCGAATGCAGATGTTGAGCCAAGGCGTAGTGGGAACCGAGATATGAAGCTCGCCGCGGAACAAAAAACAAAAAGAGGAAGAGGATTTATTTGCATGTAGCCCAAGCCGGGCGCTCGATGCTGGACTTCCCTAGGGGCGAGCCTTGTGCCGCGAGAAGCAAGGCCCTAGCGTGAGCTGTGAGCTCAGCCTCTCCATCGCAACTAGCTGTCTTTCTCGTCGTCTTCATGTTCCGGAGCAACATGGCAATGATAATTTCCACATGCTTCAGCACGTCTCGTCAAAAGCTCACTACCTTCGGAGCAATGGTATGGCAGAAGCCACCGGGAAGATCATTAAGGCATCGACAATCTACATCACATTTGTGGCCTACAGGGCAACACAGCTTAGAAACTCCAGTCACTGATGGGATGGCCGTGGCATCCGAACTGCTGCTTCCTGTGCTGCCCGACGTCCAAGCCGTACACAAGCTCCAACAAACCGACAAGGAACGCCAGCATAAAGCTAACGACTGACGCCATGACCTGCACGACATTTTGGATGGAGAGGATGTCCAGGTGGCAGACCTCAGAAAAAAGAGAACAGTACTGCAAGCCCAGATCATATATTGTCAACGCAGGAGATGCAATTGTGCATTGGAATCAAACCCACCTCGTTCCTCTCTCTCAAACTCATCGTGGGTCAACACATGAAGCGCAAGGAGCTTCACTGCAAGATGAAGCAGCTGGTGATGCCAGGATACACCGCACAGCCATACCTCTGATAACCGCTCGGCCAAAGAAGGATACCACCTGAACCTCCCCCACACACGCACTCATTCTCAGAATAAGCGCAAGTCGTGAAGCTACCGGGTCTGCCTCTTGCCTACAGCACACAGTTGCAACCATCTTTAAAGCACCTGCAGACGTGAGCAAGGCACGCGCGATGTGCCTTTGAGTTAGGCGCGGCAGTCTAATGAAGCTGGTGTGATAATGCACAGAGCACATACCTAGCAGGCGACAGTCTGCACTAGGAAACAAAACAACCAGACAGCCGCAGATTCATAGCTTTCTCTAGTGCCACGCAAGAGTGAATCACAAAAACATGCTGACCATGAAAATACCATAACAGGTATCGGGAGTACTGCCCCTGGGAACTAGGACGGTTGCTCTGCACGAGATCTGCCACGACACTGCTACCATCTTTCCATTTCGGCGACATGTTTGCATATTTTTGCAATTCTCAATGTATCTGCTAATGTCAGCCTTCTGTAGCATCCGTTAGTAGCTTAATATAGCCACCAAGAGGCAGACCTGCCCAGCCATTCAAGGAGTGGGAACGGGCAAAGTTTTGGCATTCCGCATAATTGGATGAAGCGGAATTGAGGCACCTTCCAATTTCTCAGAGTAGAACTGGAATGGAATAGGGTCTGCCCATTTTGCAACACCGGTGGGCAGCTTCTGGAGTGCCGCAATGTCAATGCCTTCTTGTCAAGAAAGCATTACCTCGGTGCCTAGGAGCGCGAAGCTAGACAAGTTCATAATTTTTCTCATGTAGCATAATGGGGGAAAAAAAAAAAGTAAAGGTAACGGGTTAAAAAAAAAGCCAAATTCACCAAACAGGGGACTGTGTCAGCACACAGCTGGGCTTTCTTATCTAGAGGGTGTTGACCAGGGCAGCTTGAGCGCCACTATGTTACCAGGATGCAAAAAGAGATGCAACAGAAAAACAAAGACAGTACAGCGTGTTGTTGGGCTAGTTGGTGAATCATTTTTAAGAGTTGAAAAAACTGCGCATAAAGGACAAGACAATAAGAAAAGGACAGGACAAAGGACAAGACAATAAGGAAGGGACAATAAGGAAGACAAGACAACAGCAAGACAATAAGAGACAACAACAAGGGACAACAAGACAATAAGGAAGGGACAGACAAAGGACAAGACAATAAGGAAGGGACAGGACTATGCCCATCCTGTCCCTTCCTTATTGCCTTGTCCTTTATGCACAATTTTTTGAACCCTTAAAAAAAAAACTTCTTTTCACATCCTGATAACATGGTCGCACTCAAGCTGCCCTAGCCAACACTCTCTAGATAAGAAAGCCTAGCTGCGTACTGACGCAGTCCGAGAGTCCCCGGTTTGCTGAAGCTGACACTGCTTGTTTTTTCTCATTATGGGCCATACGAAATTTTTCTGTGCTATGAGAGGAACGCGAGGGCAGAGCTGGCCCAAGAAAATAGATAAGAGGTGCTGCCCCCAAAAGCGCCTTCCCCTTGCCGCTTGGCCGCACGTCACCGGAGCAGTGCGGGAAAGCCCATCACTGCAAGCGGGGCAATGCAGTGCCCATTTACGACCTTGGAAATAAGGATGCGAAACCATGAATGTCATGTGACAGGCAGAGACTGCGTCCACCCTACTACTCCCCCTCCAGCATTCAGAAGCAGCGCTTACCCTAGCAGACTTGTGGCTTCAATTTGGCAGAGCCCCTTTGCCACCATTTCAACATTTTAGTTTACGGTAGCCTAGATAAGAAAGCCTAGCCACTTACCGACCTAGATCCCTCCTGGGTTCCTCGATCAAATGATGCGCAGAGTTGCTACATATATTTTTGACTTGTAATGTACTTTTTTCTACATAGGACAACCTAAGGAGGAGTGACAAACTCCAAGACAGTGTCCAGCTCCAAGACAGTGAGATAAAGGTTCAGACAAAAAGGCGTCGACACCGCAGCACGGGCAAATGTAGTTTGCCAGCCATGCGTGTTTACTGCTACGTACTTATGCCAATTGTGGACTTCTTCCAGTACATTGATATTGGGCATGAGAAGCTCTTAGCAGAACCCATATTCAAAGATACTAGTGTGTGCAGGAACATTTGCAGCCCAAGCGTTGAGAGTACCAGCACCAGGAAAAGTGATTGGATGGTAGCCTCCCGCCATGAGGCAACCGTCGCAAGGTTTCATCAATCAGGCCCGTCTTTCATGCCCTGTGTTGCTCCACGTGCCGAGTTTCCTTCCTAGCACTGATGTGAACCTGCGCAGAACTGCCACGCGTTTTTCTTTTTGCCTGAAGGAATTATGGTTAATCATAGATTTCCAGGATATACCATTACACTAATACTCATTAAATATTTACATGATTAAAACAGTGCAAGAGACAGGACGAGAAAAGCGCAAGCTGTCCCTTGCGCTGTTTTAATCATGGATCCTTACCGACTCGCCCAGCTTCGCACTCTTGTTAAATATTTACACCTTGAGTCCATCGCATGAAATAAATGTTTCCTCCACATGAAATATACAAATAACCAAAGCTAAATGCAGCCTGATAGCATCTGTTTAATGTCAAAGAAAAATTACTCAGACTTTCAAACTAGCCCTACCCCACTTTTTTTTCCACAAGCTATTACTGAAGTGCACCCAAGAAATCGTAATTTCAGTTTTAATATTAGAAATGGCTAAATATATATTTCAACAAAATGATTTTGCTTGGAACACTTGCACAGCCCGTATAAACAGCCCTGTTGAATCCTTCACGGGGTGAAGAATTGTTCTATCAACATCACCATCATCACCGTGTTCAAACTGTGCCAATTAAAGCCGGCATCCCCATCTGTCTGTCTCCTCTGGCTTTAACATTTGGTGCCGACCATCCTGGGAAAGGGACCAGGGACCAACAGGAGAGTAGTTGGGATGCCAGTGGCTGCAGGCGAGTCAGCCCCAGAACCGTTCACCGCCGACTCATCCTGAGCCAGCTCGCTCCATAGCTGACTGTGACTGAACTGCGAAGTTCGAACCCCTTGAGAACACCGACGCCAACACTGGCGTATCTATTGTCTTCTTCGAGGGTCGCCGAGTTACCCACATTCGACCGACACCAAGAATTGACATCCCCGACCAACACAGCACTGACACAGACACGCACTGTCCCATCCAGTCTACCACGCTTGAGACGAACCCTATTAGTACCAAACATCGAGGTGGTGAGCTGGACGCTCTGCGTTCGTTGTGGAACCATGCCCAAACCGATTTCAAGATAATATTGACCAATAGCAACCGACTGTTAATTTTAGAATCTCGCCACGTACTAAAGCTGAAAGCTGACTTTCAAAGAACCTGCATGAAATGAGAAACGAACTTATCGAACTAGATTCAGATATTTCTTACTTGACAGAAGAGGAAATTGAGCAAGAGGGTGAGGAGGCGGATCACTACACGCTCTGCTTCTTAAAAGTGAACGCTTACCTCAACCATTCCATAAAGTGCCCCAGAACAAGCAATCCATAAAAATGAAGTCTACATCCATCATGATACAGTTGAACCCCTTTATAAGAGACACGTACCGAGGAGCAGTTTCTGTCTCTTACACAAGATGTCTCTTATAAGCAGGGAACCATGTTTTCACTTACTAATCAGACCCTAGTTCGATGTGGGCACCGTATGACTAACATAAGCTCAAAAGAACGCTACAGCATGTTGCAAAAGATTCATTATAATTTATGTTTGGCCCCCAGAATTTATGAAACAGTTCTGAATCTTTGTTTGCTTCATGACTGTATTTACACTGCTTTTTACAACCGATTCTAAAGCTTTCTTTCCTTTCACTGTTTGTGGAATCGTAGACGTTGAGTTCACAAGACTGATGAATAGCCATAGCGCACAGCTTCTTCCGCTGTGTGCTCAGGCTATTCATTACACTTGCAGGACTCAACATCTGCGATGCTTCTTGATTGGGAGCTACACGAGTGGGAGGGCCCGCATGTGCAGTCGCGCTCCAATGGATGGCAGTAAGCTTCAACCACTTCTGTAAGTTGCATTTCCATTGTCATTTCATAGTGACTGAACCACTGTGTGTTTGCTGAAGTTATAATAAATAGCGACTGCAGGCGTCTGTCGTACACCTGTGTTTCCACAATGGAAGCAACTGCAATTAGTGACTGGTGGCACTGCATCTGAAGTTAAAATGTCTTTTACAAGCGAGATTATTGATTAAAGTTCAAGGATGACTCGTCCCTTATAACTGACTGCCTTCTACATCCGATGTCTGTTATAAAAGAGGTCAATTTAATGGAAAAGATAGGGCGGCCAACCATGTGGGTGAATAGTGTCTCTTATACCCATTTGTCTCTTACATCCATGTCTCTAAAAACGAGGTTTAACTGTATAGCCATCTTTCTTGAGACTTCGAGAGAACTCTTATACTCGTTCGTTGAAAGCACGTCTCGGCCCATGAAAGGGGACGACAAGAACTTGTTATCTACTATGGAGCGTGGGGAAGCGCAAACAACCCCCGCCGAATCGAAAGTAGCACGAGTGCAAAGTGCCGTCACAGAAAGTGCGGCATGCATGCAGCCTGCTTATGAAGACATTGTTACCTCCAACAGGGTCTGTCTCGGAGAAGGCATCGTCGGCCTGGAACCTGCAGTCTATTGAAATTTTCCAACACCGTCATAGAACCGAAAAACAACCACAAGACCAAAACAAAGCGCAGCAAACTTGTAAATCGCTGATACATCCGATGCCTACCACTGAACACAACTCACAGTACACGAAGGCTCAAGATTCAAAGGAAGCCCCCGAAGGCAACCTTTCCACCTCCTACAGGAGCGCACTACTACCACCACCGAGCTCATGAAAAGATGCTGTCTCGCCATCTGGATACCAGTATAAAAATTCTGTCTGAGCCATTGTGACGACATTTGGCTTTTCTCACGATTCAATAAAGATTGAGGCACTGGTGGAAAGGAAGTTTATGAATCCTATGGATGTTACGTGACTATTACTGTCGTCCACCAAAACACCCAAATATCAGGATTGCGGACTAATTGTTCATCCCTTGGACGATTTTTCTCGTGGGCGGGAGTACAAGAGGGGACAAACCAGTTTGATCTGACAGGATGTAGTGACTTTTGGGACAACATCGAGTCTTCAATGGAGCCACACCTGCCTGAGCACCGGTGCAAGAATTCTTTGCTCCGCGCTATCGAGCCACAACGAGTCACGCCCATCGTACACCGCCTTCAGGACCTGCTCTGTATTGCACTATGTGTCAAGAAGCAGAGGGGACACGAAGAGAGACTTCTTCAAGCGGGAGCCGCGACACAGCATGGACATGTCCAAGGCCCGTCAAGGGCCATGGCGCCAATCAGCACGCATGGCTTCCCCTCAGGCGTTTCCACTAGGCAACTGCAGATCTCGGTGGGCTACAGCATCGTTCCTCCGTGAAGAACTTGCTAGCTAGACATAGGATGGCTGTTTGCAACGCCCAAGCATTACTGATACAAAGCGCCAGCAGGAAAAAGCACTCATTGCGCTCATGCTATGCTCATCGACATCCTTCGGAAGAGATTCCCACAAGATATCACAGTGGACTACCACTGAAAGAAAGCTCATGAAAGAACTCCCTCAGCTTCTTCACGAACGGACTCAGCCGATAGGCCCCTGCTGAACCTTTTTAGTTTTCTGCATGCCAATGTTGAAAGCCGCGAGAAATGTGCCGAAATTCCTGGCAGTCCGATGAGGCGACATGATCCACAACACAAACCCAATACTGCTTCAAATAAACACCAAGTTCCAACCGTATCTGTCGTCCACCATTCAGACAAGAGAAATTTGTCGTGCTGCTTCTGCAATGATACCAACCACTGAGCTGAAGACTGCACGTCTCCTGTCTCAGATGACGATAAGAAGGCTATTCTTCGCCGTGAAGGACAATGATTTTGTTCCTCAATGCGAGGACATAGAGCTTCACAGACTTCCACTCGAGAATTGTTTGTCATCTGCTCCACTGTACAGGAAACATTATGCACTAGGTTTTCTTAAATTAACGCCAATGCTCATTTTTAAAATCTTGGTGCATCATAGCTGGGACACCCTGCATGGCCCCCCAAGAAGCTACATGTACACATCCTCTACTCTGGGTTCTCTCAATGCTTGCATCAGCGCAGTGGTTTCCACTGAACCAAAGGCTTTTTCGTAGCCAACAAATGTCACATAAAGAGGTTTATTATACCCATTTTTCCACTGCCAGGTTGACCACATAAAAGTGATCCAGTGTTAAAAAGCCTTTTCTACATCCAGTCTGTTCCCTCGGTTGCTTGAAATCTAGGGCATCACTTATACAGTTAACTAGTATTCTCGTAAACAACTTGTATGCAACATGGAGTAGGCTGATAGGTGGGTAATTCTTGAGCTCCTAGCCATTACCTTTCTTGTAAATTAGAATTACATTTAAACTCTCCCAGGCCAGTGGTACCTTCCCTGCCTGGACACACGTTAAGAATAATTTTGCCAGCTTTCCTAGCGCAAAATTTCCCCCCTCTTTTAGTATATCCACAGTTATTCCATCGTCCCCTGCAGTTTTTGCACTTTTTGTTCCCTTCAGCACCTTTTCCGCCTCGTCTTTAGTTGCTGCTAGCAGAACCTCGTGACCCAATCTAGTCCGCTCACTACTATTTCCTGGCTTCATGTTACTGGCATAGAAATCTGCATTGAAGCCTTTTCACTACTTCATCATTTCATCCAGGTTGTTTCTTATATTACCACTATCATCTGCCATTCAATATCTGCTAATCGACCAGGTTTAGAGGAAATCCCCCAGGTGGAGTAGGCTTCTGCGAAGGAAAATTTCACATCCACCTTAATGCGACCATACGGCTACAAATAAGGAAAGCTGAACACCTTTCTTGAAACTTCGTAGTTGAAGGAAAATCCGTCCTGGTTGAGGACGAATTTTCCTTCAACTTGGGGATTTCCCCTAAATCTAGTTGATTAACACCTCTCCATCACTTCGAGTTGTTGATCAATTTGCTCTTGCACTACAAACAGCTAGCTAGCCTCCTGGTTAGCTCAGTTGATAGAGTGACTGCCCTAAATATCTGCTAACAGCAAGTTTCCTCTTTGCTGGCTTTGCTTAAAAGAGCCCTGCAACACTTTTTTCAACTTCTTTCAAACCCTGAAATGCTTTCAGAACATAAAAAACCAGCACAAGTACATAGACTGGGGACCTCAAAGAACCTCAGACAAAAATTGCTGCTCTGTGCCCATCAGATAACTAAGAAACTTTTTCAAAAGATTTTCCCCTCTTTCCCAGTGTTGACGTTGTTTGCACGCTCAAATGACGTCACTTGAGCGATGTCGCGAGTATTGGCTGGCCCCCATTCAGTCGCAGCAATGAACAAGTTCAATAGCCACGTTAAAGAAATTTGCAAAAAGTGAAAAGCAGAAACTGGAAGGCGAACCCGCTGCAGCGAGCAAACCACTCGGTGCCACTCTGTGCTTCCAGGCACAACGGAAAGAGTGAAAAGCGTCTGTCGGCAGTGTTGCAGGGTCCTTTTAATGTTTCTTCCATCTTTGCCTTGTTGTGGGCATGAAGTCACTCTTCTTGCTTTTGGCAATCAACTTCGCCAGCTGCACCAATTCGGTTTTGACACTTTCATATTTTTGCATTTCTCCATCAGTTGCTGCTCACACAGCTGCTGCTAAATCTACACTTTGTTCTGTAATGTTGCTTGAAACTCCAGAGCACTGTTGTCTCTTGGCGGCTGCGAGTTGGCTTTCCTTCTTCAGGCTCTCTTGAAATCTGGCTTTATTCTCCACCTCAATGTCCGAAACCATGAGGTTTGTCATTTTTATGGTCTCTTTTTACTCGTCAAATGCCCACAACTCCTCCAGAGCAGCACCAGATTTTATTTGCCCATAAAATTTCTATTGCGAGAGCAGTTTGAACAAATCAACAAATCAACAATGAACAAATCTCTCAACAGGCGAAGAAATGAGACCATGTGTTATACCACTGGGCTTTTCCACGTCCATTTCTTGTTTCCAAAAGAATCAGTTCTGTATCCTTAGGTTACTTCGCTCCAAAAATCCAACTCCCCCTTCCACAGTTTCCCACAACCTGTGTGCCAAAGTCTCCCATCCCAATATCGTGCTTACCTTATTTACTGCTGACTCTGCCTCTTTGTAGAAACAGCCTCGCCCTCGTATTTAGGTGCCTAGGCTTTAACTCGTACCTCCTACTTAGCACGACCACAACCTAATGCTGTACAATTCTTCCCTTTGTGGATAAGGAATGCCACCGTACCATTCTTGATGCCCTCGGTAGTGCTAACAAAACTAATGCCCACTAATCGATGATGGTTGGTTTTTAATGGCGCAAGGCCGACTACGGGCAAAGAGCGCCACGGAAGACAATGCCCACTAATCAACAACTACCTGTTCTTCGAACCTCCCTGCAATATCCCATTTACCACCGGGGAGTGTTCAGTAGCACGGCTCAGCTAACTAGCCAGGCCATGCCCCACGCTGCCAGGCTGCAGTGCAGGTGCTGGACCGACAGATCCCTGGCCCCCGAATAGCCGACCGGGGTGGCTGGTGGGCTATTCGAGGGAGCCTCATCCCGCGGTGCCGCCTGGCGAGATGTCTTCCCTTTTTCGTGTCGGACCGGCACAGTCCAGTGGGACGTACCCAGTCGATGCCGTTGCGCAGGTGTATGCCGACGAAGGGGGCGCGCAGGCTGGTGCGGATAAAGTGTCGCGCCCGGTTGAGGACCGCGTCGCTCCAGCTGAGGTGCGCCTGCAGGGCCAGGTTCTCCTGCTGCACGGGGAAGTTGGCCGGGGCGCCCACAAACGCCAGCACTGGGAAGCGCTCACTCGGGTACCTGCACGGCGGTCAGTGGACGATGCTCACTGCTCAATGGCTCAGCCTGACGAGCACCATCACTGAATATGATGCTGCCCTCATTGCCCCTTGCAGTCAATCAGTCTGCCATACTCTGGCTATGCCTAGCATGCCCAACACCCCTCAGCATTGTTGCCTCCATTCACTCTGTGACCTTGACTTGTGGGCTGCTTCACACTACACCAGAGCTACACAGGGGCACCTTTTGTAACATGAACCCAAAGTAACATCTCCTCGGCGTACACTTCTCTTATTAGTAACAGTGCCATTGACGGAACTAATTATAACTAACGGTGTGTGAATATTTTGAACTTTCCAACAGCGAAGCAAATAATGCAATATTCTGTTCAGCTTTGAACCAAATAGCACGGAAATTGACTCTTGGTAATTTCAAGTCGTTCCAAGTAGAATTTTCAGTTAACTGGAAGCGACGCAGTGGTCCCAGCAATTTGACATGCAATCCAATGAAAGAGAGACTTTTATTGAGCGACAAAGGGAAGCGTGGTGGCCGTAGGTTTGAGGTCTGGAGCAACGATGGCAGCTCGTTCCACCAAGGCGACCTGAACACCTGGGTCGGAGCTACCCGGCGCAAGAAGGCGCTTTTGGACAGCACCTCTTGCCTCCTTGGCACGAGGCCAACTCTGCCCTCCTGCTTCTTTTTTTGCATCCTGCAAACGTGGCTCCGCTCGAGCTGCCCCAATCAACGCCCTCTAAACAAGAAAACCCAGCTTCATACTGTGTCATAGTCCCCGAGTTACCAATTTTCTGATCAAATGATGCACAAACTGATCTTGTTTTTTAAAACCTGTACTGTTCCTGTTTTTCTTTTTCTAAATGAGACATAAGAAAAAAGAAAAGCAATAAATTTGTCTAGCCTCTAGCTCCTATTATAGACACCCAGTTGAAGCTCCCTCGACGAGCAGGTGTTGACACTGCGGCACTCGCAAAGCTGGACCAGCCATGCACAGGTATTTGTCATAATGCATTTCGGTTTGTTATTTTGCACTTGCTCTGATTTTGGTCTTAATGGATTTATATTAGGCATGACACGCCCTTCTCCGAACCCATATTTCAGATTCTTATCGTTGCATGAAAGTATGTAAAAATGCACGGCACAACTGCTTTTTAAAAGCAAAATTCATGGGTTATTAGTACTGAGAAAGGGAGCCACAAGCAAGTGCAAAGTGGAGATGATACCACCATACCACGAAGGCATGCAGAGGATGCTTTATGAATCAGGCTAATTTTTCACGCCTTGCGTTGCCCATACGCTGGGCTTTCCTTTTTTTATTTTTTGAGGTGACATGAATTGCTCCATGAAACTGGCATTTACAGTTCTTGCTCATAATCATATAGATTGTCAAAATATATAGCTACACTGTGATTACACTAATACACTGAAGCACTTGTGGTTGAAGTCACTGCAAGAGGTGAAGGCTGCCCCCATATAAAATCCAATATCAATAAAGCTAAGAGCAGCAGCAGGATAGCTTCTACGTGTTTCGGCCACATAAGAAGTTTGCAAATACTTTCACACGAGCTTTTTACTTTTTCTTCAGGCTAGTTACTCAAGTGTGCTTCAGAAATTGGAAATTTCACTTCTCTTATCAGAAATCACCCGCAAATATTCACTTCAATTCACAACTATTTGAACAAAATCATTATTAGCTTCGTATTTGCTTTGAGAGAAAAAATCTGTGTGAATATTCAGAATTTACAAATATCGAAGCAAATATCACAATATTCGATTGATAGCACTACTCGAACATTTCAAAAACATGCCCCGGCATCCTCGTCTCAGGGTGACGGCTTTCCTGCCCTTCTTCGGTGACCTGTGGTCAAAGGGCAAGAGGCCTTTCTCTCCTTGGCGTTGGGTCAACTCCCCCCTCGTGCTTCTCTTGTAAGAAAAAAAAAACATTCTTGTGGCCCATGATGAATAAAAAGGTACACAACAGGTTGAAAAAAAGATCCATTTCAGCAAACCGTGGACCATGTCCATACGCAGCTGGGTTTTCTTATCCAGAGACCAGGGAAGCTTGGGCGCGACCACTTTACCAGATGCAAAAAAAAATGTCTTTCTCTTCCTGATAATGTAGTCACGCTCAAGCTAACCCATCCTCAGACATCCTTTCTTTTTGAGAACACCAAAAAGTGTATCAGTTGCGGCTGGGTCCCGTCCAAAATCACCACGACCGAGTTATTCTCACCAGTTGTGCAACAAGACCAGGCAGCTTCCCCACACCACTCTTGGCCTGACTGGACTTTGGCTGTGCATACGGGCACAAACACCACTGTTCTATACAGGCAGTGCAGTTTGTCTACACTGTGCAGAGTTTGGCAACTGCAGGTCTACGAACAGCAGACCGAATTCACCTTTTTTCAGAGGCCAGCGAAGGATGACATTTCTCACGTGCTTCAAACGTCTTGCCCTGTGCAGCGCCGCAAAGCAAGGACAGGTCACACATCTCCAATGTGTTGTCCTGCTCGGGGTATCCCCCAGTGTCGGGCACGTCTAGCCATATGCATCAGGAGACAACGAAAAAGAAGCTCGCTCGTGTGGTGGCCAGTGAACACGTGCTGTGGAATGGCGACTCACATGTCCCTCCAGCGGCGTGCCATGTCCCCGTGGTGGATGTCGTACTGCAGGGGCGCGTAGAACTCGGACGCGTCAAACTCCACCCCGAAGGTGTCCCAGAAGGGCCCAAACGGGTTGCCTTCCTTGGCTTGGCAGCCCTGGCCAGACGTCCGCGCCTGGTAGCAGAACACTGCACCAAAAAGGACAACGGAAACACCCTTCTAGCGCTGGCCTAGCATCGTGCGATTAGCTTTATTTGGCGCCGATATAACCTGCACCACCAGCATCCTGCACTGCTTGCCACACTCTAGTGACCCCTTCTCTCGCTAAAGAGGCCAGTGTGTCGAAATACCAGTTCAGTTACGGTTCTATTTAAGGTGTCACTTCATTACGGTTCAGTTCCTGTTCAACTTAATCTCATACTGAACCCGTTCGCAACCAGTTTGCTAAGTCGAGTTACAGTTCTAAGAACCCCGATTACACGACTTTCTCAGGACCGTGAAAAAGCGTCGTCGTAAAATGCGGGAGTCGTAAAATCAGAACAATTACCCCTATAAATGAGTTCTGCGCGATAGATTTGCAAGAAACTTCAGTGTAAACTACAAACAAATGCTTTGCAGGGCTCATAAACCGAAATCACTAAATAAAAGTAAATGCGAAGAGAATCGTGCAGTCAGGTGCCAATCCCACTGTATTAACACAAACCTTGTACCGCAGTCCACTGCCACGATTCCCACCAGCCAGTGCAAACCATGGCACACATGATCACAACAAACTTATGTGGAAGCCTAGGCCTGTCAGCATCCCCTTGCAGGCGATTCACGGCTGAGTGGCAGGAATAAGCACCTGCACACTGCCCCCGTGACCGCTGCGCAAAAAGAGGAGACGCCAGCAGGGAGAGGGGGAGAGCGATTGTGCAGAGGAACGGGCGGCTGCTGGAGGGGAGAGAGACGAAAGATGAGACAGAGAGAACCGACTGAGCAGGGTCAAAATCCCACGCTTAGCATGCGCCGCCGGATAGCGCGGGCCAAGCAAGAAGCCACGTCGGATAACTTAGGCTTCTAATGTACTGTTTCTACGGGGACTTTGCCAGGACTCGACTAGAGTTCCTTTCCATCCTGTTTGATTGTGATGCATTTTACGGCTGTCACGCCTTGACTGCGCAAGCCTGGAGCATCAGTTCCATTCAGAAGTTCCCTGAGAAATTGCTCCCCTGAAAGCAGTTCAGTGCACCATGACAGCTGTTTCACCATCATCCATGTCTGTCTGGTGAACAAGGCTGTCTAATTGTTTTTTCCATGCCAACATTTCTCCAGACAAACGTGGTTTTGCTTTTTAGTTCCATCTAAATGGCTTTCTGAAAACTTGCTGATTTTGAAGACAGACCTAGCAACCCCTTGTTCCCAATGGAGGTAGTTGGTGTCACCTCGAACAGAAATTAAAGCACCACCGAATGCGAAACAAGATGCGTGTTTAAAACGACACGTACAAAACAAATCAATTGTTTTGTACAAAACAATCATGTAACCTCCATCTTGTTTCGCATTTGGTGGTGTTTTAATTTTTGCCGAAGATGGCCCCACTGGTGTTTAACGTCCTGCTTATTAGGTGGCCAAAAATTGTGCGAAATCTTCAGGCCCGCTAAACAATAAGCTGGTGAACTGTTTCAATGCTTCCGGGCGCAGAAATTCGCAGGACGGGTATAGGAAAAAACCACAGGGCATTGTACAGAGCACGGTAGGGGTGCTATTAAGTCCACTGATGGGGTTGCGCTGATGATTAACAAGAAGCTTCCTGCTGCCTTGTAAACAAACAAGCCTGACCAATGTCATGCCACATATTCTGTCAACACATCACCACACTGGGACGACAGAGCTCAGAATGTCTTTTATGCACCCTTGCCTTCTCTGCACAGTGTCATGTGGTAAAGCCACCACAGATCATGTTGCGACATTGATAAGGCTTGCGCATGCTTATGGGAAATTTTCTGATTTAAACCAACATATCAAATTGCAGAAGCATGCAGCAAATTGAATCAGCACTACTTGTGAAGTGCTGTTTTTAAGTATTTTAACACCTATAAGAACAAAAAACCACATGGCAGGCCCACACTTGAGACATGACGTTGTGTCTAGTTGTGACCAATGTTTTTAGTGAGTGTTACACTCCAAATCAAAATGAACAGCTTCCAGCCTCCACTTTCTTTCTATTTTTAAGAGCAAACGAAACGAACACCTCCTTGGCTACGCTTGCACCATTTCTTTCTATAACGTCGCGCCTGGCGCGAGATGTAGAAAAACTGCTCCCGAGAATCCTCGAAGCACAGTTTGTACTTGAATTCAAGTACAAACTGTGCTTTGACAATGTAGTGCTTCGAAAGTGTAGTGGCCTTAAATGAGGCACAAAAATTCCCCTTGCATGGGGCCGTACGGCACCCACCGAACTTTGTCTCGCCTCCAGCCTCCAACCTCCCACCAAATGAGCACGTTTGCACTAGGGTTCTTTTCTGGCTGACCTGTCCGGTTTCCCGGCGGCCAGACGGTAGGTGCCAGCCGGTCCATGAAGTGCTCCATGGTGAGGACCCGGTGGTACTTGGCCAGGGTCTCCACCCGGAAGTAGGTGTCGAAAGGCACTTGCACCGAGCGCGGCTCGCCCGTCCGGTACTCGACCCAGGGCGGCAGAACCAGCGTCCGGTCCAGCGCCTTGCTGAAAGCCAGTGCCCCGAGAAACTGGTCCGCCTGGTTCCCGAAGCGCCCTGCACCCAGAGGACCAAACTGCTCCCTCAATGCTAGCCACATGGGAGGACCCTAGTTCTTTTAAGCAATGCCAGCAATGCACTCGATGCTCTTCCCACTTGACTTTTGTGGCCCCCTGGTGGATCAGTTGCTCTCCTTAAAGCCGATTCCCAGCTCATTCTCCGCAACAGCTATCGCAGTCATGACCGCACCAAAAACAATACACCGCAGTACTATATTAAGGTACCAAAGTTTCCGTTCACACTGGGGCTTTATGCACTGAATCATGCCTATGAGGCACACCATAGCAGAGAGTCAGATGAATCTACATTCCCTGGGGGTTAACCTCCTTGATGGCGAGTTCCCAGAAATGCAAAGCTGCTTCCCAGCAGTGTTGTTCTTAACGGTAGATACGTTCGATAATATTTTTGCTTACACAAAGATGCCCGGCAGTTTTTACTCAAAACTGCAGGGACTCCTAAAGTTTGGCAAACCCGCACTTTTCTGGGAAAATGGCGCGCCTTTGTTTTTGTACCGCCCCATTTATGGCGGCTCCCTCAGTTAAACCACAACATGCAAACTGTCCTAAAGCACCACTCAGCCGTAAGCATTATAACAAGTACAGCAGCACACGCGTGTAATGTTAGACACTCCTTCTAAAAAAAAAGTGCTCAAAGCATAGTACTCCTGCACCGCAGTGACTTGCACGCCACCCTCGTCAGGATAGCTCGATCGATTCCCGCCAAAACTGATGGTAGTGCAATGACGAGTGTACCACCCTAATGTAATGCATTGTGCTTGCCTTGAGTTAATTATGTCAGCAAACCCCGTGTGCTTTTTTACCAAAAAAAGCGAGCACGAAAAAAAAAAATGGTCACCATCCCACCCTGCGAAAGTGGATGTCCAGTGAAGCTGTTGTAAGCCACTACAAATGCTGATGGCGGAGGGTATGAAATGTCTGTATTTAGTGACACTAGTCCTGCCCAGCCTTCAAACATAATCTTTACACGGAACACATAGGGGGGGGTCCCATTGTTCATAGGTGCCTTATCATCCATAATGCGGTTTCAATGCTTGCCTTGTGGGTTTTTTTAACAAATACCGAGCTCTATGCTGTGTGCCTGACTAGCCTGATGCTTGCACTCTGCGTCTTAGGTGAGAACTACTGGGTCCTGCCTGGGCTTCTTGCTTACAACACATAATTTTCCAACCAACTAGAGGCTAACAGCTTCACCGTAAAAACACCTACAAAATTGCAATGCGAAAAATTCGCTGCAACTGCTGCACATACGCTGCACATACGCTGCACACCAACGCTGCCTGTAAAAGAGATACCAGTTGGAGTAAAAAGCGAGACTGCGAGAAAGTAAAAGCTTTTTTTTTTTTTTTGTAATAGAAGCAAACCATTCCCTGCATTGTTTTTTACCACTGAACACAACCGACAAAATGACTAGCCGCTTTTAATGGAAAAATTTTTCTATTTCGCACTTACTCTTCTCTTTATTTGGCATAGGATGTATAGGGAAATTTCTTAAGTTTTGTAGGGGCATTAAATAGGATTTTTACACCCGAATGTTGGGATTTTTGCAAAGGAGATGGTCTCAATCAGGTTGGTCGACTTGGTGAAAATACACTTCAGGGAGAAAACAAACTGAAGCACTCATTTCGTTCTCTCCTATTATTCTTTGCCATTGAGTTGTGCATTTGTACCAAAAAAGAAAAACTGTTTATGCAACTTATAATGACTCTGAGGGTTTCCTTGGGTGTGTCTGGCAGCAACTGCACAATTTCAGGACTATGATAAAAAAAAGCCCGTCAGCAAAAAATTGATCAATTCACTGCCTTCATTCAATGATGACACTCATAGCCCAAGGGGCCCAGTACCCCCAAGTAGCCCACACACATAAAATTGAAAACATTCTAATAAAAAGTAAATTGGTGCAACATAATAAAAATCTAATGACCACAGCTTTTTTTCGTTTGGTTAAGGGTTAAAGTTGTCAAATTAAAGGTATTTGTTCTTTGAAGCCGCTAACTATTCCCCGTTCAGACACCTCTCTGCGACCTGAAGTTTCAAAATTCTGCTCTCAGCAAAATCAGCTAAGCAGCTTAAATTTCGCATCATTTCAGTATTTTTAGAGCTTTGGCTCCTTGAAAATTACGACCAAAAACCGATCTAACACACCTGGCAGGTTCACGCCCTCGTCCTCCCGCATCACCTGCTTCTCTAGCTGAGCAAAGCCCTTGGTAAATTGCAAAGTGGCTGTTCCGGCCCCTTCAGCTTGGACTCTCCGGGCTCCCGCTTCTTTCACGGCTACCCACGGGGCCCCTAAACCAGTGGCTTCCGAGCCCCTTTTAACTTACAGGGTCATTACCTTGCACCACCACTTCCTCCGACAAACTACGCCTACCCCCCACCTCTCCCTCAACCCCGCTGCAGTTCACATGTGGCGGATTCTGCGAACACACACTTTCCTCCACCGCACCCCACTGGTTCACACACACCTCCCTTAATTCCTTAGCATGTGGGGCTCTGGACACCCACTACCGCTCCCTTTGCGAGTGTCCAGCTTCCCCACGCCCCCTACCCCACCCTCTGGGAATAGGCCCTGGGGAGCCCGGACATCTCGGATAAAGTGTGACGTCGTGGCGGCCCTATGGGCCTATAAATAAACCTTTGCCTCTCCCAAGTGTGCAGAGCTCCACTGGAGCATGCTCAGAGGCCCTTAGGGCACCTTCCCTGGGCACGTGGCCACACAGTTGGCTGCAAAAGGCAAGCTAATATTGCACAAGGTGGCAGAGCTGCCACCTGTGCCCTGCAACGACGCGACCAAGTGTCGTTCCCGAAACACCGGGTGCCAGAAGATGCGTCTGGTGCGCCAGCCTCGCCACCGGTA
This sequence comes from Haemaphysalis longicornis, assembly GCF_048455015.1. Lineage (NCBI taxonomy): Eukaryota > Metazoa > Arthropoda > Arachnida > Ixodida > Ixodidae > Haemaphysalis > Haemaphysalis longicornis. The sequence goes on along the minus strand of NW_027526290.1, from coordinate 42,776 downwards.
ATGCGATCGGAGGTTGCGATCGTGCCCCCTTTTACCTTTGCGCTGTTGGTTGGTTGCCTCAGAATATGGCACATACCCACGCAGAGGATTGGCCAAGAAGCTTTGTACCTGATCAGGATGTAACCTATATTATTTTAGATCCCAAAATTTAGAAAAGGAGATACAGAACAATTTTTTTTTACAGTATGAAAGTAGAGCCATGAAGATTAAATAAATGTGAATGCTTAGCTGGCTAGCAGGGAAACGAGCCTGTCGCCGCAACATAAGAGTGAAGGGCGGACAAAGCATCCCTGTGGCAAACTCCTAGAGCAGAAGCGCCGAGTGACAGAACCTCAGAGGTAGATAGTGGAAGGTGAAGCCGCTTAAAGGTTGACTCCTTTTAGTCCCTTTTAGCAAGCCCTGATTGGCTAAAAGCAAACAACCGAAGTGACGTAACGCAAGCGCAACAAACCTACTGCCAACACCCACAGCTTAACCGGAAGTACGTCACGATGAAAGGGACTCAAAAGGGACGTTTTCAAAACGGACAGTTACGAGAATGCCGCCCCAGATGCGTGCGTCACATTGGGGAGAAGCTGCGGCAATTAAATAGAAAATGTTCTATATTTCCCAGTTTGTCGCAGAAAGGGCATTGCGGAGATGGAGCCAGACCAGACTTATAAAGATAAAAATTTAATGGGGGAATTTCGCATCGAACAGGGTTCGTACAGGCTTCAAAAGCAAAAAATCAAGGGTGTTCAAGGACTTTCAACGACCAGGAAACACATTTTCAAGGTCCCAATCTAATGTTTTATCTGAGATTATTTATAACTTTTTCAACACAATGCGAAAGTTGTTTCTTGCACAATACCTAAGCACATTAGCACACATTTAGATAGGTGCTAACGGGTTCATGAATGCTCTCCCACCTTTTTTTATTTCATGATTGGCATTTTTCTTTTTTCTTGCTGTTTTGCTCAGGCGGTCTGATTTCAAAACTTAGTTAATCATGCCTGCATCTCTTGCTTTGTCAGCAAGGGCATCAGCTTAAATTAAATCAGCGAGTGTTGCTGCAAGGCAGGACAAGCTATGTACACGTCTGCCATTTGCACGTAAAAGCAAACGCAGATGGAGCATATGAGGCACAGCAAACATGCAATGAGCGAGCGTCCAGAGACTAGATGGAAGATGCAAGATAGAAAACACAAGCCGGCTTTCACTGTATTGTATCCTGACATGGAATGGATTGAGAAATGCCTGCTCGCAATGTTGCCTCATAATGAAAATTCACCAAACTTGTTGCAATTTCACGCAATACACTGAAATTTGATTGTTACAATGTTTCTTTACATTTGTTATCCCCTAAAATCTACAACAAGCTCTTTAAATTCTCGTGAAAAGACAGGACCATTGATTCGCTCCAGGAAAATCAAGAGTTTTCAAGGACCACTTAAAAATTCCAGGACTTTCAAGGCCTTGAAATAGGGACTTCTAAATTCAAGGGTGTTCAAGGACCTGTGTGAACCCTGATCGAAGCTTAGTGACTGCTACCTCGCATAGCCTTGATTCACAAAACATCGGCTTCCATGCATGACGAAGGTGGCTATAATCCCTAGAAGAAGGGCGTCTTGCCGATAAGTCTGGAGTAGTTGTATACGTCTAAATCTCGCCCCCAACAGGAAGCTATCATTTGGACATCGCACGACCACGGGCCCACCAAGAGACATACTGGCTAATTGATCAGCCACTTCATTGTATGAGATTCCTGCATGTCCTGGAACCCTCACTAGCCTAACCTCACAACCTGATGAGGAACAAACGCGCTGTACCATCACGCAGGCCGTCGTTTTCCTTTTGTGGCACATACCCACGTGAGGCATAGGAATGTAGGGGTGTCACTACAGTTAAAAAAATGCACGCACAATCACACCAGAGGACTGGCGAAGAAGGACCAAATTCAAGTTTTGTACCGGTAAAACCAAGCGCGACTACCTCGCGCGAAAGCAGACATTGAATCGGAGCGCCACGGTGACGTCTCGTGAGAGAAAAAGTACGGTGATACTCCGTTCACAGCGCTGACAGCGGTAGCGCGTAGCTGTCAGAGTAGCCACGCGCGTGCTCTGACAGCTGAGTAGCCTGGTACCGAAATGTGACGAGGTCATCGACATTTGCAGTCACTGTAGTCGGGACGCAGTTACTAAGGCACGCTGTTCCTGTGGCTGCCCTTCACGAGTAATCTTGAAGCTCCACAGCTTCGGCAAAGAAAAGGCCGCATTACAACCAAACTCGGCCTGCGTAACCGCAGGTTCCCCAGGAACGCGGAGCATTGGCGACGCGGCCCTGACGTCGGGTCCAGTAACTTGGCGAGTGTCAACGTACCCATGCAGGGACAGTAGACAATGTACCCCTTCCGGTCCACTCGCGGGGCGTCGGCACACACCAGCGACAGCGACAGCCACAGAGGCACCGCACGGAGCACGCCGGCCGGCATCGCCATGCTTTCAGCAGCAGCTACTCCGCTCGCTGCGGTCAACAACTGACGGCTGGCTGCAGGCCTGCTGGCTGGCTAGCGTGAATGACACGCATAGGGAACACTTCTCTCGACGCGAACGTGATTTCGACCACGCAGAGAGGCAATGCCGCTGGACCAGTACCTAAACTGGCTGCATTCATTATTTATTTGAAAGTGTGTAAAAAGAAAGCCGCGTCTGATTGGCTGGCGACGAAATCAAAGCTTATCACGGTCGCCTCCTTTGTTAACGGCAAATTTCTACCTTGGTAATTTCACAATATATTCTCGGTTGGACAGGATGATTCTTCGGTTTCGTCGGACCGAACTAGAACGCAAAGCGGTGAATTCGTGAAGGGCAGGGTCAGCAAGGTCAGGTCAAGCGGCGACGACAGCTTCACTGGCGCCACATTCCAAGCAAACACAAAAAAAATAAGTGTGACGTCACGGATCGAGTCTACTCTCGCTACCAGAATATCGCCGCTCAGTTGTGATCGCTGCGCCGCGCAACGTAACGTTGGCGCCGCGTACCTTCTTTCTTTTTTGTTGTTTTTGTTTTTTGTCGTGCTCATGTAGGCGGCTTGCTGTTTTGTCGCAGATGTTCGGTCGTTGTTTTTAGTAGCGGCAGTGACAGGTTAATCAACCGATAACCAGCGATGCGAGATGGTGAGTGCGATCCTAAATATATTAGTATGGAACTCTATGAGTGTGATAAACACTTCCAGTTTGTTAGGATTCAATGCTTAAAAATACGTTCACGTTTTCCCTCCTTTGCTGTCCCGCCCCGAAACAGTTGTCGCGAGGTCTTGCACACTCGATCCGCGAGGACAAAGTAAACGGACGATCATCACTTTTGAAATACATTGGCACTTGTGGTTAGTAGTGTCTGGTTGCTCAGCCTGAATGCAAACGAATGAAAACGCAACGCAGATTACGTAGGCAGGAGGCCAGCGAGGCCGACTAGACAAGTAAATAACGAAATATTTGCATTAAGAAAATGAGCCGTCGCCGTCGGTATTCATCACGTTAAAACCACATTCTCGACATCTTTTTGAGGTATTGCTACGACATATTGTTCTGGACGCGGTTTCCTGTTGCTTTCTCTCGCAGCTTCGTACCGCAGACCTGGAATCTATGGGGACTTGTTGCGGTTGTGGCCTGGTGGATTTCCTTTCTCTTCCGTCGCCACATTAGTTCCGTATGCACTCGTACGGCTAAAGTCAGTCTAGGGAATTATCACGCGATAAAAGTTTTTTTGATTTGGTTTGTGTCTGTCTTGAACCGTGTTGGAGTATTCAATTGTGCGTACGAACTATTCAGTTTGAGTGTGTAGTTTTTGTATGTTTTTTTTTTCTCATTGACTCGGCAGAAGTTAACAGCCTTTTCAAAGATTCCTTTGAGTTTTCAGTTTTTTATACGTAATAAACGTGCTCAAGTGATAACTTAGCGTCTGCACCAGCTGACCCGACTTGCGTCGTTTCTTTGCCTACCCTTTGCCCTCTGTCTCGTTGCACTGCGACACTGACCGTGGATGCAGTCCGAGCACACATCATGACCAGCACTGACGACATCCCTTCTGCAGCATCCTCAGAATCTGTCACTGCCGCTGCCACTGCTCAGTCACTCAAGATGGTTCAGTAGCTGCCATTCCACACATTTAAGCGCCATTTCACAACACATTCATTTATTGGAGCCGATAAATGAAGAAAGTAAATTGTGTGGCGTCTTATTTCCGACGGCCGTGAGTGAATGCTAAAGTTCTAGTCAGGGAGTGTTTTTTAATGTGAAAATTGGAGAGCATCTAATCCATTCCCTATTTCCAGGAAAGCATCCCCAGAACTGATTTATGCTTAACAGAGGCAGCAGTTTTGTAAACGAGCATGACTCTTTCTACCCACATTTTTCTTGCTTTTAATTTGTTTTTGTACTGCGACAAAAAGAAACTACCAGGATTACCGGTTACGACAGCCAACAAACGTTTTGAAGCACAATAAACGGCCCAATTGGAACGCCTGACTAAAAGCAAAACGGGAAGACACATTCTGCAGTCACTAGGAATCCGAAGTGGAAGTTCCTTCCCAAATGAAGTTGACCTCCCCACATGAATGGCGAAAATACATTCGCATCCCACCACTACCAAGAAATGCACCCAGAGCTAAATGTGGAAAGAAGACAAGCTAGAGCACGAGCCTTAGAGAAACATTTCAGAGAAAGCATTTTCAGCCACGGGACATTATCTACGTTGACACTGCAGGCTACTGCGATGACGGTTGTCTCAACACCACCACAGTTGCCGTCAGCAATGACGTCAGCATCCATGCAGGCCAAAGATCTGAGTTGGGGTGAGAAGGTGGCCATAGCCCTTGCTATAAATTCTACCCGAGCGACCACAATCATACGCAACTCGAAGTTCGCCGTACTTAACTTCGCGAAAGGCAGGGTTCCCTCCTACAGCAGCCTCGCTGTTAGAGAAGACTCCCAGCCAAAGAAAAATTCTTTTAATATGGACTTCGGCCCACTATGGTTTACGGGGGAATGAACTGGCCCACGCAACCGCTCGAGCTGTTGTCAAACGCGCTGTGTTACCGACGACGCCACCACAACCACAATCCTCATACCAGACAGCACAGGAAGGCCATGAACAAGCAGAAATTATTAGATCGCACAAAGACAGGCTAGTCACGTACAGGGATATTATAAATCGCAGGGATATAAAATATATAAACCAGATGCAAATATCCACCGGCCCACCTCACCCTTACCAGAAAAGAGGCAGTCATGTGGCGATGGTTGCAGACAAACACTTTTCCAAGTCCTGTTTTCCTCAACCGTTGCTATCAAGACCTTTACTCAAAAAACCTCTGCACTTTGTGCAACAGCAGAGCCAACCTACAGTGCGTGATATGGTCCTGCCTTGAGCTCCAAAAAAAAATACAACCAACTATAACAGCACGTCTGATATGAATACAGCGAGAAGATACAATATTAAGACTGCAGAACAATGGGAGACTTCTGTTCAACTCCCACCGGGGCCACCACTCGCAGCAGCCCAGATGGCCAAAGCTGCCGCTAAGCTGCAAGGAATCCTGGCTGACAGCTGAGGGTCCAGGGAGACCGTCCAATTGAAGTTTACCCTTCAGAGCATAAAAGTCATCCTTTCTCTGTCTGTACACAGGGTGTCTAGCGACCGGGAAAAGTCAGGAAATTGTCAGGGAATTTTTCAATCAAGTAGTACCAGTCAGGGAAAACCACTTCGGGGCCTGCCCACACTGTTTTAGAATAGGGGAAACCAGTGTTGGAGTCCACCAAGAAGTTACACAAACGCAACACGTTCGCGGGCGACGAAAGCGTGATCCGCATAAAACGTTTTCTCGGCACGGTGTGTGCCGAGCGGCAGGCGCCGGCAACATGGCGGCAGCACCGGTCGCAAAGTAGTGCGGCAGCTCCAACAGCCGCTTTTACCGCTTATTAAAATCTTAAAATGCTACTCAAGGCACAAACGCACTTGCTTGTGCAGGAAAGGAGCCACCGCAGGCACGAAATCGTCGATGCGGCCGTAAAAATACCGCGCACGAATCGCGTGCAGAAACTCCGCGTGCGCTGCCCAAATCACATGCACAACGCGCTTTTTTTCCAGCGAATTTTAAAAGGCAGCGCTTTTTGGGAGCTAATCTTGAAAGAACTTCTTTCTTATGACATCAGGAGCCAGAATTACATAATCAAAAAGAAACATGACATGGTTTAGCATGAACCGCATGCGGCGTTTTCTGCTCGCGAAAACGCGCCGCGCACGTCACAGGCGCACTGACGCTGCCGCGGAACCACCCGCATGCTGCTAGCAGTGCTGCCGGCGGTGGCTTCAACCGCGAAGTGGTGTCGGGAGCTCGAGCGACTGCTTCTAAGCGCTCTCTAAAATGCTGCACGAGGCACGCACGAAGTTGGTTGTGTGGTAAAGGAGCTTATAATGTGAGCTAAAACGGTACTATAAAACATCATCCGCGCCGCTAGTGAAAGCGCCCATGCAATACCTGCCAGGGGTGGTAAGCCTAAGCATCTCTGGCGGAGCCAGCCGGCTGTCTCGAGCGCTTCGAAACTGCTGCCATGAGGCGCGCGGCTCCCCATTGGCCCAAGTCGGCAATTAAGCTCCTCCCACTGCCGCTCGCCACGCGCATCATTTTCTGAGTGAGGCAGAAGCTACCGCGCACGCGAATCGTCGACGCGGGCGTCAAAAAATCGCACGCACAACGCCGACGCGCCCGAATCGCGTGCAAAAACGCACCATGCGGTTCACGTTGCATGTTGAGTCAGGACAATCAAGAAAAAAAGCAAAAGGTACTCGCTGAAGCGCGACTTGAAGCTTCTATCCCGCAAGACTCTCTGAAGCCGTAACTGAAGGCAAGCAAACCTCAAGCTGAACGAACTGAAGTTAACCAAAGTACAATTTCAGAATCAGGGCACTTGCAACAAGTGTGTTTTTCCCTACGATAGAATGTGTTTTCTGTACGCTTTTTATATGCCTCACGGACCATTTCCATAGAACGGCGCCTGTTGTATAGGTCAGGGAATATCGACTAAAATGGTCATGGAAAACATAGAAAATTAAGGGAAATTGAATTAGGCAATTTGCTAGACACCCTGGTACAGTCATTCCTGTCCATTCCAGACAATGAAGTAAGCTGGGAAAGCTTGCTCACTTGCAAAAGCGGAGCTTTAAAGCTGCTGCGTTAAATACAGAAGGATGCACAGTCGGTATTCATGCATGTTGCAAAACAAGCCAGCTTTAAACATCACAGAAAAAAACAGGACGAGTACTGAAAATACAACTCGCTTTTAATACGTGCATAAAATTGCCACAGAAACCAAGAATTTGGTTGTGCTCGCAAATTCGTCACACCAGGGTTCAACTGTTACAACCAAATGTCGGACACTTTGGATTGTGCGTGGTAAGTAATGCACTGATGCTGTACACATTGGGGATACTCTGGGTAATTCAGAAGTTTACACGGGAAGCTAATACCAGCAGCTTTAAAAGCAGAGGTGGATGGCAAAACATTCAGCAGCAGGAAGAAGTTATCTAGGTGTTTGTGTAGACTAATTTTATATGTAGGGTTCTCCATGGCAGGGCCGGCCTTACCTCATTCGGTGCCCTATGCGAACTGCTGCCAAAGCCCCCCCCCCAGCCTGTCTAGCTCAGTTTTTAAGTGCGAATGCACTTTATAAGCGACCCCAAACCTTCCACCGCCGGCGGCGGCGGCGTCAGCAGTCCTCCTCTCCCTAGCAACGGCGTGGAGCGGAGAGGAGCGTCGGTAGCAACGGCGCGGTGACGTCACTTCACCACGTGACCGCGCTCGCTCCGCCTCCTCGCCGTGGCTGCGCGGGTGCGCGCCGCTCCCCGCACCGCTCCTCGCGCCGTGACGTCATGGTATGACGTCACAGCGCGCCTCCTCTCCCCAGCAGCTGCCGCGCGCCTCTCTCTCCACCGTGACGTCACACTCTCTCCTCTCCCCCTCGTTCGGCTGCAGCTGCCGTGCGCCGCTGTCCCTCTCCCCTTGCGCTCGCCTCCTCTCGCAGCCACCTGGCTCGGCGGGCTCGGCGCGGCGTACCCCCCTACATATGCAGCGATAAACTGCCAGACCTCCGTGGGTCGGCTCGCGCGCGCTCACGGGCGAATGCCAACGGATCTTAACTTTACTCCCCCTCATAGCATTACCCCGTGCATTCGCACTTAACCATGTTCACCCTCGGGGAAATGCTTGGGAGTTTTTTTACAGTGCAGCTGTGTATGTCTAGGATTCAACAGACTGCCTCCGACTTCAAGACAAGAATACCACGCGAGCGTAGTGCCATTTTGCGGTGCCCACTCAAATCCCTGGAATTGTAGAACTGTTCCACACCTTCAGCGTATGGAGAAATCATAAAAATTAATAAAAACATCCCAGGGCCCCCTTATTTTGATATAACACAGCTTATATTGCCCCAGAAGAGATGTCTTCCCAGCAATGAGTTCGTGCTTAGAGGTAAAGACGACTTTAATTGGCCTGTAATTGTAAGCTGGCTTTTCCACACTGTGTGTTGTACAGTAAAGGGCGTCCGTCTACGATTATAGAAAATGGCTATGACCCCTGTTTCATTGAAACTATCCCTAAAATCAATTACACTAATCCCTCGTTATAACGAAGTCAGCGGGACGGCAAAAAAATTTGTTATAAGCGGTATTTCGATATAAGCAACCAACCGAGAAAAACTAAAAAATTGATCTTTAATTGCGCGACAACTGCGAGGAACCAAAACACAATCTATTTAGTGATGCAGAATTTTTGTTCAGGTGAGAAATGACGGTGAATTTTGGCTGTTTAATGTTCTTTCCGGGTGCGAGCAACCCCTTGTTGCGACCGGGTGGGCCGACCCGAGCCGAGCTTCGTCGCCACCGACGTAAGTGTGGTAGCGTGGTGTAAAGCGAGCGGCCAGCCGCAGTTGCAGCCGTGACGAAGTCCAGAAGCCGTAGGCTAACGTAACTGTTTACTTCACAACGAGAGGTGAGCCGAAGCCAAATAACAGTGCCCCGACGGGCGAGGTAACAGTACAGGACTCGAGCAGAGTGACAGCAATGATTCACTGCTCAAACAGGAATGAATTATAGCGCTTGCGAGGGTCGTATTTATACCCAAAAGCGTTGACGATCGAAACAGCGTTCCCTCTAGATTTGTGCACACGCTACGAACGTCACAGACACACACAATGCTCTTTCCAGAGTTCGTGAGCAGTCAGTAGCATCGGCGCACGTTGAGTCCGAGAGAGGGGAGAGAGTAGGACTCTGCTGCGATCGCGGGGCCTCTGTGTCCTTGGGCGGGTCTCGACGAGTCTCACTGGGCCGGCAACCGTCGAAGTTTGAAACGCGCCGAAAGCGAAGCGTCTGACCCGGGCTGTGTCGAGACGTGAAAGTATGATTCACCGACACGGTGGGGCTTGTCTGAAAGGCGCACGTAGTGGCTTCGCTGCGCAGCCGAGGAGTGCTGAAAGAAAGCCGTCGGCGGGCCCATACGTAACACCCTGCTCCAATTTGACCAAGCACTGCATGAGGCTGTGGTCGCCGCCCGTGCATTCAACTTTATTTCACAGCACGCGTAGAAACTACCGCGTCTGCAGCATAGTTGCCACTTCACGTGGCTCTTTGTCCTAGTCGGGGCCACCAAGTGTAAATTATCTCCGCATCCATCGCTGGTGCGACCACGGGACCTGCAGCGACCGCCAACACAAACGTCTCGAAATCACCTTCTACCTCTTGACCAGCAATTTTATGAACAGCCTCATGTAGATCGCTGCCAGTCCGGTCACCGTCAGGGTCGCTGACAACGGTGCGGAAAAAGCCGGCATGCGCAAAGCAGTTGGCGACCTATGAAGGTGCGATGTTCCTTCCATGAAAAGTTGAGAAAATGGATTGCACTGAGGAAATTGATGTTGTACCTCTTACTGGCGTGAAACGCTGTGCGCATGCGCTGCATAAGAGCCTTGCGGTACACCTTCCGGGTGGTTTCAGTGATATCCTGATGATCCATAGGTTAGAGTAAAGCGAGCTCCTTCAGGTTGTCGATCTTCCCGTGGCTGGGACAATTGTTAATTAGGAAAAACACTTTCCGATTCTTCGCGTCGCTGGAAATTTTTTCCTGATGTGTGAAGCCTTGAAGCTTGCAAAACAAGAGTTTTTCGGCGCCGCGTTGTCGACGGCACTGCTACTTCTATGGTTCGAGTGTCAGTGTTCACACAACGTCGCGTCCACGCCATTGACCAATGTCTAGGAACAAAATTCAGTTACCACACCACGGATTTGGGTCGATTGTATATAGTCAGATAGCGCTAATCGAACATACTTTACACTGTTGACAGTGAAGCCGTAAATTTAGGAGAATTCCCGTCTGCTGTCGATACATGGGCCTCTACGGGAGGGAAACGGACAGCCCGTGTTTGTCCGCTGAAATTAAACTCTAGTCCGTCCGAGTTTCATTCGGGTAGTTAATTAGGAAGTATGATCAATCGCAAACTACAAACAAACGTGTTTTGTTTTGTGCACTCCTTGGACTGCGCCCCGATAAGGGCATATTTTTTGTCGCTCACGTTGAGGCTCGGCACCGCAGCCTCGCTGGTCATCCTTGTTCGCAGACCGGAAGGACACTGCATTTCTTTTCAAGCGAAAGCTTTCCTCGTTGGACCGATGGCGTCCGGTAAAAAAAACTAATGAATTTCCCCGTAGACTGGTTGGCCGACTGAAAAGCTCTCATCAAAAAATAAAGAAAGGTCCGGGCCTTCATATTTTGAATAAAGGCGGCTTAAATTGCTCCTTAAAAATGCCTTCTCAGCAACGCATTTGTGGTTAGATATGAAGCCGACTTTTAAGGCATCGATGTAAGCTTGGTCTTTGTAAGCTGGCTCCTCCACATTGCCTGTTCTGAAGAGGAGCATGGCCATCTACGGCGGGAGTATGATTACAGAAAGCGGCTCTAACTCTTCTGTTACCGAAAGTATCCCGAAACAAATGACGTGATAATTTCCCGCTAAGACGACCGACTCTACGACTGACTGACATGCGTGAAAGTGTTAAAATGGCCAGTTGAAAATTGCGAAAAAGGAACGGTTCTGGATAAGACAATACATGCGTCGATCATGAAGGAGGAGAACAATAGTATATATCTCATAAATCGCGTATCGGTATACATTTAGATTATTCGTACATGCATTGTATAGTGCGCCAAAAATCGTCATTTCCGCGCTTCTCTCAACTTTTTTAGGAAAGGATGCTGGATGTTTTATAATTACTTTATTGCAATCGATTCCTTCCGTTTTTTCAGGAGGATGTATAATCGTAAAACAAAATTGTGTTGATTCACGCGAGCTATGTATTTCGGTGGCTGAAGCCTGCAACTGGGACTGGGAACCAATGCGCCAGTACAACTAGGTTCTCATGCAAGACGCCGTCTAAAGTCTGGTCAGGTCACAGACCGTGTACATTTCAAGCAGATAATGCTGCTTAAAGTGCACAAATGAAAAGAGGTTTGCCGGTAAAAAAAAACGTTGGTTGTGTTAACCAAAATGCCAGACAACTGCAATTATTCATCAAAAAGCTAGCAAGCACTAGCGTATAGCCCCAATATTGTATGATTGACTGTCTGATTTTGTCTGTCTGATTTTAAACTTTCTGTTGGCTGTCTGATTTTAAGCCTTCATAAGCAACCAACCAGTGCTAGAGGCACGAATACAACGGGCATTAAAGCGAAACAAGTAGTGCTGTAGCTATTCTCAAATAGCAGGAGCAGGAATAAGATCTCTGTACTGAAGAGACCGATAAAGCGTCAGTTTCTTTTTTTCATTTTTCATGGAATCAGCCCATAAAATTATGGATTTTTGTACAGTACCAAGTGTACGCGCACCTTCTCATTGTTCAAATGTGTGGCGCAGGGAACCAGACAACAAGGGAACATCGGCGAAATGCGGTAGTGGGGGTCTTAGTACTGCAGAACTAAAACGGCAGGTGCGCTAGCTCCAGGTAGACACCATATTGACAGGACAGTTTCAGCGGTAAACTTGATGACAGTGGAGTGGGGGTATCTTTTGGCTTTTACATATAAAATGCACATACAGTAACCCCTCATTAACTCGAAGTCATAAAATCCGCTGAAAATTTCGGGATAAAGAAGGTTTCGAGTTAAGCGAAATTCGGAATATTTGCGGACAGGCCACTGATATAAGAGCTAGTGCTGGTAGGAAATGCTGCACTGCACAGGGGAGCTTTCATGATAAAGGCAAAATAATTCGCAGGAAAACCAATTTTTTACTATTGCAGCAGAAAGAACTGCGTGATGCTTGGTGTTTGCATTTCGCCCAGAAAGGCGTTCACGAGCTTCTCAAAGCATCGCATCAACCGTACGTTGCCACCGCTACATTCTACCTTGCTGCGAAGTAGACGTAGCATGTTTCTTGTTTCTGCCATTGTAGGCACATCCCCAGGTTCCTCGTCGCCCACAGCTTGACATTGAAAAATAACCGAAGAAATGCGATGGGCAAAATAGGTTTACGAGCCGATGGGGGAGATATTTCACGATAAGAAGGAGACAGCTGGCGCACGGACAAAAAGGAATAGGGCTAAACCCTCACGAGCGCTGGGTGTGTCCTGTCCTTTTCGTCCGCCTGCCAGCTACATTGTTTTTCCCTGATCATGTTAAACCAACACGCCCAAACAGCCACTTTAGAGGAAAAATTCGTCACAACGCTTCGTGCAACAAACCGTTAACAGCGCACGAATGCTGACAGCCGCGAGCAGAACAGCATAAACAGCGACAATGCAAGACGGAAAGACCGTGCCGTCATGAATGTCATAAATGTTGGAATTATCACTGTCGCGAGCAGAACTGCCGCGAGTAGCTTTGTTCGTACACGAAAAGTGCCGCACACTTTCTGGATGCCCGCAAGCCTGCCAAAAAAAAAAAAGAGCGCTCACCCGAGTCTGCGCAATGCAGGCGTAATGCAGGCGATTCGTAATGCAGGCGATAAAATCAGAAATTCAAGCATGGATGGAAGAAAATGAAATACTTGGGGAACTGCAGAATGGATTTAGACAAGACAGGCGACTGGATGACAATCTGTTCGTGATAACGCAATGCATTGAAATTGCGAAAGCACAGAATAGACCACTATGGATTACGTTCTTGGACATTAAAGGGGCATATGACAACGTAAACAGAGAACGGCTGTGGAGAATGTTGAAACTCCAGGGATTAGATGACGAGTTAGTACAGTTCCTTATAGCAATCTATAAAGACAATAGAGTGCACCTTACTTGGGAAGGACAGAAATGCGCCCGGCAGGTCAACATCCATCGGGGACTGAAACAGGGATGCCCTTTGAGCCCAATACTGTTCATGCTTTACATGGCAGGGTTAGAAAAGAAACTGGAAGAAAGTCAAGTAGGGTTTAGCCTAACCCATATGCTGCAAGGCGAAGTGGTACAACAGCATATTCCGGGAATGTTATACGCAGACGACATTGTTCTTTTAGCTGATAACCAATCCGATATGCAGCGGCTAATAAATATTTGCGGCCAGGAAGCCACTGACCTCGGGTTAAATTTCGGTGCAGAAAAATCAGGAATAATGGTTTTCAATGACGCTACCACCGACGTAGTGTCTATCCAGCAAGGCGAATTACCTAGAGTCAAGGAATATAAATATTTGGGAGTGTGGATAAACGAAGGGGATAGCTACTTAAGTACTCACGAGGAGCAACTTAAGGTTAAGGGAAAGCGAAACGCAGCTATAATGAAGCATAGAGCTCTGTGGGGGTATAACAAATATGAAGTAGTAAGAGGAATGTGGAAAGGAGTAATGGTTCCGGGTCTCACGTTTGCGAATGCTGTACTCTGCTTAAAATCAGACGTTCTATCACGCCTTGAAGTAAACCAGAGAACGGTAGGACGTCTGGCCTTAGGCGCGCATGGAAAAACAACTAACGAAGCAGTTCAGGGAGATATGGGCTGGTCGTCGTTTGAAGTTAGAGAAGCTCAGAGTAAAATATGCTTTGAGATGAGGTTGAGGGCAATGGATCAACGAAGGTGGGCAGCTAAGGTTTTTAGGTACCTATACTTGAAAAGCGTGGACACGCAGTGGTTAAGAAAGACTAGAAGGCTAACGATGAAATACGGAAAGAACAGTGGGGAATCCAAAACAGCCAAGGTAACCAAAAAAGAGGCAAGGCAGATTGAAACGAATAAATGGAGGGAAAAAATGGAAGCCAAAACGTCGTTAGAGATGTACAGGGCTGAGAAGATGAACATCAGAAAGGAAAATTTCTACGATAATTCCCAGGGCAGTGCTTTGCTTTTTGAGGCTAGAGCAGGTTGCCTGCGAACTAAGAGTTTTGTGGGGAAGTATTCACAAAATGATGGGGTATGCGTGGTCTGCGGAAAAGAAACAGAAACTATGCGGCACATCGTGCTAGAATGTGAGGGTATCCATCCAAATCTACATGAAGGGAATATTGGGCTGTCAGAAGCCCTAGGATTTAAAGGTATCACAGAGGAAGTTAACTTCAAGGCTGTCGAGGGGACGAAAAGAAGATTAGAATGCTGGTGGACGAAAAGCAGAGAGGGGAATATTGCCTAGGACAGTTACCACTTGTAACAGAAAAAAAAAAGTATTTTGTGCCTAATAAGCTTTTTGTGCCTGCCCTAAGCAGCGCTAGTATTGAACCAAAAGTGTAAAACATAGGTATATTAGTCTTTTTTGGTAAGATGACATGTCAGCACCCCGATACAAAGGGGAAACCAATAGAAATCATCATCATCATCATCATCGCACGCTGAACGGTTGAACGTCCGCAGCTGACAGCGAAACCGCAGTGCCAGAAAGATGCTGGAGCTCTTGAACGACGTGCACTTGACGACAAGCATTACCAGTTTTACGAATCCTTGCGTCAAATGCGACTACGCGAAACCGCGAAACTATGGCCTGCGCGTTCGCCGCGTACATTTTTTTTTTTTTATGGCAGTGTTTCCTATCAATTTTGACCGGAACTCCTCACACGAGCCCACGGCAACGTTTTTATCTAAAAATGCAATAAAGTTTTTACCACAATAAAGTTTTTACCAACCAACCAAATCTAAAAACGTTGGTCCACGGTGTCACACCGCCTGCATACTGGTTTCCCTACGATCCGCCCTACGCTAAAAAACGACTTTTTTTACAAATAGCGAATTTAGTATATACTTTTTTGTTATACGTATTTCCGTTTCTATTTATTTGAATACATTCAAAGCGAAGCTAAATATGTTTCGGTTTCTCAACAGAGCAGGCGGGGACAAATCGGCGAAGCACCGAAATTTTTCGCTTCCAGAGCAGTCGAGAGCTAGTTCCTGAATGGTTCTTGCCGTTACGTTTTGGCCAGTGTTTTCCGGGCTTCCGGAGCGACTTCCGGAGCGACGTTTAGATCGGTGTCTTTCTCGCCTAAGCACGCTCCACCTACCCATTTATTATGTGTGCACGCGTAAAGCGGGGGAGAAAGGCTTGCACGCGCAGCTGGGCTTCAGCGCCCATCGATTCAGAACCGTTGGGATACAATGGTTATAGAAAACGGCCGTAACTATTGTTTAATCAAAACTATACTAAACTACACTCAAGCACATTCTATGTGAATGAGCCTCTATTTCAACTGCAACAGTGCCCCGAGTTTCATTTATTTTCATGATTATACGCGTATGCAGTTCATAGTGAAGTCGCAAATAAACGGACGTACCCGTCTTCGTCCGCTACGGTAAAACTAGATATAATCCTTCCATTGGTTTCACTCAGCTAATAAACTTAAAAGTATGTTCAACTGCAATTAAGTTACAAATAAACGTGGATTTTCGTCCATGCCACCCACTGCGCCCTGTTTCGCTCGTCCTCCTTCACAAAGTGGAAGCTTGGCACTGAATGTTTTATTCGTTCACCGTCGGCTTCCGATTCACTAATTACCTCTCTACCATGTTAACGATGGGCGTGGCGTTATCGGACACTGTGCATTAGTGTAGTGTACTAATTATGTTTATAGTCACTCTTTCCTTCATGATGATTATGGAGCAGTGGCGTTCGTGGCTAACCTTGCACCCGGGGCCCCAGCAAATTTGTTACCCCCCTCTCATACAAAATGTGAGCAATAATCAGAGCAAATCAGCACAATTGCCACTATTTTATTTGATATTACAATAATTTCCTTTATTTCATTTCCTTTATTTTATTTATGTTATTTCCTTTATTTTATGTATGTTATTTCCTTTATTTTATTTTCCTTTATGTTATTTATTTTGTTTTCCTTTATTTTATTTATTTCATTTCCTTTATTTCCAAAATTAAGTTTACCCACTTATTTTGTTTTGTTAAAATAAAAGTGTTAAAATAACAACAAAAGACGTATCTATTTTTGCATAGAAATGAACAAAAACTTTGCAGGTTTTATTTAAAGCGAGGGAGGGCTTTGGAATACACAATACATAATACGAACGTTCGATGGAGTTAACCACGATGCAGAACTTTTGGGGATATTTTGGCAATAATGAAGGAAGAGTGATGCTAAAGTAAGCATGCTTCGCTTCTTTTAATGTTTTTTTTTTTTTTTCCATGAATACTCGTTTTTTTTCTCTCTGAAGGATCCAGGCTTGTGGATTACCTGAATATTTACCCTTACAGAAAAGCCGTTTGTTTTGGTTTTTAGAGCGATAATTATTGCATTAAACCAATGCGAACTACGGTTCAATAAAATTAACTTTTCTGGAATATATACAAGAACTGCTTTAAACATGTACCAGTTTTCGTCAACCAAACGATTTAAAAAAGTTTTCATACATTTATTTATGAATCGGGTTGTCAGTAGCAGCAAAAGTGGCTTTTCCATAGTCGCAAATTGTTTTTGGTTTGTTGGACGAATGGTGAGATGGCACATTCAGCGGGACAAAGGCACTATACAGAGATCGCTAATGTCAGGCATGTGGCTAATATTTGAAACAATGTCATCACCATTTATTGTACCAGCTTATTAGTTCGAACATACAGATGAAGATGTTGTCCTCTGTAGCTGGGTAGTCGCTTGTGTTAAGTAAAAGCAGGGGCATAATGATTGGAAAGTAGAGGATTCCGATAGCGTTGTCACAGTGGTACAGGATTTCCAGGTAATGTGGGGGAAATTAAAATTGGCAGAAACAAACATTGCACGATTAGGAAATTTTGTAATAAAATACATAGTGCGTTAAGCAGGTCATTGGAAAATCCCGCGTTAGCGGATGGTGTAAAATAGCAGAAAAAAAATTCTTCTGATAGCCTGCAGTTATGCGAAAGGAAACAAGATCGCGCTTTGTAAAAAGATTCATTTAGAGACGTTCAAAGATTTTGGCAACATCATTTAAAACGCCGCCTGAATGTCTCTTCTCTTTTTTTAAGTTAGCGCAATGCGTACAATTATTTTAACTCTTTTGACGTAATAAGATGTTCTTTGACATCGTTAAAACTGAAGCGTGGCTGTTTTGTTTTGCCTTCACTTCCGTTATTAGCAAACAAACATATTTGGTGGTAATGGTTGGTCTTCGTTGGAGTGCAAACTTGCGGAACACTGGTGGAGCATTACTAGTATTGCTTTTACGTTATAAACAGTTTCGTTTCACTGAACTGTAGTCGTATAGGGGGATATTAAGGCGAATATAAAAATTTCTGGGAATTAGGGGTAATGGAGCGTCAGGCCTTGTAGCCTAAATACACTCGGTGCAAATTTAAAATCTTTCAGACGTCTGCTACAGCGCAAACAACGCTTTATCGGATTCGAAATTAAGGGTTCTTAAGCGCTGTAAGCAGCATTTCTGGATGGCTCATTCAAGGGACCGCGTTGTCCTCCCGATATCATACAGTGTTGAAATTCTTACGTCTGTGGAACTCAAGAACGTATTTTTGTTGTTTTTGCGTTTCTGGTTCCAGATGCCAGACTTCTTTCCAGTAGCGATCTGCACATGCACGGGCCGCCGGTCCGCCATTCTTGGCAGTAGCCCCGGGCGAAATAAACGAAAGGGCGCCCCCTCAGCTTGCTGCTTGGGGAGCAGAAACTATGCTTCCTAGGGCTTCACGTCTTTATTTCCTCTTTTCGGTCAGTTCGCAGAGTTCTTACGTGCACACAAAAAGGCTTTCAAAGGAAAGGGGCAAAAATGTTTGAGGCTGACCACGCTGCGAGCACTTTGCTACCAGTAAGGGAGACACGAAAATGAAAAAAAAAAAAGTGAAGAAAAAGGGGTGCTTCTGTCACTGCAGATTAGTCATGCGAGCGTACGCCTGCTACTGTGACATTCGTGTGAAAGGCACGGGTGACGTTAGGTGCGGGAGGGATTGCAGGACCAGGATATTTTGTGCACGGGTTCCCCGAAAGCCAAACATTTCTTGGGGCATGCCTTACTGCCAGTTTAGGTTCGCCGTGGCGGCTGCTAAAAGGACCGGTACCTGAAAAAGAAATTTTCCACTTCCCCTGAACCGGCGGTCGAAATAGGGTTTACTCTCCCTCTCTCTCCTCGAGAACGCTTTCCTGGGAGAACGGGGAGAGAGGGGTGTCTCCGCGTGCAGGTAAAGCACCGACGCTACAGTCCACAAGTTTCCCCGAATACATCTTTTTCAGGTCTGACGGAGGGCAGAGGACAGCAACCCAGAAATTATTGGAAACGTGTGTCTCCCTTTTTTAGATTCGAAAGGAGGCGCACTCCTTCGTCTTGCCTTCATGCGCAATGGAATGCAGACACGCCAGCAGACGCACTGCGTTACCGTGAAGCTCTGGGCTTCAAGTGAATTCTTGTGACAATGAGAGCCCTGCTGGGGTGGCTGCTCTTCAGATGAAGGCCGAAAGCTCAACGCCAGTCACGCATCTTTACCGTCACCCCCCCCCCCCCCCCCTCTCCGGAAGGAACAAGCTTGCTCCCCACACCCTTCGGTGGCATCGCGGTAACTCTTCACGCCGCGCACATTATCCGATAATCCCCCAGGCATTTTTGAATGCCATAATTCTGCGCCGCCGGGGACACGCATCTTTACTGTCACCCCCTCCCGGAAGGAACAAGCTTGTTCCCCACACCCTCCGGTGGCATTGCGGTAACTCTTCACGCCGCGCACATTATCGGATAATCCCCCCCCCCCTCCCCAAGCATTTTTGAATGCCATAATTCTCCTTGCCTTCCCCCATTATACTGAAAATTGGGGAGAGTTTGAATAGGCAGCGGCAGTTTAGTGGCAGTCGTCTTCCAGTTTTCGACGTCCACTAAGACACTGAAGGAGAGGCACGAGTGGCACCCCCCCCCCCTTGCCGAGGCGGCTAGTACCCGGGGCCTAGGGCCCCACCGCCCCCCCTCTCCCCCCCCCCCCCCCCATCCAAGCGACGCCACTGTTATAGAGGACATAGTTTCATAGTATAGTTAACGCTCCATTCTTAATTATGACGTCTTCCCTCTCTGCACGTATGCTGCGGGCCCTCTGTTATTCTCTGATGAGTCTGATTTGCTGTCGCTCTTTGCCGGCGGATCGAACAGCCAAGGTTGGTATTGGCGGTGAGCGCGACCACGGGCGGCGCTGCGGAGCGCGCCTCCGTGACGTTGGCTTAGGGATTCTCGCATTTGTCGTCTGCTTCACTCGGGCTCGCTCTCTATGCTGTTTCTTTGCGCGCGGTTGAGATTTTGTGCTTGTCCGCAGCAGATCTCGCGAATGCGCAACTTTTTTTTCGTTACAGAAGACTTAAAATAGCGTAAACTAGCTCAAGGCGTGATTTTAAGTATAGTTTTTGATACCGCTCCGGAAAAAAACATTGCCGGCGTCGCCCATGCATTGCTGCGAAGCTGGTCCTGTGCGGAGCGCGAAGAGTCGGAGCTAGGCGTCAGCCTCTGTGTTCAGCAGTCTTTCGAACAAACGTAACAGCCGCAGGCTGGCAACCGATAACAGCGAAAATGGAAGACCAAAACAAATTCCAGGCCTTCGGGGCTGTCGGCTTTGGCGGAAGGCATTACGATTCCAGCTAATCGCATGTCAGGTAAAACAGATTTGGCAATCTTGCCTAACACTCGAAACTATTGTATCAAGTCACTTTACGTTGTCACGGCATGAAAGTGTGCCGACATGCACTATGGGGCACAAATAATGTAGTTTGATTTCCAAATAACCTGCTGTGTGTATAGGCGCGTGCTGGTTTTCTACCTGGCTTCTAACCAGTATGCAGGCTTATTGAGCAAAACGAGAAACCTGTAAGGCAAGCATACAGTAAGACTATGTTTTTTTCATATTTGGAGGGATATTTCGGTACATTTGCCACAACCATATCATCCCAATATTCAGACAGGCATTATAGTAAAACTGCACTGAAGAGGGGGAGGACCAGGAGGAGGAGAAAACAGTAAAATCGAGCTGGTTAGTGGGCAGGCTCCTCAGTCCAAGACGAGAGAGTAAGATTCATTCTTCAATTCACAGAACGTCATCCCGGGTAGGCCAGGACTTGTTCTTTGCGACTGAAGGGGTTGGAAAACAATAAAGAGCTGTCTGGACATATTCATTGGTTTCGAATTGTGTTATACTCAAAATTGGCATGTATACTATTTATTGCGTTAGTTAGCAAGTATATCAAGTTTTCAACACCGTAATCATGTCAGAACTTTTCGGGTTCAGATTGAGTTCGTTACGATATCGATGGTTGGATAGAAATTAGGTGCACAAAAGCCGCCTTCGAGTACTGTGGACAACGTTATCTGCGCCGTAGCACAGATCTTATTGCATTGAATATTCACACGAACTTTGTGAGCCTCGCAAACATCCCCAAACCTCCTAGCACGTTTAGGACGGTGCAGAAAGTGAATGCGTTGGGCACAGAAAAAAAAAAAAAGTTCATCTAACAACAACGACAGAAAGAGAAAACACCCGTTTTATTTCCTGCTGTGCGACGCGCTGCTTGATGCGTAGCATTAGACTCATGAGTCTTCATAAGAGCATCTCAGAAATAGTTAAGGGAAGCCTACGCATTTTGATTACTTATCGAGGAGCTCTGAGCGCTGAAACTCGCAAATACGCTAGATAGGACGAGGGCGAGTTACGTCTGAGCGATGCTCTCTGAAAGTCGTTCTCTCTCTCCTCGTGTGTTGTAAAATTGTGCGGGACAAAGCTTGAAATTATTCAGAGCCGTCAGAATCTGATTGAAAACACGCTTTTTAAAGCACCAAAGCATCAAAGCGGGCGATTTCTAGCAAAGGCACTGCTGCCAGTCAGAACCGGACGACTGCGGCGCGGGTGTAGCAGCGGGGCGAATGTAGCAGACGACAGCGGAGCGGGTCCCTAAGCTGACGTCAGATCCAGGGGGCGCCACTCAAACATCTCACCGCCAATAGGCTCCGTGCGCTGGTGTTTCGAGCGCGACCGCAGCGCCGCCGAGCAGCGGCGCCGTCAGAAATCGGATGTTGGTCAGCCCGAAGGAGCGGCTGTACCGGGCGGAGATTCCGCAGTCGTTGTGAAAAAGTCGAGCTAGTAGTGCGTATTTCTGTATGTATTGCTGGGTCTACGGCTCCCGCAACATTTTAAAAAGGTCGCGAGAAGGCTGACGAAAAAAATAGTTTATCTCGGTTCCCTTGAAAAGAAGCGGAAAGGCGACAGCGATGAACCCGCGCAGTGCGACGAGCAATGTAAACAACGCCGATCGACTTCTGGCCATAAGCGTTCGTTTTGCTGTTTTGTGTGAATGTGGTTTATACTCTAGGATCTTGTTCCTGTGCACACCCGCTATCAACTTCGCAGGGGACCTGCGACAGCCGGCGCTCGGCGAAACTTGCATAGGCAACGCGAACTTCATCGGGAACAATTCAGCGCGCCAGCATACACCCCAGCAATCTTACCTGAGTGCTACGGAATATGACGCAGCGTAACGGTCGACACAAAACTGCAGTGATCCCACAGGCAACCACCGCAGCTAAACGAATGGGCCATTAATATGCGCGTCAATCATCTTGAAGCAGTGACGGTGTCGGTCGTTTTCTTTCTTTTTTTTTTTTTTTGTCGCTGAGCTTATGCCTCCCCGGCATTTTAGCATTACGTGTTGCTTATGCTTTAGCAATCTGTATCGTTTATTCCTCTTCTGTATTATGGGGCTCATCGCTGCTTACCCTTTCCTAGGTGTACGCGCGGAGCATTTGCCCGTGCGGCCTCGGCCGCTGCTTTGACGCAGATATCGCGGCCAACTCCATACGACTAACATTTCGCTGATTCGGACAGAGTTGGAACACCGGCGTTGATACCGGCGCTAAAATTTGGCAATAGCTGCCCGGTGCTCACAGTTATGAGTTGACGAACATAGTAACTGCATCGGCATGTTTACGCGAGCCGTGGCACCCGGCCTTGCGCGTGCAGCTTCCCCCGCCTACCTCGCTTAGAGGAGGAGGAGGAATAAACGTCCCTATGAAGAAGTTCGCCTTGGGGAAGAGTCCTTATTCCAGGACCCCTTGAGACCGTCCGGCTTCTTGGGCTCTCTTCACCAGCCAAAGCTGGTCATCAGGGTCCGAGCTGGACAGTGCTCTCTCCCAGTGCTCAGGGGAGGGGAAGGGCAGAGGGGGTAGGTCAGGGTTTTTATCACAGCCCCACACAATGTGGTAAAGCGTGCCCGGAGCCTCACAGAAGCGGCATTGCGAGGAGTAGAGGGTGGGAGCCAGAATGTGGGCTCTAGTTGGGTGGGGAAAGGTATTGGTTTGGATACCTCGAAGGTGGTGTTCTTGTTCTTTGGTTAGATTTTTGTGTGGAGCAGGGTACATGGTTCGCTGCAGGCGGTAGTGCTGCGTGATTTCCTTGTAGGACAAAAGGGGACAGTCCCGCCGCTGCTCGCCGAACTCCTGACTAGCCCGGTGTGTCAGATCGCGGGCATGCTGATGGGCAGCTTCGTTGCCAGGCACGTCGGCATGGGCGGGAGCCCAAATAATCCTTACGCGGTGTTGTGGAGGATTCTGCAGCAGAATTTGTGTGGCGGGGGGTGAGACGAAGCCGCTGGAGAAAGTTCTGCATGCTTGTTGGCAGTCCGTAATAATGATCTCTGCAGGGGTTTGAGCAATTGCTAGGGCTATGGCCGCTTCTTCTGCCTGTTGTGCATGGGTGGTAAGAATTGATACACTTGTGAGGAGGGCTTGAGCTGTAGTCACAACAGCAGTCATAGCTCTCCTCCCGGGATAGGAGGCTGCGTCTGTGTATACTGTGGTGGCGTTTTGGCCGTACCGTTTGAAGATAGCTTTAGCTCTGGCGTCTCTGCGATCCTGATGGTTACTCATTAGTGCAGAGATGCGTGAGCCCCGTGTTTACAACAGAACTCACAACCATTCACTGTACCCGCCTTTAAGTAAAAGTCGCAGCCCAGGGTCACGCCTGTTATGCGCCCAACGCCATTGCTGGAAACATCGGACGGGTCCGTTGCGTTCGCTAGCTCCTCCCGGACGCAGTAAACATCGTTTGCGGCGTGTAGCTGGCGACCGCGTTTTGAGGCTTTCTTAGACAAAAAAAGAAAACGAGCCAATATCTCCCACCTCTCTAAAACCGTTAAAACGAGCGCGCTGGTTTGAGCAATCAGTCATCGAAGCGTAGCACGGGCGTACGGGGAAGGGCGCAAGCGACGACCACAACATCCGATAAATGCCTCCAGTGGCCGTAGATGGCGCTCGTTGTTCGGGCGCTTGTGTCGCCACCATACCAGCGCACGGAGCCTATTACAACCCGTTAGACAAAGGAACAATTTCATACTTTCGCGGCTTCATTTGGCTTGGAATTGTAAGTACAACAAGAAAACTAAAAACTGCCTTACGCCTGACGGAAAAATGGCTGAACGGCCATACGGCCCTACTACGAGAGAAAAATTGCAAAAACGCCCTACTTGTACGGCGAAAACCGTACAGTTGGCAACACTGTGTGGCCGCAGCACTCTGGACATATATGCCCGGGAAAACCGGGAAAGACAGAACGTGACGTTATATCTGCCAAGGGCTCACTCTCACTGTCAAGGACAGATACGCAGCCTGGCTGCCACCATGCGTATTCTTGGCGCCTTGGCGTTTTTTGCCAACGGAGATGGAACCGTTGGGGGGTAAACGTATACAGCTTTGCTGTGAAAATCTCGTGTCTTTAAGCACGAAGCCTTCTAGCGCGAGTCGTAAACGAGTGTCCGGTGTTTTTTTTTTTTTGTAGTACGCGTTAGTTCTAGCGCGAACAATAAGCGAGTGTCCCGGTGTATAGTACCGTGACTACATAAGACGACGGTTACGACGACGACATGAGACGCCAACAGCCCGAGCCCCTAAAACAGCATGTAAACTGGTAAACGTGAATTACGTTCGTTTCACTCACAGGAGGCTACGAAAAATGGCGCGTTAAGGCACTATACCCTCGAAAAAAGTTTTGGCATGGGATTTTACGGATGGCTACAAGAAAGCCAGAGGAACTGCTAAAAGCAGTTGTAAAAAATACGTTTTAAAGACGTAGCTTTCGGAGGGATCTTATCCTTGCAATTATTGACTTCTAGAAGGCGTCTTTTCCTGTCCGAAATGCCTTTCTGACGTTTAATCCATGAATACGACGTTTTCTAGACATTCTGTGCTGCCTGGGCATAGCCCGGCCGGCTGAGCATAGCAGCCGTTTCTGCAGGCAGCCGCTTGGCGCCGGCAGCATAGTCAAAATTTAGGGTATCCCGGGGATCCCCTGTTACGCAAACATGCAAACCACGAGAGAGCGCATGTTACGACCATGGGCACCGCGCGAATGCGCCACGATCGCTAGCCTGCGCGAATTTCCTTCGTGACTGGAAAAGCGGTATTCAAAAACGGAGCGCTTTTCCAGTCATGAACGTACCCAGTTCGATTTTTATACACGGAGCTACACCTGCAGGATGACCACCTGTGCCCGCTCACAAGAAGGCTTGGTTACTTACACCTCGGTGCATACAAAGCTGGTGAAGCTCAGAAATGCGAAACCATTCTCGAGGAATTCCCTTAGGCGCTCCTGCTGAGACGAGGTCATGCAGTCAAGATTCAGCATTCAAGTGCGTCGCCTGGTGGCCGGTGCTTTCCCCAGTGAAGTCTTGCCCAGCGTGGCCGAGAGCCTTCTAGCGGAGTCAAGCACAAGGCAGGGAAAACCAGATCGAAAAGAAAAAAAAATTACGCCCACCTCCCCTCGCGGGAACCCTGGTGTGATGCGACGCTGAGGGGGGTTCAAGCGCAAGCGGAGAGCAACCGTCTACCGAAAGGCCACCGGAGAGCGGCACACCGGTAATATGCGCAGCGCGCCCGAAAGACAGGAGACCGCGGAGAGAGAGTACTGCACATGCGCAGCACCGCGTGGAGCGCCGCCCACCGGCGTAGTGAGAGCGCGCTGGGCCGCACACGCTCTCACCTGGGCACGCGCCGGCGCCAGTGCGTCTGCCGCGGCTATGACGCAACACAATCCAACACAATCCACTTTAATCAAATCCAAGCCAATCCAATCCAATGCCCCTCGTGAGAGTGTTCGCTATCGGGAGGAGAGGGGGAGAGTGGCTGCGGACAACGGATGCACGCAGGAAGGACAGGGCCACCGACCAGAGATGCTCTGAGCGTCGCATCTAAAAAGGCTCCAAGAGCGCAGTCATTCCGTATGTCCAATTGGGTGTCTCACACAAGCTGAATAAATTGATTGATTGTAGGGTTTAACGCGCCGACGCAACGCAGGCGATGAGGCGCGCCGTAGTGGAGGGCTCTGGATTAATTTTGACCACCTGGGGATCTTTAATGTGCGCCGAAATCTCGTACACACGGGCGTTTTTGCTTTTCGCCTCCATCAGAAAAGCGGCCGCCGCGGCCGGGAATCGAACCCGCGACCTCGTGCTCAGCAGCGCAACGCCTTAGCCACTGAGCCACCGCGGCGGGTCAAGCTGAATAAAGTAGCAGGCATGAAGTCAGTAGTTTGACGGACGCCCGTCTGGTCGGGAGGGTACATTTGAGAGAGAAATAGGGTCCCGACCAAGTAGTGAAAAAGAAAAACTTGAAAGCATGCGTACGCAGTCATGTTCCTTGTGTTGAAGGGGTCGTTCACAAAATGCTGCGGTGTCAATGATCGCCTTTGGGAGAATGCTGATTCAGGCTGCGATTACTCATGGGCAGCGACCACAGCAAGGCACGCCACTGCTGTTCACCCTATCTGGGAAAGTGCACAATTCTGAAGCGTTACAAGGGTACAGTGGTACCCCTTCTCGCAATGAAATTGCTTCTTGCGTCAGCAGCCCATCATTAGCCCTTTTTGGCGCGAAAATGATACTTGGATACCCAAAAGAAGCCTACTGTTCATTAATAATCCCATCCTATAGCATATATACGCATTCCAATACTTTAAAAAGGCGCCTTTTGGCGCATCCAGTATTTCAATTTCTGCCCATTGTCACCGGGCAATTCTTGCGACACTTAACCATTGTTTAGTCCTTCCTTTCCGCAAGCTTTTCACCCTTAATCTTTGTGAAGTGTGTATTGTCGTCTTCAGAATACTCAGTTAATTGATAGTCAGTGGTCGAGTTGTTTGCCCTTGTAGTCTTGTCTCCATTACCCGCGCTGTTTTTTGCTCACAAAGTACGAATCAACTAGCCAAAAATCATACCTTGTTCCAATTTTTGCCTTTTGGCCCTTACTCAGGTTGCCTATGGAGAGCATTCTACGTGTGTCCAATATCAGCAAGAACATTACTAATGTCGTTACGTGGTGGCTCAGTAAGACAGGATACCTTATAATTTCAGAAATAAGGTTGGAAAAATAACGGACAAGCTGTTTTTTGTGTATCCCTTGGAGACCCCCGAAAGTGCTTGAATTGCTTTTCACATCTAAATGGTTTGTATTAGTATACGAGTGGATAAAATGAAGTATAGTAGAATTGTTTTCTTAATCTAAAAAGAGCAGCAAGAAAGCTTGGGCGGTCACTACTATTTCCGTGGTACAAGGCTTGGTGTTGCGAGAGGATGCATTGTTTTCTCTTTCAGGGGCTGACTAAGAAGAATGCAAGAAAAACAGCGCTCCTGGACCCGACCAAGTTACTTACAAGGTCCTCGCCACCCCCGGACGAATCACAAGCGACACTGCTCACTCATTTCAATGAGTTCTGGTCGTCTGGGAAGCTTCCCACGCAATTGAAGACAGCTGAAGTACGTTTCATACCTAAGCCATGCAAATACCCACATATCGACAACCTCAGACCGATTTAACTCACCTCCTGTATCAGAAAAGTGCTACAGCACATTATCCTCAAGAGACTCCAGCAGCATTTAGAAGATACGGGACAGATGCCAGACTCCATGTATGGATTTCGTGAACACCTCGGCATCCAAAAGGTGCTCGTTCAATTGAAGGAAGGAATAATCGCACCAGCCACCCGTCGCTCCCCTTGAGCCATCATTTATTAATGTGACCCACGCGGCGATTCTTGGTCGGCTTAATCAGACTGGCTGCGGAGAACGAACCTACAGCTACATCACCGAGTTTCTCACAGATCGCCGAGCCATCCTCCAACTAGGGGATCTCACCTCTAATACAATCCAACTCCGCATTCGCGGCACGCCCCAGGGGTCTGTATTGTCTCCCCTACTGTTTAACATCGCATTCATTGGCCTTCCCGCTGCCCTAGAGCAAATACCCACCCTTCGACATGCACTTTACGCGGATATCACCCTGTAGACGGGCACCGATTCTCTCGGGGGCATTCAAGAAACTCTCCAACGTGCTGCGGACACAGTGAACGCGTATGCCCAAGCCAATGGCATCCGCTGTTCTCCTCAAAAGTCAGGATTAATTATAGTTCGTAAGCACAGCCTCAGCTCTGACCCTGACAAGTTCTCGATTATCCTCGACGGACACACTATACAACCGGCTAGAGCCCTGAAGAACCAAAGCCAACACCAGAAATGACCAAACACTTTACAACCTCAGTAAAGCGACTGATCAGATAATGCATATGATTTGTCGCATCACCAACAGGCACCAAGGCACGAAAGAAAAAGATACTCTTCGGCTCGTTCAGACCTTTGTCATCTCCCGCCTCACTTACATTGCGCCATATATTGTCCCAACTCGAACCGACACCGACAAACTCAATCGCCTCATCCGGAAAGCAACAAAACAAGCTTTTGGTCTCCCGACGAGTACGTCTACGGCCAAACTAATTAAATAGAGCTCCACAATACCATAGATGGGCTCATCGAAGGACACCTTTCCAGTCAACTCCTTCGACTTGCCCAATACAAAGCAGGCCGCGTGGACCTTCGAAATATTGAATGGTCATGCCTTGACCAGACCCACCTGGTCACCATCCCCGACGCTTGGCGCCAGTCCATTTTTGTGCGCCCCCTTCCCAGAAATATGCACCCTGACCTCCACCCTTCCCTGGTCGCAAAGAAGCCCGAAGCAAAGCCCACGAAAACATTTACAGCAGCCGATCCGACGTAATCTACACAGACGTACCAAACTATGGTGGCAGTGGTAACTTCTAAGAACGCACCACCGCCTCAATCCGGACAACTTCCTCCCTGGACGCTGAAGAATTTGCTATTGCGCTCGCCCTTACCCAAACCACCTCCAAGATTATATTGACCGATTCGCAAGCCGTCTGCTGCAGGCTCTTGTCGGGACGCGTGGCCCCCGCCACATGCCGACTTCTGAAAGAACATCAGCCTGCCCATAGGGTGGACATTGTGTGGACTGCCACCCACTCTTCATTGACGGGCAACAATTTTGCTCATCGACAGGCTCGAGACCTCACTCACCGAGCCTCTGAGACCGGGGCTGTTTCCGCACCTCTCCTCACCTACCAAGAAATCACTTAATACTACCGAACAACGAGACAGACCGTCACAAACTCGAGCGTACGACGTCCAAAAATACTGTATAGCTTTTTCATATGATTGTACAGCGCCTAATTCTTGTTACAGTCGTCCGATTCGTTCAGTTCGGTTCTATTCGCCCCGAGAAAACACTGGAACTCTCTCGAACGAAGCGGCGGTAACGCGACCACTCGCCGGCTCGCCGGCAAGAAAATACCAAAATAAAAGCTCCGCCGCTCAGCTTTCGCAGCTTCGAGTTCTTTCGAGGGGGCGAGCGTAGCTTTGCCACTGACAGAGTCCTTCAATGCTTTTCGAAAAGCATTGAAGGACCCTGTCAGTGTAAGGCGCGCCGATGATTCCAGAAGGGAGAAAGAGGGAAGTTGTGCCCTTCACGGCGGCTGGCGCGTTGTGTGTCGTGCCCCCTCTCTCCGCGCCGGCAGTTTTAAAAAGAGAATCCGCGCCGAAACAAATTAGCTACGTTTGGACGTCGTGATGTGACAACTGCTTCTGCCAGTTTGTGCACCACACCATCGGCGACCCGCGCCCTGGAGGACTCCAACGTACTCCCGGGCCTCGAATCACCGTAATTGTCTCGGACGGCCTGGCCTACGACGAAGCCACGCTTAACAGGTAGCCGATTCGCCTCCGACAGCGGTGCATCTTCCGGCCCGGTCGGTGAATATTGTGGGACTCTGTCTCTCATATGCACTGAACTGTCTTTCTTTCAGTTAACTTTTCTACCTCGAATATTCATTGTTAAAGTTCACTGTTATACATTTTGTATTTGAACTGTTTCCCGCATTTGTATTCATTCTAAGTTACCTCTCGTTAACGCTACTTGTCTTCGTGCTTGTACCGTGTTTTGCCTGTCCAAATATAAGTCTCTGTTGTTGTTCGTTCAAGGCTCTGACTCATTCTTACCGCTCTGGTCGGCTAAAGCCGCACATCAGACGGCCACCTCCTTCGTCACCTGTGCCCTGTAGATTCGGTGGGGTTGTTTGCTCGCTTGAGTCGACTCCCCATATCTTCTGACAGCGCACCCAATTGAGGAATCGGTGACACAGACCTGTGACACACATCTTTGACCAAAAGCCAAGAAATCACACTCAGACAAATTCAAGGAGGCACTTTTCCACACCCCATCCGTACGCATTTACTCTTTCCTACACAGTACTCCGATGAGTGTAAATTCTGCCAGGAGCCAGGAACTGTGACACTCAACCCGTCCCCTTCCCCTGAGCAGTGGGACTGTCGACCTGAGGACCAGCTCCTGCTTGTGACCAGGGCTACGGCAGCCTGGATAGCACATGGGCTCCTTGACTGAGGAACCACTCTCACATTATTGCGTAATAAAGTTCTCTCTCTCTCTCTTTCTCTCTTTCTTTCATGGGACCAATTGAATTGCATGCATGAATGCTCCTATTGTGTTTTGGCTCTAATGAGTACAGGCCAAGCTGAGTGAAATTGCAGGCCAAAACTAGTGAAGACGAAAGATTACAGGTGCCTTAATTCTTATACTTAAAGGGACCCAGAAAAGCTTTGTGAAGGTGGCAATCAAATGCATTCAGGTGGTAGAACACATAACGGAGGATTTTTGAGCCAAGTGTGAGCCCCATACGTTGTACGGATAATTTGCAAACAATTTTTGAAGATCGCCTTTCTCAGCCGATGAGCGCGACTCCGCAGCGAGCCGACCGCGGCTGACGCAACGCCGGTCGCGGCTGACGCAACGGCGAGGCGCCCCCCTGATTCGGCCGATCGTCGGCCGCCGGCAACGTCACTGCCATCGGCTTCCGGCTGCTCTTCCTCCTTCCTGCGCGATCCCGAGGCAAAGGCACGGGGCGGCCTCTCTCGCATCCACCGTGGTCCCACGTAATTCGCGCCAGCAGCGCCAAATACTCCCCTAGTAGTACGTGGCCTCTGAGAAACGTTGCATTAATCGCCATGGCAACGAGTGGCGAGGGGGGAAAGGGCGTTTGCTGACGTCGCGGACGCTGCTGACGTCATTTATCCCGCGGCAGCCAGGCCGTGCCGCCGCGCGCCGGCCCCTGAAACCGACGCACGTCCAACTTGGACGAGCGGCGCCGATGACTCGAAATGGCCGCCGCCCGTCGTTTGTTATGTGTGCAGTAACGTGTTTAATAATTGAACGAAGACAACATGTAGGTAATAGTACGTTTTCTGGTGTCGAATTGTTGCCTTTGTGGCGATAGTAATTGGAGTGTTACACAAACATTATTTTTGCTATGCATTTATTCAAAATTCATATGAGGACGTCTTTAATTCGAAGTCATGAAAACACATGTACTACACCAATATATTGCACATACATTTTATGAACACAGTATTGGACTAAGCAAAAATATGACATATGCAAATTTAGGCATTCAATATTGTACAATAGGGAAAAAACGTGCTACATACACATTTACAATAACACGGTTAGGCGGGCTAGTTGGTATTCTGAATTCATGGCTGTAACTTTTGCGCAACTTTACACGGTGACAGGTACAGGTCTTCGAGTCCCTTTTTGTATCGGTCTCCGTCTAAAGTTGCGCAAAAGTTACAGCCATGAATACACATTTAGGTACACAATACTTGATTACGAAAGAAGGACTTCGAAAGTTCTAGTCCCTACACAGATTTTTTTTCGCGCACACCTCGGCGGGAGAAGAAAAGAACTTGAAAGTTCCACTCAATGTATACTTATTTCTTGGGCTCACCTCGAGACAGGAATGTTCTTTTGACATTAAAAAAATTCGTTTCAGTTCAGAGACACAATCATTGGGAATCTATATGTTAAAAGAAAGCACGCACACGTATGCTTCAAGCCCTGCCTTTCGGGCGAGTTAACGCAAACTCTGAAAGAAAGCGTTGACCCGCCCATTAACCTGCATACACTTCCGAGAAATCATGTTCACACCAACAAAATGCAGCCATAAAAAACTGTTGCAACACAATGACCGCACTGTAGACACTCTTTGCTGGATTATATCTACGTACAAAAACAATGCCCAACCATGTGCACGTCGTAGAACACAGAACACAAATCGAACGCACCCGTCTTTTCTTTTAATGGCGCGTGATTTAACAGTCTGCTTACCGGGGGGTGGGAGGGAAGGCGGGGGGGAGAAGACACCCAGAAAAAAAAGAAGCTTTCCTGTATTTTAAGCCCCAGATATCGGCCAGGTTGTTACAAGCTACCCTCTAACTCGCGTCTGGGCAGCGCCTCTTATCTCATCCTGTCCGATACGGCATGACCATTCTAACTTCAGAACTATGGAACACCAAACCCATTCGCGATAAGATGACAAGGCGCGGGCGCGCAGTTTAGATTGAACAGCAAAGCCGGCAATGCTATTTGGTTTGATTTATTTTTTAATCAGCGAAACGCTTGCAATGGCGGCTGCAGACAACGCATGTATTTCGGTTTGGCCTTCGACTGCGTCATGTGAAAATCGACTTGCATTAAACACCGCGGAGTTACGTCAGATTTTTCGGAGCTCTGAAGCAACGCTTGGCAGTAGTTTCGCCGCAAATATACGTTTTGGAGCAAGACGGGGGAGGAAAAAATGCTTAGGGCGCAGCACCTCCACGCCATCAATCGATGTGGTAGTATGTACGCCATGAAAGGCAAGAAGCGCGTACAGTTGATCTTGCCTTCTTTGTGAGCAGGTGCGTCGTGATGACAATGGGTGGTTTGAAGAGAGTCACCGGAGGAAGCGTCCAATGAAGTCGCAAACCATCCTCGACTTGGGGCCCAAACCTAGACTCATACCTGCTGCACGAAACAACAAAACATACCTTGATAAGTATACTGAATCGACGTTCCAGCAGTTACTAAGGCAATAATCAAAAAGCGGCAATGCCACCACAAATTGATCTTGCGAACAAGTGTGTACGTGCCAAAGACGCGTTTACTTCTACTAAAACTTTGCGTACCTGCACAGCTGGGATATATTTGCCCATTAGTTTCCACTCCAAGACGAGTGACATGTCTCATTAACTTCACGTTACATGCGCGAATTATTTTGAAAACAGAAGAGTGCAATCAGTCGGCTTTTAAGGAATTCACTATAACTTGTACAAAGCTAATTTGCTTACCTGTCGTCTTTGGAGAAGGCGAGAAACTTGGTCGAACTGTGCCGCCCTGTGTTGCTGCACCACAGAGCTGCGCAGGAGTGGTAACACTCCTTCCTCCGCTGCCCCATATTTAGAATACATTCGAATGTATTTTATAATGCAGCGAAACTTTCCGCCCGTGGAAGCGTTTAGGCAACCCGCGCAACCCTTCGCACGCCGGCTCGCTCACGCACGTACCGAACTGGCCCGCCGTGCGCGCCGAGAGAAAGAAAAAAAAAATATGGGCGCCGGTGAGCTGTTGCGCATGCGTGAGGAGGCGCGGAAGCGTTGACGGTGTGGCAAGAAAGAAACACTGAGGGAAAGGGAAGGGCCACGCCACAGCACCGTGCCGCTAGGATCGCCACCATTTCGGAAACCGAAACTAGCCAAAGTCGCCGACCAGTGGCAAAGGCGGGTCCGCAGCGATTGACGCGTGCCTAGGCGCAGGAATGTAGCTAGCGGAGAACGGAAGTCGAGCGTCGCGATGTCACATGGCTATTCCCAGTGTTTCCAGCTGCTTTGAAAGAAGCATAAAGGGAGGAGGAATCGATCGGCAAGGGGGGAGAGGTGCACTTAATTGCTTCTCGCACAGCTAATACTGAATGTAGATCAATAATTCCAACGGCATTGCATCGCTATATTGGTACTACGCGACAATACAGGTCTTTTGTAACATTTACAAAAGGCTTTTCTGGGTCCCTTTAATTTGTTCTCTGGCATCCATATCTCCGGATCCAAAGGATGTATTCAAATTGTTACATGCAACTAACTGTGTCATTAATTAAGTAGCTGTCTTTCCGCCTGATAACATGTATACTATTCACTACTCTTGCACTTCGTAAGTGACACGGTGCATTATGTTCTACCCAGGCATCCCGCTGCATGGGGCACCTCGGCTGGAGGCAAGGAACAAGGACCCTGGGACCCATAGGAACAAGCCATACTGCTGATGCCTGCCACATGAAGTTACCATCACTGCTCACGAATGAATAGCTTGTTGAAGGTTACATTTTTTTTCTTTGTAAGAGCTTCGTCCTGCGGTTCTTACAGTTTTAACCGTATAGCTAATTTTCTACTAAAAATAAAGGTTGGTTTTCAAAATATCGCAGGTTGGTTTTACTTGCTGAAATGACAGTCATTTTGCTGCACACAGGACATAAAACAGGTCAGTGCCCGTCTTTAGGGTGGGCGACCAGTGCGGTCGCACAGGGCGCCGGAGAAAAGGGGGCGCTTGAGTCGACTCCCCATATCTTCGTCCTGCACCGCCAGCCTGCACTGAGACTTCGGCGGTGCACTTTGAAGTGAGGGAGGAAACGCATATGTCCAAATAATCCCAAATTGTCAAGCCTATACCGAGAAACATGGACACACAATTTCAATCCCAAAACGAGGGTGCGAAGCCTTTCGAGAAACCGCCTGAGGAGGCTTCAGGAGACCATATTCACAAAACTAACTAAAGTGTAACTTCGGACACTGATACTGAAACAAAATGCTGAAACAAGAACAAAACATACGCTGAAAGGGCGCCTTGCCGCGAAGTTATCGGCCGGAAAAGTAAGCTATACTGAAGCAAAAAAAAAAAAAAAAGTGACGCCAAAAATTCAATTGACGTTATTTTTGAGCAAAGAACGATTTTTTTACCACTATTGTTATTGCACGCATGAATATGGAACAAAAAAATTCGTACAATGGTCTGGCTACTTCGAAAAAAGAGGTTGCATTTCCGGGGTCTGGAATTATTTCAAAGCCAGCGTTGGTTTTATTTTACGATAAAAAAAAGAGAATAAATATTTATTTATTGAGCAGGAGCTGATGTTACCGGCTTCGCCCCGTGGAAGGCATCCCTGGGATTCTTCAATTGAAATCCCCGCCCTGCCGTGTGGCAAACAAACAGAAAAACTTTATTACGGCAATCCGTGGCTATACACGTGTCTTCTCTTACATTCTAAGCAGGGCTGTTTGTTAAAGAAAATGAAGACAGAAACGCCGACGTTACTGGCGCGTGTTGAAAGTTTTAAAGAGAAACAGGAAAGACTGGAGAATGCCATTTCGTATTAGGCTAAACTAACCTGATCTATCCTGACAAACCTCGCACGGTCGAGGTTGTGCTCATATTTGCTATTACTTTTGCCCACGTGTGTGAGTGTGAGGGAAAGCGATGCGCCAATCGCAAGACCACAGCCGAGACAAATAATATCCGTGCACTTTCTATGTAAAAGCCACAAGACTATCCACTGTCATCAAGTTTAACGCTAAAACTTTGTCCTTCTATCAATGTTACCTGAGGAGCGCACCCGCTGTTTTAGTTCTTTAGTGCTAGGAACCCCACTTCCGCATTTCGCCGATGTTTCCCTGTCTGTCTGGTCCTCTGCGCAGCACGCGTAACCATTGAGGAGGCGCCGTAGGTGGTGCTGTAGAAAACTCCGTGCTGTAGAAAACTCCGTGTAGAAAACTCCGTGTAGAAAACTCCGTGAAAAATGAAAAAAGAAACAGACGCTTTATCGGTCTCTTCAGTACAGAGATCTTATTCGTGCTCCTACTATTTGAGAACAGTTGCAGCACTACTTATTTCGCTTTAATGCCCGTTGTAATCGTGCCTCTAACACTGGTTGGTTGCTTATGAAGGCTTAAAATCAGACAGCCAACAGAAAGTTTAAAATCAGACAGACAAAATCAGACAGTCAATCAGACAATATTGGGGCTATACGCTAGTGCTTGCTAGCTTCTTGATGAATAATTGCAGTTGTCTGGCATTTTGATTAACACAACCAACGTTTTTTTTACTGGCAAACCTCTTTTCATTTGTGCACTTTAAGCAGCATTATCTGCTTGAAATGTGACCTGATCGGACCTTAGGTGGCGTCATGCATAAGAACCTAATTCTGGCTGGCGCATTGATTCGCGGTCCCCGTTGCAGGCTTCAGCACCGAAAAACATAGCTCGCTGGAATGAACCATCAAACACAATTTTGTTTACGATTAAACATCCTTCTAAAAAAACGAAAAGAATCAATCGAAAAAAGGTGTACTTATAAAAAATCTACCATCGCTTACTAAAGAACGTTGAGGGAAGCGCGAAAGCGAGGATTTTTTGTGCACTAAGTAAACGCATATACGAACGCTCTAAATGTGTACCAATACGCGATTTATCAGATAGATGCTATTGTACCCCTTCATCATGATCGCTGCGTGTATTGTCTTATCCAAAACCGCTCCTTCTTCGCGATTTTCAACTGACCGTTTTACGCAACAGAAGGCCGGTTTCACGTATGTAGAGTCGATTTAGCGGGTAACTGCTATGCAATTTGTTTCGAGATACTTTCGATAACAGAAGAGTTAGAGCCGTTTTCTGTAATCATACTTCCTCCGTAGATGGCCATGCTTCATGGCAGAACAGGCAATGTGGGGAAGCCAGCTTACGAACACCTAGCTTACATGATGGTGATGATGATGATGATTGCTATTGGTTTCCCCTTTGAAGCGGGGTGATGGCATGTCATCTTACCAAAAAGGACTAATACAACCATGTTTTACACTCTTGGTTTAATACTAGCGCTGCTTAGGGCAGGCACTAAAGCTTATTAGGCCCGAAATACTTTTTTTTTCCTGTTACAGGTGGTAACTGTCCTAGGCAATATTCCCCTCTCTGCTTTTCGTCCACCAGCATTCTAATCTTCTTTTCGTCCCCTCGACAGCTTTGAAGTTAACTTCCTCTCTGATACCCTTAAATCCTAGGGCTTCTGGAAGCCCAATATTCCCTTCATGTAGATTTGGATGGATACCCTCACATTCTAACACTATGTGCCGCATAGTTTCTGTTTTTTTTTTTCCACAGACAACACACACCTCATCATTTTGGGAATACTTCCCCACAAAACTCTCAGTTCGCAGGCAACCTGCTCTAGCCTCAAAAAGCAAAGCACTGCCCTGGGAATTATCGTAGAAATTTTCCTTTCTGATGGTCAATTTCTCAGCCCTGTACATCTCTAACGACGTTTTAGCTTCTATTTTTTCCCTCCATTTATTCGTTTCAATCTGCCTTGCCTCTTTTTTGGTTACCTTGGCTGTTTTGGATTCTCCACTGTTCTTTCCGTATTTCATCGTTAGCCTTCTGGTATTTCTTAACCACTGCGTGTCCACGCTTTTCAAGTATAGGTACCTAAATACCTTAGCTGCCCACCTTCGTTGATCCATTGCCCTCAACCTCATCTCAAAGCATATTTTACTCTGTGCTTCTCTAACTTCAAACGACGCCCAGCCCATATCTCCCTGAACTGCTTCGTTAGTTGTTTTTCCATGCGCGCCTAAGGCCAAACGTCCTACCGTTCTCTGGTTTACTTCCAGGCCTGATAGAACGACTGATTTTAAGCAGAGTACAGCATTCGCAAACACGAGACCCGGAACCATTACTCCTTTCCACATTCCTCTTACTACTTCATATCTGTTATACCCCCACAGAGCTCTATGCTTCATTATAGCTGCATTTCGCTTTCCCTTAACCTTAAGTTGCTCCTCGTGAGTTCTTGAGTAGTTATCCCCTTCGTTTATCCACACTCCCAAATATTTATATTCCTTCACTCTAGGTAATTCGCCTTGCTGGATAGACACTACATCAGTGGTAGCGTCATGGAAAACCATTATTCCTGATTTTTCTGCACTGAAATCTAACCCGAGGTCGGTGGCTTCCTGGCCGCTAATATTTATTAGCCGCTGCATATCGGATTGGTTATCAGCTAAAAGAACAATGTCGTCTGCGTATAACATTCCCGGAATATGCTGTTGTACCACTTCGCCTTGCAGCATACGGGTTAGACTAAACCCTACTTGACTTTCTTCCAGTTTCTTTTCTAACCCTGCCATGTAAAGCATGAACAGTATTGGGCTCAAGGGGCATCCCTGTTTCAGTCCCCGATGGATGTTGACCTGCTGGACGCATTTCTGTCCTTCCCAAGTAAGGTGCACTCTATTGTCTTTATAGATTGCTATAAGGAACTGTACTAACTCGTCATCTAATCCCTGGAGTTTCAGCGTTCTCCATAGCCGTTCTCTGTTTACGTTGTCATATGCCCCTTTAATGTCCAAGAACGTAATCCATAGTGGTCTATTCTGTGTTTTCGCAATTTCGATGCATTGCGTTATCACGAACAAATTGTCATCCAGTTGCCTATCTTGTCTATATCCATTCTGCAGTTCGCCAAGTATTTCATTTTCTTCCATTCATGCTTGAATTTCTGATTTTATCGCCTGCATTACGAATCTATACACCACTGACGTTACTGTGAGTGGTCTGTATGAATCAATACTGGCTTTGTCTTCTCTGCCTTTATATATTAAATTCATCCTACTTTCTAACCAGTCCTCTGGTATTTGTTTGGTTTCTATCACCTTATCTATTGCTCTCATAAACGATTCCTTACTTTTAGGTCCAAGCAGGTTTATCAGTTGCATTGGTATTCCGTCCGGGCCCACTGCTGTCTGGGGGGAAACCTTTTGCTCTGCTTTTTTCCAATCAAGGTTGCTCAAACTTATTTTCCTTACCGCAGTCTTCGGTGGCGCTGATGTTATCGGTGCTGGTTTCCCTACCAATATTGTCCTAAACTTCTCATTAATAACTCGATGAATATGCGCCAATGCGTGCTCTCCTTCTAAATGTTCCCCCTCCTCATCAATCAGGAATTTTTGATGGTTATCGTTTTTTGAGCTTAGTGATTTTACATGGTTCTAAAACTTCTTGGATGCGCTTTTGTCCTTCTTCCGTATTTCTGCCATCCATTGTTCGCTTTTCTGCTTGATCTTTGCTTGCACCATTTTCTGCACTTCTAGTTTTTTCCCACGGTAGATATCAGGGCCGTACCCAGAGGGGGGGGGGGTTTGGAGGTTCAAACCCTTCCCGAAATTGTTTCCAGGCAGCACGTAAACAATACTTACTCTTGCTTTCAGCAAAACTACCCCCTTCCCAAAATTCATACCCCCCCCCCCCCCCGAAAAAAATTTCTGGGTACGGCCCTGGTAGATATCCCATTTCTCCTTCACTACCCCCGGTTCCATACCAGTTCTTTTTGCTTCTCTATATGTTCTCTCGACGCCTTTTTTCGCTGGTAAGTAGCCTCTTTTATTTCTTGATTCCACCAGCTTCTCGGCTTTTTCTTCCCTTTCCATCGGTTTCGTTGCTTTGCTTCATTCATCTTACCCTTTA
This sequence comes from Haemaphysalis longicornis, assembly GCF_048455015.1. Lineage (NCBI taxonomy): Eukaryota > Metazoa > Arthropoda > Arachnida > Ixodida > Ixodidae > Haemaphysalis > Haemaphysalis longicornis. The sequence goes on along the minus strand of NW_027526290.1, from coordinate 3,598 downwards.
TGAACGCAATCATTTCGTCGTAATCCCAATTTTTGCCTGGGTATTTATTGATTTCATCTTCCAATCCATCAGCGATGATCTTTAAGTGCTCATTATTCAAAATAGTTCCTCCTATTGTACCTAAGTCTACATTTGTCCGGGTTGCGCCTCCAAAGTGCAAGCTAAAGCGCTTGTGGTTGCTTCCTCAGCTGTCTGTTCCATTTTCATCTATCCTCATTTCCCGCAGCCTTCCGTATACTGTCTAGGATACTAAACTGTAGTCTATGCTGGACTGTCTGTTACCGATTTCTCACGTTATTTGTCCGTCACACTTGCTTTCCGTGTTTACTATTACAAGCCGGTTTTCCTGACATAGATCTATCCCTAGAGAACCGTTGTGGTCTGTGTATCCATCCAAACCTTCTATATGGGCATTCATATCCCCAACTATGATTATTTCGCCCGAATCTTTGAACTCGTTTATATCTCTTCTCAAACAGTCTACCATTTCCTCATTTTCCTCCCTAGCACTACTTCCGGTCCACAGATACACTACTCCTAACCATGTATTTTTCCCCTCTATGGTGCCTCTAACCCATAGATGCTCTTTACAGCTTTCATGCACTCTCTGCCAGTCGGTTCCTTGTTTAATGAGCATGCCAACACCTCCCCCTTTCTTCATTCCTGTGGTCCTGTTGCAGCCTTCCCAGACATAATTGTCTATGATAGGTGGGGCTTCTAGGTCCCGGAGGTGAGTTTCGGCTAAAGCGTACACGTCTATTCCTTCCCGTTCAAGTTGCTTTTGAATTACTTATCTGGCTTTCTGCCTCCCTGCATATTTATGTAGCTGATTAAATATTTATTGCATTTGTTTTTCCTTTTCCGCTTACGGGGTCTGTTTTTGTCTTTTACAAAATTGTTTGCTCCATTGTTTCCACTTAAATGGCTTCCGTCAACGCTCTCAGTTACGTCTGTAGGTTCTCCGTTTAGCTCTAGGCCTGGCTGCCTCCCAGCGTTGAGTGTGCATGTGTCCCTTGCTTCCCCTTTGTCTCCTAGTTTGCCTTCCTTAGCTGCGCGGGGCCCCCTAAAAAAGCTACCGCTCTCCCACCTAAGCGCCACCCCACCTTGTTTCCTAGCCTGGGGCTGAAGTGAATCCCGTCCCACTGAAAAGCTTGCCTATGTCCGATGCTGCCCACTACCCTGTTCACGTCTATCACTTCAAGCCCAAGTTCCCTGCCACACCTCACGATCTCGCTGTTAGCAGCGAGTACTGCCCGTTCGGTGTGTACGCCCTGCTTCATCACCTCCGGCACGGTGCAGACTGCAATGAGCACATTTGGGCCGTCGCCCGCAGGTCCTTTACCCCCTTTGCTATCTCCTGGCCAAGTTTTCCCTCCTCTCCCTTTAGAACATCGTTAAAGGGGCACTGACACAAAAATTTTGCACCTTGTTTTTTTGGTTGCGATAAGTAGCTAGTGACCTACTTATCACCTGTAGAAACCTCATTTGCGTCAGCGTGCGACGGTTGTTTAATTAGAGGCAAATTTTCAATGCGGCCAGTCGCAGTTTCGGTTTCAGCGGGTGCCGCGAACCGATGGATTTTGTGTGAACAAAGCTGATCACGTGACGATCGGAGGGATATCACAGAGCAGAGATGCCGTAGCACTGTCGAATCCGCATCGTCGGCAGTTTCTGCGAATGCCCCCACGTACTGATCTCGTGAGCCGCTTAATTAAAACGCGACCGTGGACGTGACGCTGGCGCTGCGAGTGTAAATGCTACCGCGGCTAAAGAACGACGCGCGACGCTCGAGACACGCGCGCTGGTAGCAGCCGGCCGGTCTGCCTACAGGTCCGCCTACAGATGTGTTCGGCTTAGCACTGCGGCGGATATTCGATTGCCGCTCTCGTAAGCGGTGCAGATGACAATTTTCAATGCAACCCGCCATCGCATAATTAACTCCTTTCTCATATAAGCTGCCGTCGTTGGGACTTGGGTACAATTTTGTGCAGCGATAACAAGCTACCACTCGAGCTACCTGCGCCGGCCTGGGCCACTCCGCGGCCGCCGCCTGCACAGCGACCGTGCGGCTCACTCAGTGGGCTTTTCGTGCCTCCGGCGTGTTTTCGCGTCCAATGTAAATAAACAGTAATAGAAACAGAGTGCCTGGAATTGCTGTAGAACTTCTGTCGCGGCCAGCTGCCCGATGAGCTGACGAAATCACGGCGCCTCCGCCGCCAACGATCGGGTCGTTCGTTCTCGAGAGCAGAAGCTCCGCCCTCCGCCCTCCGATTGGAGCGGCAAGCCGGGCGAGCCGGCGAAAAACGCCGGCCGTGCGGAAGCGGCAAACACAAACTCGTGACGTATTTGGATGTTGTTTATTTACAAAATATCCTCGGGATGTCGATTGCGCGTGGTCCTCTGCTGGCTGCTCGGGTGCATTTCGCACACGTTAAAATTGATTTTAAATATGTTCTAGGCTGTATTCGCCGCTGATATTTTGCAGATGATGTATATGTGTTCAAACCAATCTATCTCCGAAGTTATCTCGCCTTCAGAATTTTGTGTCAGTACCCCTTTAAGCCCCGCGGCAATCACCACAAGGTTTCTAGCTTTACTAGACAAGGCCAGCTGCCCCTTCGCTGCAGTCATCACCTGCAAAGGTGATGACTGCAAGGTGATGACATGATGACATCGATATTTTGAAAGTCGGCTTCACCCCTAAACATAAGTGCACTGTTGGGAAGACATCCTCTCAGGAGCAATTTAAGCCATCTTGTAACAAGATATAAAGGCCTTAGTACCTTTTACTATTTTTTTATGCGAGCTTTCCGCTGGGCCTACCGGTCTATGGGGAAATGCGTTAGTTTCCTTACAGAACGCCATCGGTCACACGAGGAAAGCCCGGGCGGCGGGCGCAGTCCACGGAGCGCACAAAACAATGCACGTTTGTTTGAAATTTGCGACTGAGCGTACCTCCTGGTTAATTCCCCGAATGAAACTTGGACGGAGTAGAGTTTTATTCCAGTGGGAAAACTTGGGGATGTTCGTTTCCCTCCAGTATTGACAGCAGACGGGAATTCATCAATATTTACAACTTAACCGTGAACTATGTAATTTCGAAAAGGAAATAAAACTCAGCGTAACGATGTAGTCGTCTTAGCATTTAATTGCCATAAATTGATTTTGGGACGCTTTCGATGACTCAAGAGCTAGAGCCGTTTTCTGTAATCTTACTCCCTCCGTAGACGGACATGCTTCACTGCAGAACACGCAATGTGTAAAAGCCAGCTTACAATTAAATGCCAATTAAAGTCGTCTTCACCTCCAAGCACAAATTCATTGCTGGAAATACATTTTTTCACGGGCAATATGAGCCGTGATATATCAAAACATGGAGGCTCTACGACGTTATTATCATTTTTTAAATGTTTTTTCCCCCTTATGCTGAAGGTGTGGCACACAGTTTAAAGGGACACTGGAGTGAATTTGTCAAGCTCCCGTTTTTGCTTGCACTGCGTAGACTGGCTCAAATTAGCACACTTTTCATCGTTTATCCGGTTGACAAATCGGTAATTATTTTACAAAGCGCGAAAGAAGAAAAACTACCATGCGCGGT